>NC_092768.1:25946131-26270774 GCF_047496795.1 Chiloscyllium punctatum | reverse complement strand
ATGAAGTTACTGGAGCCATTGTTATTATTTATCCCATGGTTTCCAATGTTTGTGGAATCATTGTTGTAAAAATCTCTGCTCTTCTGGTCTGTCTTAATAGGGAGATCACAGATAGCTGTAAAATAAGATTGTAATGGTAGGAACTTTTAACTTCCCATGGACCAGGGTTGCCATAGTTGATCAGGGCTTGGATGTGGAGGAATTTGTTAAGCGTGTTCAAGAAAGCTTTCTCAATCAATATGGAGGTGGCCCAACTTGAGAAGGAGCAAAACTCAACCTCCTCTTGGAAAAGGCCCCATTCAAGAAAAGGAAGAGGCATATAGAGTCATACAGTGCAGAAAAGTCCCTTTGGCCCATCTGCTCTGGACCAACATAACTACCACTGAAGGCTTGCTAATCCCAATTTCCTGCAGTATTCCCATGTTCTTGAATGTTGTGATATTTCAAGTACTCATCCAAATACTTTTTCAAGGTTGTAAGGTTTCTGGCCTCCACTACCTTCCTTGACAGGGCATTCTAGACTCCTACTGCTTTCTACGGTATACTCAGGGCAAAAGAATAATGAGGTAGAGCATCGGGATCATTGAAGATCAATGAAGGCAGCTTTAGATAAATGCGAGGTGCTGCATTTAAGGAAAGCAAATCTTAGCAGGACTTATACACTTAATGGTAAAGTCCTAGAGAGTGTTGCTGAATAAAGAGACCTTGGAATGCAGGTTCATAGTTCCTTGAAAGTAGAGTCGCAGGTAGACAGGATCATGAAGACAGCGTTTGGTATGCTTTCCTGTATTGGTCAGACCATTGAGTATAGGAGTTGGGAGGTCATGCTGTGGCTGTACAGGGCATTGGTTAGGCCATTTTTTGAATATTGCGTGCAATTCTGGTCTCCGCCATTATCAGAAGAATGTTGTGAAATTTGAAAGGGTTCAGAAAGGATTTGCAAGGATGTTGCAGGGTTGGAGGATTTGAGCTATAAGGACACACTCAATAGGCTGGGGCTGTTTTCCGTGGAGCGTTGAAGGCTGAGGGGTGACCTCATAGAGGTTTATAACATTTTGACAGGCGTGGACAGAATAAATAGATAAAGTTTTTTTCCCTGGAGTGGGAGAGTCCAGAACTAGAAGCCATAGGTTTAGGGTGAGAGGGGAAGATATAAAAGGGACCCAAAGGACAACTTTTTCACGCAGTGGGTGGGACATGTATAGGATTAGCTGCCAGAGGAAGTGGTGGAGGATGGTATTATTGCAACATTTAAAAGGCATCTGGATGGATACATGAATAGGAAGGGTTTGGATGGATATGGGCTGGATGCTGGCAAATGGGACTAGATTAAGTTGGGATATCTCGTCGGCATGGGCGAGTTAGACCGAAGGGTCTGTTTCTGTGCTGTACATCTCTATGACTCGATGTGTGAAACCACAGGAGATGGATGAGATCCTAAATGAATATTTCATGTCAGTATTTACTGTGGCTAAAGACGTGGAAGCTAAGGACTCTGGGAAGTTAATATTGATGTCTTGAAAGCAGTCCACATTACAAAAGCATAAAGGTAGATGAATCCACAGACCTTGATCAGCTGTACCCAAGGCCATTGTGAAAAGCTAGGGAAGAAATTGCAGGGACTCTAGCAGAGATGTTTGTATCATCGACAGTCGGTGCTGGAAGACTGGAGGGTGGCTAATTGTGCCGATATTTTAAAAAGGCTTCAAGGAAAAGCCAGGGAACTACAGACTGGTGAGCCTGGTGTCAGTGGAGGTTAAGTTGTTGGAGGGGATTCTGAGAAACAAGGCCTCGATGCATTTGGAAAGACAAGGAATGATTAGGGATAGTCAGAATGACTGTGTGTAGGAAATTGTGTCTCACTAATTTTATTGAGTTTTTTGAAGAGGTGACCAAGAAGACAGATGAAGGAAAAGCATAGATGTTGTCTACATAGACTTTAACAAGCTCTTCAACAAGGATCCATATGGTAGACTGGTTTGTATGGTAAGATCCCATGGGATCCACAGAAAACTAGTCATGTGGATGCAAAGTTGGCTTAACAGTAGGAGACAGAAGGTGGCGATAGAGGGTTATTTTTCAGACTGGGCACTTGTGAATAATGCAGTTGATGCGGTTGACGTACACTTCAGTAAGGCCTTTGAGAAGGTTCTGCATGGAAGGCTGGTCCAAAAGGTAACAGCCCATGGGTTCCAAGGCAAGTTGGCAAACTGGATCCAAATTTGGCTTACAAATAGCAGACAAAGAATGATAGTGGAGGGTTATTTTTGAAAGTGGAAAGTTGGGTGCAGCGACTCTTCTACAGCACTGATTGTAGTTAAAGAAAGGTTGGTATTTATGTGGAAAGAAGAGTGGGGCTGGAAGGAGTATGAACAATATGTGGAGAAAGGTAAAAATCACACAACACCAAGTTATAGCGCAGCAGGTTTGTCTGGAAGTACTTCCAAATAAACCTGTTGGATTGTAACTTGGTGTTGTGTGATTTTAACTTTATCCACCCCAATCCAATGCTGAGACCCTTGCTATTTGCCATTTACATCAACAATTTAGATATGAATGTAGAAGGAATAATTAGTAATTTTGCAATTGACATGAAAATGAGGAGGATTGCCTCAGGTTACAGTCTGATATTGATCAGCTGATAAATTGGGCAAAGCAATAATGGATGGAATTTAATCTTGATAAGTGTGAAGTGATGCATTTTGGGAGGCCCACTAAGGGAAGGACAAACACAATGAAGAATAGGATCCTCTGGAGTACAAAGTAACAAAGGCATCTTGATGTCCAAGTCCATAGATGCCTGAACGTTTCAGCACAGATAGATAGGGAGGTGTGGAAGACTTGCCTTCATTAGCTGGAGTATGGAATGTAAGTCCAAGCAAGATTGATTGCAACTTTATAAAACATTGACCAGTCCACAGATTGAATACTATGTTCAGTTCTGGTTGTCATACGAACAGAAAGTTGTGATTGCACTGGAGAGTGTCAAGACAGATTTATCAGGATATTGCCCAGGATGAAAAGTCTCAGTTATGCCAAGATAGGCTCTGTTTGCTTTTCTTGGAACAGCGGAGGCTGAGGGATGATTTGATTTTAGATTGGATTGCTTGCAGTGTGGAAACAGGCCCTTCAGCCCAACAAGTCCACACCGACCCACCGAAATGCAGCCCACCCAGACCCATTCCTCTACATTTACCCCTTCACCTAACACTACGGGCAATTTAGCACAGCCAATTCACCTAACCTGCACATTTTTTGGACTGTGGGAGGAAACCTAAGCACCCGGAGAAAACCCATGCAGACACAGGGAGAATGTGCAAACTCCACACAGTCAGTCGCCTGAGGCGGGTCTCTGGTGCTGTGAGGCAACAGTGCTAACCACTGTGCCGCCCACAATGCAGGCAGTCAATCCATATAATCTTTTATAAATTCAACTTTGGAAATAACATATTAGACAGACTCTAACCTTACACATTTAGGACGCACTTTTGGAATGTTGCATGCAATTCTGGTTTCTTTCCTATCGGAAGGATGTTGTGAAACTTGAAAAGGTTCAGAGAAAATTTACAAGGATGCTGCCAGGGTTGGAAGATGAGCTATAGGGAGAGATTGAATAGGCTGGGGCTGTTTTCCCTGAAGCATTGGAGGCTGAGGGGTGACCTTATAGAGGTTTATAAAATCATGAAGGGCAAGGTTAATTCTCTGAGGAGGGCAGTACAACTGCAACATTTAAAAGGCATCTGGATGGGTATATGAATATGAAGGGTTTAAAAGGATATGGGCCAAGTGCTGTCAAGTGGGACTAGATTAGATTGGGATACTGGTTGGCATGGACGAGTTGGACAGAGGGGACTGTTCCTGTGCTGTGCATCTCTATGACTCTGACTCTATATAATTTCAGTTGTATGACACTGTTATCCTTTGCGATAAAGTCTGTGGGTTATGTCCTTCTCCACAGCTACCTGATGAAGGAGCAGCATTCCGAAAGCTAGTGCTTCCAAATATACCTGTTGGACTATAACCTGGTGTTGTGTGATTTTTAACTTTGCCCACCCCAGCCTAACATCGGCTCCTCCAAATCATAGGTATTGTAAAAAAAATCAAGTTCGTTCATATTTTTTAAGAAAGGAAATTTGTCAGTCTGGTACTCCCCTGTATACATCTAACTGCAGACCCACAGCAATGTGCCCTTTGGGGCAACTATGGATGCTGGTCTAGGTAGTGATGTTTAAATTATGTTTTAATGCACATCTGGTGAATTTAAAAATATAAGCTTTATACTGTACAGATTATAACTGGATCTTATTTTCTCACAGAGCAGACAGAATTAATAGAAGGTAAAATCATTGATTTATTCTAAGACAGAATTTGGTGTTTTGGATCTGTGGGTTCAGATCTCACACTGTTCCCCATTCCCATTAGCCCCTCAAGGAGACGACATGCGCCACAGTGTAAAGGGTGAGCAAACAAATGAAAACTGGTATGTGATGGTGTCACATTCTCATAGAAGGTTTTGTTGAAGATCTCCCAAAAGAAGGAATGTGCAACTCTGGCCAAATTCTTCCATTACAGCTACAACACTGGCTTAGAGACAGAAGCCAGACGACACTGTTATAGTCTAATAGATTCACTTGAAATCACCTGAGATGTCACCTTTTGTGTATTCCTATCACTCTGCCTGATTGTCATTACAGCACAGCATTGACATTGACATTGACATTATAAATGCTTTACACACCATCTAAAGCTCTTGGTCACCTACAATGATGTATTATATGACACTCTACTCACACCAATTCTATGATCTTATAGTATCTTTGCCCTTGCTCTCTCTGCCTGTCAACTCCGTGTCTGTGTGCCCAGCTGCAGGGGCAGCATTCAGAAAACTTTCTACATTGACACACACTAGTTTTGGACTTCCTCATGCTAGGAAAAAAACCAAGGCTATTCAGTGTATCCACACCCCTCCTGATTTTCTAAACCTATATAAGGTCACCTCTCAGTATCCAATGCTCCATGGAAATATTCCTCAGCCTATTCAGCATTTCCCTATAACTCAAACTTTCCAGTGCTGGCAACATCCTTGTGGATCTTTTCTGCACGCTCTCAAGTTTAACAACATTCTTCCTGAAGAATGGAGACCAGAATTGTAGGCAGTAGAAGTGGCCTCACCAATGTACTGTACAACCGTAGCATCACATCCCAACTCCTATACTCAATGTTATGAATAATGAAGGAAAGCATGTGAAATCCCTTCTTCACACTGTCGACCTGTGACTTCACTTTCAAGATACAACAAACCTACACCTACTAGGTCTTTTTGTTCAGCAACACTCCCTGAGCCCCTACCATCAAGTGTATAGACCCTGTCCTTGTTTGCCTTCCCAAAATGCAACAACTCACACTTACTTTAATTAGACTCCATCTGCCATTCCTCCACCTGCTGGTCAATCTGATCAAGGTCCCTTTGTGCTCTGAGATAATCTTCTTCACTGACTACTATACCACCTATTTTGGTGTCATCTGCAAACCATCCAAAACATTTATATAAATGACAAAAGTAGTGGGCCCAACACTGATCCTTGTCACAAGACCCCAGTCCAAAACAAAATCCTCTACTACTACCCTCTGTCTCCCATCATCAAGCCAATTTTACATCCAATTGTCTAGCTCCCTGTGGATCCCTTGTTTTCCAACCTCACTCCAAAGTCTACCATGCGGAACCCAGTCAATTTTTTTTTTGCTGAAGTCCATGTATCACTTTGTCTTCATCAATCTTCTTTGTCACTTCTTCAGAAAACTCAATCAAATTAGTGAGACATGATTTCCCACGTCCAGAGGCATTTTGACTATTCCTAATCAGTTTTTGGCTTTCCAAATAGATGCAAATCCTGTCCCTCAGACATCCCTTTGTTTTAGGGGGCCATGACTAAAGTGGGCAAGATGGCAGGGTGGAACCTTTTAAACTGATACAAGATGGCTGACAGGAGGCAGACACATAGCAGATGTTTGCAGTCAGGCATGTGCTCTCCATATAGAGACACTGAATAAGACAAGATTTTTCATAGAAAGAAACTTTAGGGAAGATAATCCGATTTGTGTCAATGGGTAGTTGATACACACCTGGTGTAATGTGGCTTCTGATTTTGTCCACCCCAACCCAAGACTGGCATTGCCACATCACGTTATTTAGTAAAAAGTAAAAGGAAAAGTCTGATCCTACAGTATTCTAAACTATTTAGGGAATTGTAGAATTAGAACTGCAAATAAACTATTGTGAAAAGGTTAGTTGCATTCTTCGAGCAAGTGTTTGTGGGCAGTAAAGGAGTTCAGTGCATTATTAAGGAAGGCACAGCAAATCAATGATGCAGGCACAACTTCTAAGAGTCTGTTGGCACAGAAGGAGGACAGAGGAAGTTTCTAAGAAAAGAGATCAGGACTAGGGAGAGATAAATAATTGATGCTTAAGTGCAGATGTATATAATTTGAACAAATTCTCACATCCAAACATAAAGGTAAGAGTGACAAACAAAGATTACAAAATGCAGAGAGAAGATGTGGTTATGATGCACCATCAGGTTCAGGAACAGCATCTTCCCAGCCATTATTAGACTGACAAATGGACTGTCTAGCTTCAAGTAATGCTGATCTTGTTAATGTTGACCTCATCTAGCGCACGTCCTGCGCAGTGTAACCTCTATGTTTCTGTCTAAGTTTGTTTTACAACCTTTGGTCTGTGCATCCTTGCTTACTATGATCTGCTTGGACTACTCATAAACAAATCTTTTCACTACATTTGGATACATTTGATAATAAATCAAAACAATCAATCACTTATGTCCTCTAGTTATTTGTGGGATCCAAACAAGTTTCATTTAATGACTTGGTGAAGTTATATAGTATTTGAATTTCACCCATGTTAGTGGAATTTGAATAGATACATTTTGTTAAGAAAAGAAAATTAAAAAGAAAATTAAAAATTTGGAAAAGAAACACTAAGGAATTATTGAAAAATGAAACTTTAGTTTCAAATTCACTTACATTATGCAAATAGCAGGGGTCGTAACCTGCAGCTGCAAGTCAGAAGGGGTAGATAGGACAGTGAAGAAGGCGTTTGGTAAGTTTTCCTTTATTGGTCAGTGAATTGGCTGTAGGAGTTGAGAGGTCTTTTTGCAGCTGTGCAGGACATTGGTTAGGCCACTTCTGGATTATTATATGCAATTATGGTTTCCCTCCTAGAGGAAGGTAGTTGTGAAACTTGAAAGTGTTCAGAAAAGATTTACAAGGATGTTGCCAGGGCTGGAAGGTTTGAGCTATCGGGAGAGGCTGAATAGGCTTGAACTGTTTTCCCTGGAGCATTGGAGGCAAAGGGGTGATCTTATAGATCTTATATTATAAAATCATGAGTGACATGTTTAGGGTAAATAGACAAGCTATTTTCTTTGGGGTAGGGGAGGCCATAACGGGCATAGGTTTAGAGTGAGAGGGGAAAGATTTAAAAGGGACCTAAGGGGCAATGTTTTGATGCAGAGGGTGGTGTGTGTATAGAATGAGCTGCCAGAGGAAGTTCTGGAGGCTGGTACAATTACAACATTTAAAAGGCTTCTGGATCAGGACCTGAATTGGAAGGGTTTAGAAAGATATGGCTCAAGTGCTGGCAAATGGGACTAGATTAATTTAGGATATCTGGTTGGCATGAACGTGTTGGACCAAAGAGTCTGTTTCTGTGCTATATATCTCTATGACTGTATGACTTGATGACTGTTTGTTTGATCCCTCAGGCTGAAGTGAGGGAGGGGTTGTTCTCAATTTGTCAGCTGTGTCACAGAATTGTAGTCATTTTATGTTAGAGTTGGCTTTGAAGACATTGTAACATAACAGTTGGTAGAAATTAATATCCTTATGAATCTGGCATCCTAAAATTAGTACAGAATTCGTAAGAATTTGTAGTGATAAGGAAGTATCCGCTTTATTGGCAATAAACAGCTGGCAAATGCATGGGAAGGAGTGTAAGTGTTAGAGGCATTGTAAAATCCCAAAGACAGATGATGAATGTATTTTCTAAACATCATGAAATTATGGGATGGTTGACGGCTCCTGTAGAGTTGTCCATCATGAATTGTGTATTTGCTGGTTTGGATGTATACATTGGGAGATGTGGCTAACGATGACATCAATGTCACATGAAATTATTGGATTACAAAAAGTATAAAAATGTTGTATTTAGCTAGGAAAGCTAGAGTGTCATTGACCTCTCCTCTAATCTAAGCTGTAATTGATAGGGCAACTGAGCTCCATGTCAAAACAGATTTCGAGTAGTCTCTAGCGTCTCCCACGTGTTTGGTAAAAAGGGTCTGAATAAAGGTTGCTTTCACTGTTGAACACAGAATTGAAGACTCCTGTTTGATATTTCTCCTTCCAACACCCTCCAACAACTTACTAAGCACTGACATGAGGCTTACAAGTTTATTTTTCCCTGGCTTTCCTTACAGGCTTTCTTAAATAATGGCACCATATTCACCAACCTCCAGTCTTCCAGTACTTTACCTGTGGCTATCAATCATAGAAATGTCTCAGCAATGGACCCAGCAATCTCTTCCCTAGCTTATCACAAAGCTCTTGGAAACACCTGATCAGGTGTCAGGATTTATTTGCCCTTATGCATTTTAAGATTATGGAAGAAATTTGACACAACTGTGTTTGGAAGCCATCTTGTCACAAAGCAATGTTTGCAGTAAAATGTAGATTGCGAATGAAGTGCTGTTAGAACCTAAGCTGAAGAATTTATTTTGATAACATGACCTTGTAGCTGCAAACTGTCTCAGTTCCTCTGGCCCCATAGACACATTACTGCTTCATAGATGATATATTGTTCATTATGCCCCTTATCGGTTTCTGTTTCTGCCTAGCTAAACCTGCAGCCTAAGATAACATTCTATAGACATTAAGAAATGTAGGTCTGGATAATTTATATAGACCTTACGACTGCACCTAGGTTGCATACTTAATGGGCAGTGGGATTGTAATATACTATATAACTTGTAACACTCTGACCCTCATTGGAACACATCAGACTTCTCCAAATGAACAAAGATGTACTTCCCCAGGGCCATGATTAAAAGCTAATTCTCAAGGTCAAGGTCACAACTCCTGACTATTTTGTTTTAAATATAGATTGGGTTGGGATATCTGGTCAGCATGGACAGGTTGGAACAAAGGGTCTGTTTCCATGCTGTACATCTCTGTGACTCTGTGACTCTATCTGGCGAAAGATTTATTTTCCCCAACAATTGGCGTAGTTGACAGGATTTAGATCAGAGTGGTGCTGGAAAAGCACAGCAGGTCAGGCAGCATCCGAGGAGTAGGAAAATTGATGTTTCCGGCAAAAGCCCTTCACCACTCCAACCTCTCACCCTCACAACGCGCAGCCCTCCACTCCCTCTGCTCCAATCCCAACCCCACCAGCAAACCAGCAGGTAAAGTGAAAGTTTGGCGCACTGACCTCTACACCGCTGAAGCCAGATGCGAACTTGAAGACACCTCCTCCTACTGCCTCTTGACCATGACTCCACCCCCCCCATCACCAAACCATCATCTCAAGTTACAGATAAAGCTGAATATGTCCAATGACCTCATGATCTCTTTACCCTGTGAGCCAGCCCCGACAGGGTTGACTGAGACAAGCTACCCACTTGGGGGTGCAACTTACCTCAGATGCCCACACAGCTACCACTGCTGAATAACCCTTTCTGAGGGTACCCTGCAAATGGGGAAAGACAGCCCCCAGTGCTCCATATTTGGGATTTGGAACAAAACAGTAAAATTCTTCAGGAACAAATAGCCTTGCTTTAACTGTGGAAGCATGGCCACTGGAGAGTGATGTGTCCTTATCATTACCTTTGAACTAATGCAGGGATTGACACACTTGCAAACTAGCAAAAGGAAAATCTGCTAATATACATTGACTCTCATTGTGTTTTTGACATGGGCCATGATTATGAAACGTTGTGGGAATGTAGAGGATTTAACCTCCATGGGACAACATATTAGTAATGCTGTTTTGTCCAACAAGGCTAGGAGCTATCAAAATGGTCGTCTCACGCTGAGGCAATTGATACAGTCTGCAAAGAAAGTGAGTGAGTAAATGCTGCTGCCAAGCAGGCAGCCTTACACCCCCAAATTCCTGGTCCCACTGGGTTCCCAGCAAAACCTAGTTAGAGACAATACAGGGATGGGTATGCCAGAGCTGGGTAAGGTACGGAAATCACAGGGGGAGCCCCTGCTGAGGAGCACAAACTATGGACTCAAATGGAGTGCTCCCTTGATTCTCTGGACAATTTTGGATTCCTTCTTTGCTGCTGCCTGTTTCACTTGATAATGTGCATAATTGTACACACTTGGGCAAGGAGGGAATGCTTAATACTCTATTACAAACTTGGTGACACCCAGATTTTCTGAAAGCATCTTAAGAAAGAGCTGAAGCACGTTTGATTTGTTTTAAAAAACAATGGTGTAAAAGGGATGCCCTGCATGTGCTGAGCCACTTCCCAGCCTGGTGGGCCTTCTCCTTGTCTACAACTTGCTTTTATAGAACTATTTTGAATACATTTGGTGGAGGCTGGTACAATTGCAACATTTAAGAGGCATGTGGATGGGTATATGAATAGGAAGAGTTCTGAGGGATATGGGCCGAGTGCTGGTAGATGGGACTAGATTGGGTTGGGATGGCTGGTCGGCATGGACGGGTTGGACTGAAGGGTTTGTTTCCATGCTGTACATCTCTATGACTCTATAATAATAATAGATGTATTTAGTAGATTAATCAAACCCATCTCAACAACAGATACTGCTGCCACACCAGTGGTGGACAAGTGAGACGTATCTGCATCAGTTAACCAAAACTCTCCAAGGTTTAGGTACATCAGGCCTAAGAATTAGGACTGGAGCAAGTTGGAGCATAGGTGGAAAGGCCCGTTCCTAGTCCTGCTGGTCACCCACACAGCGGTCAAAGTCAATGGGAGGCCCGATTGGACGCACGGGATGCAATGCAAAAGAGCTCCACCCCGGAGAAACACCAGAAGACCCTGTCTGAGACATCTATTCATCCTCCATCAGCAAATGGCCCAGCCTGATCATTCTGCCTTTCACTTCACTCTTTCTTCCCTTTCTTTCACTAACTGTGATCAGGGGCTAACTATGAGAACGGGAGCAATCAATGGAGGACTGAGGGCATTGTATTTAACGCATGCAGTATATGAAACAAGGTCAATGAGCTTGTAGCATGCATTGAAATTGGCTGATACTATGTTGTGGATATCACAGAGATTTGGTTGCAAGTGAAGCAGAGCTAGGAGCTGAATAAGGATGAAGCTTCTATAGAAAAGACAAGCAAAGGGATCAGGGTTGCCTTGCATGAAAGAAACAAATTGAATAGCAAGAAGTGATATAGAGTCAGAAGGCATAGAATCAGTGTCAGAGTTGAGGAACCACAAAGGGAAAATGCCCGAGAGTTGTTCACAGGTCTCCTAGCAGTAGTCAGGATGTGGGGAAGAAAATAAATCAGGAAGTAGAAAAGGCATGTTATTGTTGTGTTGCCATAGTCTTACCAGAGCATAGGTGCTGCTTTCTTATCAGAGAAAAGCAACTGATGGCAATTTAACCTGAGCGCCATTAGACCTCAGGTGAGTCCTTCATAGTAACCTCAAACTGGTGATGGGAATTGAGCCCACACTGTTAGCATTATACTGCTGTGTAAACTGACAATCCAGCCAACTGCGCTAGACCAGTTCCCGAAAGGCATGTGTTAAAGACAATATTGCAATCATCTTGGGCGATTTCAATATGCCAGTGGACTGGGATCAGCAGGTTTGTAGCAGAGGTCAAGAAAAGGCTGCATTGGAATATCTACATGATTTTTAGAACTCATGAGGGAACAGGGAATTCTAGTGGTGATGTGTAATGCGGCAGAGTTGGTTAGGTAGCTGAAGGGGAAGGAACCTTTTACAGGCAGGAGCCATAGTATGACAGAATTCACAGAGGGAGAAGATTGAGTCAGATGCAATGATTAGATTAGATTACTTACAGTGTGGAAACAGGCCCTTCGGCCCAACAAGTCCACACCGCCCCGCCGAAGCGCAACCCACCCATACCCCTACATCTACACCTTACCTAACACTACGGGCAATTTAGCATGGCCAATTCACCTGACCTGCACATCTTTGGACTGTGGGAGGAAACCGGAGCACCCGGAGGAAACCCACGCAGACACGGGGAGAATGTGCAAACTCCACACAGTTAGTCGCCTGAGGCGGGAACTGAACCCGGGTCTCTGGCGCTGCGAGGCAGCAGTGCTAACCACTGTGCCGCCCACTAATATTGCAGTTGAGTAAAGCTAACTATAAATATATGAGGGAGGAGCTGGCCAGAGTTGACTAGGAGGGAAGTCCAGCAGGGATGATGATGGAGCAGCAATAGCAGGAGTTTCTGCAGGGAATTAGGGAAGCACAGCAGAAATTCATCCTAACGAAGAAGAAACATATCAAGGGGAGGATGAGGGAAGTCAGGGACAGCATAAAAGCAAAAGACTAAGCATAGAATGTGATGAAGAATTTGGTTTTAAGATTATCATCTATTGGTTTCGAAAGGCTTCCCAATCATCTAACTTGGCAAGCGTTTAAAAACCACAGAGGATAATTAATAAAAACAGTTGTGGTTGTGGTGGGCGGGGTTGTTGTGATGGAGAAGATGAAATATGAAGCTAAGCTACCTAGTAGTATAAAAGAAGAGGTTGAATATAAATTTCAGAGGTTGAAGGGATAGCTGATTGTAACATACAAAATGGTGAGAGGTCTGGATAGGCTAGGATCTGGGGACACAGCCTCAGAGTGATAGGATAACATTTTAAAACTTTCCCTGGAGGATCGGAGGTGACCTTATAGACACTTATAAAGTCATGAGGGGCATGAATAGGGTAAATAGACAAAGTCTTTTCCCTGGGATGGGGGAGTCCAGAACTAGAGGGCATAGATTTCAGGTGAGAAGGGAAAGATATAAAAGAGACCTAAGGGGCAATGTTTTCACACAGAGGATGATACGTGTCTGGAATGAGCTGTCAGAGGAAGTGGTGGAGACTAGTACAATTGCAACATTTAAAAGGCATCTGGATGGGTGTATGAATTGCAAAGGTTTGGAGGGATATGGGCTGGGTTCTTGCAGGTGGGACAAGATTGGGTTGTGATATCTGATCAGCATGGATGAGTTGGACTGAAGGGTCTGTTTCCGTGCTGTACATCTCTATGACTCTATAATTGAGATGAGTAGGAATTTCTTCAGCCAATGGGTGGTTAATCTGTGAAACTCATTACTGTGGAGGGCTGTGGAAGCCAAGTCATTGAGTGTATTTAAGACAGAGAAATAGGTTATTGATTGATAATGGGATCAAGAGGTACAGGGAGAAGATAGGAGAATGGGATTGAGAAATATATCAGCCAAGATCAAATGGCAGAATAGACTGGATGGGTGAAATAAACTAATTCTGTTCCTATATCTTATGGTTCTCCATCATCTGCTTCAAATCACTTCAATTTTTTTGGATGAGTTTAGAATAGGTTTTGTGAGAATTAAGATTTTGTAAGGATTTGGTTAATTTTTTTGTTCATTCATGGGATGTGAGTGCTGCTGGTTAAGCCAGTAATTATTGCCTAATTCTAATTGCCTCTGAATCAACCACATTGCTGTGGACCTGGACCAGGTAAGCATGGCAGAATTTCTTCCTTATTTGCAAATAAACACATAACATCTTGAGCTTTTGTTTCATGGATTTAATCATGAACTGAACATTTTTCAATACAACACATCTATTCCAGGATTATTTTCATTAAATGTATATTTACAAATATATTAGGAATCATAAATTGTCAAAATAAATCACAATTCTCTATATAATCGCCACAAACAACAAGTTACGTGTAAACATCAATATTGCATGTAACAGAGCAAATAATTTCATAGAGGAGTGATTAATGGATTAATTCACTGAAACATATCATGATGAGTCAACCCAGACAAAACCAGTGATAAATTAAACAATTCTTCTGTTAGAAGTGTAGTGTATAACAACTGAACAATTTCAATGTGATTAAGATTATCTCATGACATTTACATTTGATCAGTTCAGACATCATCTTAATCAAACTGGATGACAAAATTTTTCCCTTAGAAAGACCCCACTGACCCTGCAGTGAAATGATTTGGTCTCCCCTTGGAAAGACTCCACTGACCCTGCAGTCCCTGATGAAACTCCACTGAGCCCAGTCCGAGAATCACTGACTGATTCATCACCAACACCGTCAGGTAGCGCCACCTGCCGCCTATTGAGGAGTACTGCAGACAGTAAGGGCCGGCTTCCTGCAGTTCATATGTACATTACAAAGAATTACAAATGCAGGAAATCTGAAATAAAAACAGAAATGGCTGGAAAAACTCAGTCGGTCCGGTAACATCAGTAGAGAGAATAGCAGAGTTGAGATTTTGATCCTATTTTGATGCTGCCAGATCTGCTGAATTTCTCCATCCAATTATGTTTGTTTTTCTGTAGTTGGTACCTCAATTTACCCAGAAAGTTTCTCACTACAGTTGAACCTATTTTGTCACTTCTCTGTCCTTCTTCTATCCCTCAGCCCTATAGAACTCCTTGCTGATCTTTCAGTTCCCAGTTCCGATAGATGGTTTATTCCTGGAACGTTAACCTGGCTTCTCTCTCCACCTGTAACTGAGACTGACACCGATCAGTTGGAAGGATTTCAGTTGGGGGATCAGGGTAAAATTATACGATGGATATGTTACTAAAGTTAAAGCCACAGACTTTCAGTGGTGCAGAATTTTTACCCCCATCATTCAACCCAGGATGGAAGAAAGGAAAGAGCCTGTCAGTGAAAGTGTGGGTGAAAGTGTGGAGATGGGACATGGTGTCCGCATTGTAAAATGATACCTGTCCACCCTCATAGTCCAGGTAAACTCCAATTTTCAGGAGATTCACACTTTGTGGAAGGGAGGTTAAGGAAGGTGCAGTTAGTGCTGAAAAGAAGCTTCTGGACTCGAGCCAGACAATCCAGTATCCAGTCTCAGGTTTAAAGTCAATTTTCCCCTTTCTCTCAGCAGATTCTCTGGTCACTCCCAGACTCCACTGAGTCTTGTTCGACACTTCAACCTCCCAATAGTGTCTCCCTGATATGAATCCTTCCACTCCCAGGACACATGGCCAGGAATCAAATCTTTCTGGGCAGTCAGGGATTGACTGACATTTGTCACCGTGTCTCACATTGGTCCGGTCCTCAGACAGGATAAGTTGGGGATGCGCTGTGTTTGGATCCAGAGTCAGAGAGGCTGGAGCTGGTAGAGAGTAATACAAATACAGTAAGTAATTGATAGGACAAACGTCTACATCTGTGAATCAGTGGTGAAGATAGCAAATAGTCAATGATGGATTCAGTTTTCTAGAATCTTGTGGGTCTGCACTCATTCGAGCAAGTAGAAAGTATTTGATCAAAATCCTGATTTGCATATTGTAGATCAAGTATAGGCTTTGAAGAGGCTCAAAGTGTATTACATCACACAGAATTCCAACCCTATGATCTGCTTTAGCAACAACTGTATTTACATGTTCCTTTCTGTTAGTTGTTAATAGTAAGCTCTAACTTGTTGATGGTGAGTCATGCACTGATAACAATGCCATTGAAAGGCAAGCAGTGATGGTTGGATTCCCTCTGTTTGGTAAGGATAATCCCTGGCACTTACATGGCATACAAGTTCCTTTTCTGTTGAAGCCAGGAATTGGACCTGTACATTGACTACTTCATAGCCTGAGGAATGTTGAATGATATTGAAAATATTGTGCAATGATAATCCAATATCCCACCACTGACTTTATGACATAGGAAATATGATTGATGAAACATGGTTGGGCCTAGGCCTTAGGCCTATGGTCTAAGATGATGAACTCCTGCTGTGATACCTTGGAATGATGTGATGAAGAGAATGACTGTTGCATATGCTTGATAATGTACCAATTTAGCAGCCTCTTATTGTATTGAATTGTATCAAACTTCTTGATGATTGTTAGACCTTCTCTCTGTCAGGCAAGTAGGGATTATTTCAAAATGCGTTTGAGGTATTCATTGTAGAACATGAACAGGCTTTGGGGATTGAGGAAGCGGGTTACTCCTCACTGAATGGTCTTCCCTTGAGCTGTAACAGTTCTGTAGGTTCTGTGATTCTCAAACACTCCAAAGTTTCTTATCTCTGAACTGCTTTAATAGCTATTGTATTTATATGGTAAAAACAATGACTGCAGATCCTGGAAACCAGATTCTGGATTAGTGGTGCTTGAAGAGCACAGCAGTTCAGGCAGCATCCAAGTAGCTTTGAAGCTACTTGGATGCTGCCTGAACTGCTGTGCTCTTCCAGCACCACTAATCCAGAATATTGTATTTATATGGCTAACCTGGAGTGTGTTGCTGGGAAAGCATCGCAGGTCAGGCAGTATCCAAGGAGCAGGAGACTTGACGTTTCGGGCATCAATTCCTGATGAAGGGCTGATGCCTGAAACGTCGATTCTCCTGCTCTTCGGATGCTGCCTGACCTGCTGTGCTTTCCCAGCAACACACTCTCAACTCTGATCTCCAGCATCTGCAGTCCTCACTTTCTCCTCTGGCCGGTCTGGTTCATTTTCTAAACTTAGGCAGAGTTGGAAGAGTTATAACCTGTGAAGATGACAATGTGGGACTCAAAAGTGGCATGGGCAAGTTAGAGGAGTAACTGGATAGGTGGCAACTGAGATGATGCACTTTGGTCAGAACAACATTGAAAGACAATATGAAAAGACAATTCTAAAAAGTTTCAGGAGCAAAGCGGCCTTGGTATACATGTGCATAGATAATTAAACCAGCTGGAAGGTGGAAGGAGCAGTTAATGAAGAATGCAGTGTCCTCAGCTTTATTAATGTAGCATCGGACACAACTGCAAGAAAGCGATGTTAATTTTGTACAAAGCACGAGTTGGGCTTCAGCTGGAGTATTGAAGGCAGTTTTGTATTGGGTACAGTTGTGCCCCACATTTTAGGAGAGATGTAAGTGCATTGGAGAGAATGTAGGCTTTACAAGAATGGTTTCAGAAATAAGAAGCTTCAGGTATGAGGATAGATTAATGAAGATAGGACTGCTTCCCTTGGAGATGTGAAGGCTGGGAGATTTGATACGGGTTTTCAAAATTATGATTTGGCTGGCTAAAGTAGATAGGCACAGGCTGTTGCTGCTTGTAAAATAAAGCCGAATAAGATTTAAAATGATGTGCAAAAGAAGCAAGTGTGCTATGAGAAAAAACGATTTTCACATGGCATGTGGTTAGAATATGGACCTTCCTGATTGAAAATGTGGACAGGTTCAACTGAGGCATTCAAGAGACTATGAGATGACAATTTATAGAGAAAACAATGCAAAGTTACTCATTTAAAACTGAGAATTTCTTCATTCAGTGGATAGTAACTGTAATTTTTTTACCCAAAATAGCTGTGGAGGCCAGATCACTTAACGTAGTAAGAGAGAAGTTAGATATATTTTTGAAACGTTGGTGATTTGGGGGCTCTGAGGAGTTGGCACAAAAGAGGAGTTGGGGTCTACAGCAGATCAGCCATGATTTCATTGCTGGGTCTGGGGAACTGCTCCTCCTACTACTTCTTTTACTCTTTTCACAATGAAGTTAGATGCTGTGAAGTGGGAAAATGGCCCTGAGTAATCACCTAGGAAGCTGTGAATGATGTTCAAAGGTGTCTGTTAGAAAATATAATTCTGATGAGTGTGAGTACAGAAATATATTTGTGATATTATATTTGTTAATCGTACCAATAAAAAACCATATCATTTTTGACCATCACTGTACTAGTTGGATCTGGTTGAGCATTGATTTCAGCAGGCCTGCTGCTGAAATTTCAAAATTTAAAAGCATGGTGATCTTCTGAGAAGTCCAAATATTTTCTAATATTGTCGATCTTTACCAGAAGCAAGTGAAATATTTTTGTTGTTTCAAGAGCTCCAGACTGGTTAAAAAAGAAACCATAATAGAGAAGTCAGTGTCTTCCCAGCATTATCAATCAATTCTAAATGGTGCCTGGGTGCCTCTTTAGTGTCTTAGTCAGACAGATTTATAATGGAGGAAGTAGAAGAGTATACCTGGATTAATGGTATGAATCATTTCTTTCCATATTGTATACTGTAAAGGACCATCAAACTTCCCGGTCAACAGGTTTGACAAGCCAACATCTTGTATTGCGAGTATCTGGCGTTCCTCACTAATCCTGAAAGTATTAGATTGCTACTTTATAACTGTACCTTTATTACAGCATTTTAAATCTAATTAAGTTATCAAACTCATTCTTTTTTCAAATTTCATGTCAACAGAAATATAGAAGGAATGTAAATATTCATGTTGTACCTGTAGCTGAACAAAAGATGGCTAGATTTGAGATTGGAAATCCCCATATCAAGAAAAATATTTCATAATTTGATAAGGGAAAACATAGCTCAGAAGGAGATAAGCATTAAACTTACATAGAGTCCTACAGCATGGAAAAATACCCTCTGGTCCAACCATGCTGACAGTATGGGATTATGTTCAGCATGGACTAGTTTGACCAAAAGGTCATTTTTCATACTGTGTGTGGGTTTATTATTGTCCCCTTCTAAGTTATGTTTTAGCTTAACAGATTATGAGTTTATTTTTGGACATGGGGGATTTCCATCTTCAAATAATACCAGACTAAACTAGTCCCAACTGCTTGCTCTGGCCCATACCCCTCCAAACCTTTCTTATTCATATACTCAGTGTCTTTTAAATATTGTTACTATGCCAACATCCATCCCTTCATCAGGAAGTACATTCCATACGGTGAACCAGCCTCTATATAAAAACTTTGCCCTTCATGTCTGTTTTCAATATCGTTCCTTTCAGCTCAAAAATATACCCACGGTCTTGAAATCTCTGATTTGAGGGAAAAGACACCTATCATTAATTCTGTAATCCTTGTAGAATAAAGACACACTCAGAAATATTGAAGTTTTGTAAAGAGAAGGGTTGATTGAGTCATTTTGGAATTGTCAAATACATAAGTGGGACACTTCAGTGAGCAATACTGGGGCTTTACAATTCACTATCCATAATAATGACAAGAATGAGAGGACATGTGGTAACTAGCTTCATTGATGATACAAAGATAAGAACAAAAACATATAATCAAGAGGACATAAAGAGTGTACATATTAATTAAATGGGTAAAGGAAGAATTGAAATGCAGAGTTTATCAGAAGGTAGAGAAGCATCAGAAACTGAAAAATGAATTTGATTTCATGGTACATAAATCACAAAAGATTAGGGTACAAACACAACAATTTGTTAGGAATGCAAATAAAACATTGGTCATTATTTCAAGGGAATCAATTACACAGCTGAAAAGTATTTCCAAGGCTGTTATATTGGCCTTTTCTAAACTACTATGCAGAGTTATAACCTCCTTACTTAAAAAATGTAATTACTCTAGAAGCACTTAAGAAAATCTTCATTGTGCAGATTCTTCAGATGAAGTGAATTAATTGAATGAAGTTAATTTCTAATCAAAAACCTGTACATTGGATGGATCTTTCTACATGGATGTTTCGGTGATTGAGAGGTTATATTATTGAAACATGTAAGTTCCTGAGAGACCTTGGTGGATGCTGAGAGGATGTGTCTGCTTGTGGAGGATGTGTCTGTGAATTCCAGACTTGGGAGACAAAGCTACAAAATCAGGAAATCCCATTTAAATCTGGGATTATGAAATTTTCTTTATCAAATGTAGTGGAATTTCCCTAGGTCTCATGTTCATGAGGCTCAGTGTCTATCTTCGTTTATTTAGTCATAGAGATATACAGCATGAAAACAGACCCTTTAGTCCAAACCATCCATGCTGACCAGATATCCTAATCTAATATAATCTCATTTGTCAACACTTGGCTCATTTCCCTCCAAACCCTTCCTATTCATATACCCATCCAGATTTCTTCTAAGTGTTGTAATTTTGTCAGTCTCCACCACTTCCTCTGGCAGCTCATTCCATGCACGCAACATCCTCTACATGAAAAAGTTGCCCCATATGTCTTTTAAGTCTTTCCACTCTCATCTTAAACTTTTGCCCTCTATTTCTGGACTCCTCCAAACCACAGAAAAGACCTTATCTATTTACCCTGTCCATGCCCCTTATGATTTTATAAACCTCTATAAGGTCACTCCTCAGCCTCTGATGCTCGAGGGAAAATAGCCCCAGCCTATTCAGCCTCTCCCTAAAAATCAGACCCTCCAACCCTGGTAACATTCTTGTAAATCTTTTCTGAACCCTTCAAGTTTCACAACATCCTTCCTCTGTAGGAGGGAGACCAGAACTGCAAACAATATTTCAAAAATTACCTAACAAATGTCCTGCACTGCCACACCATGACATTCCAACTCCTAGACTCAATGCTCCGACCAATAAAGAAAAGCATATCAAACACCTTCCTAACTATCCTATTTACCTGAAACTCCACCTTATCTTTCCTGTGAAGAGGTCGGGGGAAATTACAGTATGCTAAATAAAAAACTAGGTGCGCCTTATTCTTGGTGTTGTGCTTGTGGGTTTCGAGCACAATTACGATACAAATGTAGAACTCTTTTCCCTTCTCAAGGCATGATTTCCTCAGGTTGGCCACAAGTGCACCCATGACCCATTTCTTAGGAGTATGGAACCGTGGGAATGTGGTGATATTTCTTCAATCAAATAGTTGTGATTCTATGGCATTCTTTACCCTTAGGAATTGTGGACGCTTTGTCATTGAGTACATCTAAAGTAGTCAAAGTTTTAATCATTTAGAAAATAGGCAACGAAACGTCAATGAAGGAGAAAATCAGCCATGGTTATATTGAATAGAGAAGAGTTTTGAGGGGTGAATGATCTACTCCTGCCCATATGTCTTGTGTTCTTACATGTCTGGCAAGGTCAGTCACAAGTTTACAGATACCACAATAGCCTACAGTGTGTTGTGAGCTCAGTGGTAATTTCCCTACTCCGGGACCAGGAGGCCTGCTTCAAGTCCCACCTGTTCCAGAGGTGTGTGACAGCAACTTTGAACACGTTGATTAAACAAAATAAAAACTCTTCAGCTCTCACCCTCTCTCCTCCCTCCCACAACAGCAATAAGGTCTACCTGTCATTATCTTCCATCCCATTAGCTTCCAATGTAGATGATCATTAGCTGTCATTTTTCCCACCTCCAGTAGGATGCCACACCACATATATATTGCTCACCCCTTCCTTGTCAGTGTTCCATAAGGACCTTTTGCTCTGGGACACTCTGGTCCGCTCCTCCTCCTTCACCCCCAACAACACCTCCTCCTGTACTCTGCACCCCTCCAACCACAGGCCCATGGCATCCTCTCCTGCAATCAACAAAGGTGTAACACCGGCCCATTTACTTCCTTCCTCCTCAGTTTCAAAGAGCCCAAACACCTTCCAGATGAAGTAGTACTTTACCTGCACTTAATTCGATCTAGTCTACTGCATTTATAAGGTCATCTCCTCTATACAGTATTGGGGAAATAAAGCGTAGGCTGGGTGACTCCTTCACAGAACACGTACATTCGATCCAAAATCAAAGACCCTGAGCATCCAGTTGCCTGCCACTTCAACACACCACCTTCTTTCCTGGGCAACATCTATCTCAGGAAAACTGAAACAACTGCAGAAGTTGTAAATCAGAAACAAAAACTAAAATTGCAGCAAAAGCTCAGCAAGTCAGGCAGCAACTTTGAAGAGAAATGAGTTCATGTAAAAGCTGGAGTGACCCTTGCTCAGAACATTTTCCTAACTACCATCAATTTTGAGGAAGAGTCACTCGACCCAAAATGTTAACTTATTTCTTTCCACAGATGCTGCCAGGTCTGCTGAGTTTGTCCAGCAATTTCTGTTCTAAATCTCTGTCTCAGGCTTGCTAAATTACTTCAGCACTACAGCAGGTGGGCGGCCAAGTGGCACAATGGTTAGCACTGCTGCCTCACAGCGTTAGAGACCTGGGTTCAATTCCCGCCCCAGGCAACTGTCTGTGTGGAGTTTGTGCATTCTGCCTGAGTTTCCTCCCACAGTCCAAAAATGTGCAGGTTAGGTGAATTGGCCATGCTAAATTGCTCAGGAAAAAGTGAAGACTGGAGATCAGAGCTGAAAAATGTGTTGCTGGAAAAGCACAGGTCAGGTAGCATCTAAGGAGCAGGCGAATTGATGTTTTGGGCATAAGCCCTTCCTCAGGAATGTGGAAAGTGTGCCAAGCCGGCTGAGATAAAAGGTAGGGAGGAGGAACTTTGGGGAGGGGCATTGAGAATGCGAGAGGTGGAAGGAGGTTAAGGTGAGGGTGATGGGACGGAGAGGGGGTGGGGGCGGAGAGGTCGGGAAGAAGATTTCAGGTCAAGAAGGTGGTGCTGAGTCCGAGGGTTGGGACTGAGATAAGGTGGAGGGGAGGGGAAATGAGGAAGCTGGAGGAAATCTGCATTCATTCCTTGTGGTTGGAGGGTTCCTAGGCGGAAGATGAGGCGCTCTTCCTCCAGGTGTTACTTCCAGCTCAGTACACCAACACATTCCACCCTGACCTTAAATTTACCTGGACCATCTCTCTCACCTCCCTCCCCTTCCTGGACCTCTCCATCTCCATTAATGACGACCGACTTGACACTGACATTTTTTACAAACCCAACGACTCCCACAGCTACCTGGATTACACCTCTTCCCACCCTACCTCTTGTAAAAATGCCATCCCATATTCCCAATTCCTCCGCCTCCGCCGGATCTGCTCCCAGGAGGTCCAGTTCCACCACAGAACACACCAGATGGCCTCCTTCTTTAGAGAATGCAATTTCCCTTCCCACGTGGTTAAAGATGCCCTCCAACGCATCTCGTCTACATCCCGCACCTCCACCCTCAGACCCCATCCCTCCAACCGTAACAAGGACAGAACGCCCCCGGTGCTCACCTTCCACCCTACCAACCTTTGCGTAAACCAAATCATCCGCCGACATTTCCGCCACCTCCAAACAGACCCCACTACCAGAGATATATTTCCCTCCCCACCCCTTTCCACCTTCCGCAAAGACTGTTCCCTCCGCGACTACCTGGTCAGGTCCACGCCCCCAAACAACCCATCCTCCAATCCTGGCACTTTCCCCTGCCACCGCAGGAACTGTAAAACCTGTGCCCACACTTCCTCCCTCACCTCTATCCAAGGCCCTAAAGGAGCCTTCCACATCCATCAAAGTTTTACTTGCATATCCACTAATATCGCTTATTGTATCCGTTGCTCCCGATGCAGTCTCCTCTACATTGGGGAGATTGGGTGCCTCCTAGCAGAGCGCTTTAGGGAACATCTCTGGGACACTTGCACCAATCAACCACACCACCCCGTGGCCCAACATTTCAACTCCCCCTCCCACTCTGCCGAGGACATGGAGGTCCTGGGCCTCCTTCACCGCCGCTCCCTCAACACCAGACACCTGGAGGAAGAACGCCTCATCTTCCGCCTCGGAACACTTCAACCCCAGGGTATCAATGTGGACTTCAACAGTTTCCTCATTTCCCCTTCCCCCACCTCACCCTCGTTCTAAACTTCCAGCTCAGTAACTGTCCCCATGACTTGTCCCGACTTGTCCTACCTGCCTATCTCCTTTTCCACCTATCCACTCCACCCTCTCCTCCTTGACCTATCACCTTCATCCCCTCCCCCACTCACCCATTGTACTCTATGCTACTTTCGCCCCACCCCCACCCTCCTCTAGCTTATCTCTCCACGCTTCAGGCTCACTACCTTTATTCCTGATGAAGGGCTTTTGCCCGGAACGTCGATTTCGAAGCTACTTGGATGCTGCCTGAACTGCTGTGCTCTTCCAGTACCACTAATCCAGAAGAAAGTTGTGTGGCCATGGTCTGGTGATGGAGGAGGCCAAGGATCTGCATGTCTTTGGTGGGGTAGGAGGGGGCGTTAAAGTGTTCAGCCATGGGGCGGTTGGGTTGGTTGGTGCAGGTGTCCCAGAGGTTTTCTCTGAAATGTTCCGCAAGTAGGCGGCCTGTCTCCCCAATGTAGAGTAGGCCACATCAGGTGCAGTGGATGCAGTAAATGATGTGTGTGGAGGTGCAGGTGCAGGTGAATTTGTGATGGATATGGAAGGATCCCTTGGCGCCTTGAAGGGAAGTGAGGGCGGAGGAGTGGGTGCAAGTTTTGCATTTCTTGTGGTGGCAGGGGAAGGTGCCAGGAGTGGAGGTTGGGTTGGTGGGGGGTGTGGCCCTGATGAGGGAGTCGCAGAGGGAGTGGTCTTTCTGGAATGCTGATAGGGGAGGGCAGAGAAATATATTCTTAGTGGTGGGGTCCTTTTGGAGGTGACAGAAATGACGAAGGATGATACGATGTATCTGGAGGTTGGTGGAGTGGTCGGTGAGGACCAGTGGGGTTCTGTCCTGGTGGCGATTGGAGGGGCAGGTTTCAAGGGCAGAAGAGTGGGAAGTGGAGGAGATGCGGTGGAGAGCATCGTCAGCCACATCTGAGGGGAAATTGCAGTCTTTGTAGAAGGAGGCCATCTGGGTTGTTGGGTATTGGAATTGGTCCTCCTGGGAGCAGATGCGGTGGAGGCGAAGGAATTGGGAATATGGTATGGCATTTTTACAGGGGGCAGGGTGGGAGGAGGTGTAATCTAGGTAGCTGTGGGAGTTGGTTGGTTTATAGTAAATGTCTGTGTTGAGTCAGTCACCTGAGATAGAAATGGAGAGGTCTAGGAAGGGGAGGGAGGAGTCTGAGATGGTCCAGGTAAATTTGAGGTTGGGGTGGAAGGTGTTAGTAAAGTGGATGAACTGTTCAACCTCCTCGTGGGAGCATGAGGTAGCTAAAAGTCTGACAGTCCATCTTCCGCAGCTAGACTGGCACCAACCCCCACCTTTTCCTCCGCTACTTCAATGATTGTATCGGCGCGACCTCGTGCTTCCCATTTTCCTGCCATCCCTTTACCTGTGAACATCTGTCTCCAATCAGCTTTTGAAAGTTCTTGTCCAGTTCCGTCAAAATTGGCCTTTCTCCAATTTAGAACTTCAACTTTTAGATCTGGTCTATCCTTTTCCATCACTATTTTAAAACGAATAGAATTATGGTCGCTGGCCCCAAAGTGTTCCCCCACTGACACCTCAGTCACCTGCCCTGCCTTATTTCCCAAGAGTAGGTCAAGTTTTGCACCTTCTCTCATAGGTACATCCACATACTGAATTAGAAAATTGTCTTGTACACACTTAAGAAATTCCTCTCCATCGAAACCTTTAACACTATGGCAGTTCCAGTCTATGTTCTGAAAGTTAAAATCCCCTACCATAACCATTCTATTACTCTTGCAGATTGCTGAGATCTTTTTACAAGTTTGTTTCTCAATTTCCCTCTGACTATTGGGGAATCTATAATACAATCCCAATGAGGTGATCATCCCTTTCCTATTTCTCAGTTCCACCCAAATAACTTCCCTGGATGTATTTCCAGGAATATCCTCCCTCAGAACAGCTGTAATGCTATCCCTTATCAAAAATGCCACCTCCCCATCTCTCTTGCCTCCTTTTCTATCCTTCCTGTAGTACTTGTATCCTGGAACATTAAGCTGCCAGTCCTGCCCACCCTGAGCCATGTTTCTGTAATTGCTATGATATCCCAGTCCCATGTTCCTAACCATGCCCTGAATTCATCTGTCTTCCTTGTTAGGCTCCTTGCATTGATATAAATGCAGTTGAAGTTATTCGTCCTACCTTGTCCCTGCCTGCCATGACTGTTTGACTCGCTTCTGTTCTCAACTGTACTAGTCTCAGATTGAGCTCTTTCCTCACTATCTCCGTGGGTCCCACCCCTCCCACCTTACTAGTTTAAATCCTCCCCAGCAGCTCTAGCAAATTTCCCTGCCAGTATATTAGTCCCCTTCGAACTTAGGTGTAATACGTCCTTCTTGCGCAGGTCACTTATACCCCATAAGAGTCATCCAAAAATGTGAATCCTTCTCCCATACAATTACCCCAGTTGAATAATTGTAATCAGAATTGTTATTTCAGTACTTTGGCTTTAAAATACTCAAGAACAATGAACCTAGTTATATAGCACAACAAACAGCTCCAAAGTTGGTCCCAATTTTAACTCTGCCAACGCTTTGTGTGATTTGAGATCGAATGCAGTATTGCCTCGGAACACCGAGAGAAATTTGATAACTATCCAAACAAAACTCTGAGGAGCTAATACAAGGAAAGCTTATCGTCGTTCAGTAAGGAGCAGGTCCTACCTTCTCTTCCAAGCAGCTTCTTCCTGAAATAAACAAATGCATTTAGTGTGGTAACATTGGCACAGATCAGAAGCGTATAATGTCGCTGACTAAATAACCTCACATATGATGGACGGAGATTTAAAACTGATATCTAAGTTCCTGCATTTTGAATGATGAATAACAAAAAGTAACATAATAGAAACTGTGCAGTTTTAAAAGTGCATAGATCCCTGGGAGATTACCTGAATGAATCTTCAAATTAATTGCGTTAAGAGGGATTTTCCGATGACACAATGGTTAGGAATGTATTGACTGAAATGTTGTGGGAACGGAGGCCCAAAGGAATTGGGTACATATTTGAAAAGGAAAACGGTTCTGTCGATCGCGAGAGAGCAGGAAGGGAAAGGTCTACAGGATTTCGTTCCAACTACAGGGCATAGCCAATATGAAGGAATGGTCTACTTCTGAGCTGTAGGATTCATTGCAATCTACATCGCCACGTCCGAGCACGTGTTAGATACAGGGTCTCAGCCCCATTACCGTTCATAGACACGTAATATCTCGCACCGTCAGGGGAACACTCACCCACTCACAATGTGGATTCCTAATTGGATTTCCAATGTAGGTTTCAGTAAAATTGACAAACACTGAAATCATTGTAAACGGAATAACTCATTTCCGGTAGTGTGGAGGTTTATTAGGAATTCTACAGACTTTGTGGAAAACCATTTGCTCAGGGATAACAACAATGTTATTCCGAGATATATGCATTCCCAGATTAGTTCATTTTTCTAACTTCGCAGCAAATGTTATCTTTTCATTCAGAGTTACCAATGGTTATATTGGGACATTGACTTTTTCACTGAACTGACGACAATATGTTATCTCACCTTCAGAAATTTCTGATCGTCGTTTTGCTTCACTTGATCCTGCAATTGCGAAAGCTCTTGCTCAATAAAATTCATATGTTCTTGAATTTTCCGGAGATTTTCCTCCATCGGTTTTAGAATCCTCTCCTCTTCTTCCCTGAGATCTCTGAGTAAACGCTGCTCTTTCTCAGCGAGAATCTGGTGCATTTTAGTGAACTCGGATGTGATGTGGGTTTGCAGACTGCTCGCCTGTTCCTACCAAATGAAATGTGAAACCTCATTAATGTCCCGCGATAAAGGGAACAAAACTAACCCAGATCCCAGAAAATCAGCACAAGACCTTACCCTGATTTCGGAAATCTTCTGTAG
Source organism: Chiloscyllium punctatum (assembly GCF_047496795.1). Taxonomy (NCBI): domain Eukaryota; kingdom Metazoa; phylum Chordata; class Chondrichthyes; order Orectolobiformes; family Hemiscylliidae; genus Chiloscyllium; species Chiloscyllium punctatum. The sequence continues at coordinate 26,243,160 of NC_092768.1, read as the reverse complement.
TTGTTTCAGTTCCTTATCTCGAGCCGCTGACTTCTTTTTTGTGAGAGCGCCCAAGAAACATTTTATGTCTTCCTAGAATTGGAAAAGAAATTCCAAATGTCAGAGAATGTAATTTTTTTTCTGGGTTTCTAAAATATGTTTATTTTACCTTGTAAATTTCAACAGCTTCTTTAATCGGTAGGAAGAAGTGCTGTCTGTGTTCTCGCGAATCTCTGCAAGTGTAACAGACCAACTTCTTGTCAGTTTCACAAAACAGCTTCAGTTCTTCTTGATGCTCCTCGCAGTGAACTTTATTTCTCGTCTCTTTCGGATCCAGCTTTAATTTTCGAGCCTTCTCGGCCAGCTTCGCTAAGGCCCGATTTACCCTGAGGTTTCTTTCCGGAAACTCCTCTCTACATTCCGGGCAGGACTTTATCTCCTTCTTTTCCCAACTCTGGGTGATACAGCAGCGGCAGAAGTTGTGTCCACAATCCAGTGTAACCGGATCGGTGAAGGAATCCAGACAAATGGGACAATTTGTCTCCTCGACCAGACTTTGGAGTTGCTGTCTGGAAGCCATGTGTTGGCACTTCCCCGATTCAAGCCTCTTTGTGTTTCAGTGGGATCTTGACACGAACAGTTTACGCCTCCGCAACTTCCTGATGAAGTTCACGTTTATCACCCAAAAGATCCTTCTCGAAGTTCCAAAGGGAATACAAAGCAGACTTGTACTAACGACCGAGAGTATTGGAGAACCGGAGAAAAGTGAAGGTCGGTCTTGCATTAACAGCAGCGCAGAGAAGGTGCCAGAGAGAGAGAGAGAGAGAGTTGGCGGCAAGGAATCAGTAGGCGGACTCGGGCAGAGACTGAGATTCCTTTGTACTTAGCTTGAATGTAGTCCCACTGTTGAGTAATGTGGAGGAACCGGTGTTAGGCTGCGGTGAACATAGTTAGAAATGACACAACACCAGGTGTTAGACCAACAGATTTATTTGAAAACACTAGCTTACGTAGCGATGCTCTGTCCTAAAGTGCCCCGACAGCGGAGGCATCAGACACATTATTTATAAGTACAAGATCAAAGGGTTATACAACTGATACGAATGTATTTAACATGCCTACAATGGTTGACTCTGTCCCATTAAAACTTTAGTTCGTTAGAAAGGCGATGCAGGTAGCGATTGGTTAAATCGGACCCGGGTTCAATCCCTGTCTAGACCATGGTTCAATCTCTGCCTCAGGCGACTGTCTGTGTGGAGTTTGCACATTCTCCCCGTGTCTGCATGGGTTTCCTTCGGGTGCTCCGGTTCCTCCCACAGTCCAAAAATGTGCAGGTTAGGTGAATTGGCCATGCTAAATTGCCGGTAGTGTTAGGTGAAGGGGTAAATGTAGGGGAATGGGTCTGGGTGGGTTGGTGTGGACTTGGGCCGAAGGGCCTGTTTCCACACTGTAAGTAAGTAAAATGCAAATCCCAGAATTTCGTTCACGTCACTGTCCCGAGATAACTCAAGATTTTATCAGTGTATCGAAGGGGTGACACCTCAGGTCAATGATGCATTTTAGATGTGAAGGCTTGTTTAGAATCCATCTGTAGCTTAACCTAGAGGCAGGCTGGTTTTATTTCCAAAGTAGTAATTTATAAAACGCTTATAAAACGCCACACTAATTAACAGATGTATCTACAACTTGCGTGCTTTCAAACAAAATAGAAAGTATATGCAAATACAAATCTGCAAATGCAAATTCGCCCCAGAGATTTGTGTGTGTGTATGTGTGTGTGTGTGTGTGTTTGGGAGAATATGTATGTATGTGTGTGTGAGAGAGAGAGAGAGAGACGGGGAGAGAAAGAGTGCGTGTGAGGAGTACATATGTGTGAGAGTATGTGTTTGAGTGTGTGAGAAAGAGTAAGTGTGTGCTTGAGACAGAGTGTGCGTGAGTGTGAGGGAATATGTATGCGTGAGAAAGTGTGCATGTGTGGGAGAGAGTGCATGGATGAGAGAGGGTCTGTGTGAGTGTGCGAGCAGGTGTGTGTATGTGTATAGTGTGGTAGGGTCAACTGTAATGCAACATGAAGCCAGGATCAGAGTTGAGGCCATCCTCATGAGTACCAAACTTGATTATCAGCCTCTGCTCAGCGACCCTGAATTGTTGTGTATCCCAAACGCTACATTGGAAGATGTTTACTTGAAGATCCAAGGCCAAATGCCTTTGACCGCTGAAGTGCTTCCCTACTGGGAGAGAATGCTCTTGCCTGGTGAGTATTGTTTGGTGTTTTCATTCTTTGTTATAACCTCCGAATGGTTTTGCCAATATACCATGCCTCAGGCGTATGACATGAACAACACTGGTTGAGTCACATGAGTGCATGTGGTGGGCGGTGTCTCCACGTGTGATGGTAGTATCCATGACGATGATCTGACATGCTGTTGTCGGGCTGTGCGGTTATTTTCCCTGTCTATCTGCGCATTGAAGTCCTTATGATTATTGTAAAAGTGCCTTTCTTACATGTCTTTGCTGTCTCTTAATTTATTTTCTGCCCACATCCTGAGTACAACTTGGAGGCCCATCAATAATTCCTAAAAGGGATATTTTGCATTTGTGGTTACTCAACTCTGCACATACAGATTCCATGTTACTTGACTCTATATCACTTCTTACTGTTGATGCAATTTCATTTCTTACAAGCAAGGCAATGCTGCTCCTCGCCCATCTGCCAGTCCTTTTGTTCGGACATGTATTCTTAGATGCTTAGTTCCCAGCCTTTATCCACTTGCAGCCATTTCTGTTTGATACACATAACATTGTTCCTGTCAATTTCAATCTGCACTACAAGCTCTTTTACCTTGCTACATATTTTGTGTGCAGTTAAGTACAACACCTCAATCCAGCATTGACTGCTCCTCATCTCATTGTTGTTCCCTAATCTGCTGTGCCTGAAGTTAGATTTCTGACTGTTGCAATATTCTCTGTCCTATTACTTGTTCTAGAAACTTTAAGGTCCACTGAGTCCTCCCCCACATTGAAGTTTTCCATAATGTTCTGTGCATGAACCCAACCCCTCCACACTATTTAGTTTAAAATTCACTGTTCTCAGATTCTGGTCGCAGGATGATTCAGCTAGATCGTATGCCATTCAGAACAATTCCCTCCTTCCCCAGTAGTAGTGTCAATGTTGCATGAATTCAAACCAGTTTATTCCACTTCAATCATTGAGTCACACATTTACCTCTTTAATTTTGTTGACCCTGTTTCAATTAGCTCGTGGCTCAGGTAGTAATCTGAAGATTATCACCTTTTTGCTTCTGCCTTTTAATTTAGCCCCAAACTGCTCATATTCCCTCAACTCTTTCCTCTTTCAACCTATATATTGGTACCCCATATCGAGCATGAAAACTTGACATTTCCCCTCTTACTCCAACTTCATCTGCAAGGTAGATGAGATATCATGAACCCAGGCATCTGACAGACAGCCCATCCTTTGGAACTCTCACATTAGACACAGAGAACAATGTTTATTCCACTGACTAAACTACCCTGATTACCATTACATTTTCTGTTTTCACCACCCTCTTGAATGGCTCCCTGTACCACGGTGCTATGGTAAGTTTCCTCCTCTACGTTACACCCTTATTCGCACAGGGAGCAAAGAAAACACATGCAGTATGCCTCAGTGACTATGTCCAGTAGCTCTGACCTATATAATTATGAAGTGCTTTGAGAGGATAGTCATGGCTTATATCAAGCTTATATCATGGCTATGTCTGAGCCTGTCTGTATCCCTTGCAATTTGATGACTGTTGCCACAGGTTCATAGCAGACTCCATCTCCCTGGGCCTATTCTTATCCCTGGAACATCTAGAACTTAAGGATACCTGCTTTAAGATTCCACTTATCGACTGCAGTTTCCACTTCAACTATAATCCCAACCAATTAATCTCTAACCTCTGAAGCCTAGGTCTGTGCTCCACCTCTGCACTTGGGTCCTCAACTTCCTAATCCATAGATTGCAATCAATGGAGAAAGGCAACAGCACCTACTCCACTACAATCCTTAACACTGGTGCCCCACAAGGATGCGCATTCAGCCCCTTCCTGTACTCCTTCTACAATCATGACCATGTGCTTATACTCCACCTACAAATTCACTCAGGATACTACCATTGTATGCTGGATATTAAACAATGACGACAGAATATAGGAAAGAGTTAGAGTACTTGGTGCTGTGGCATGAAGATAACAATCTCTCCCTCAACAGCAGCAAACTAAAGAGCTGAGAAGCATGGTGGAGGCACACCTGTATCTACACCAATGGAGCTGAGTGGAGATAGTCAAGAGCGTCAACATTCTTGGAGTGAAGGTAACCAATAATTTGTCCTGGACCACCCGTGTTGATTTAATGGTCAAGAAGGCACAATAATGCCTTTTCTTCCGCAGGAGGCTAAGCAAATTCGGAATGACTGTAAGGTCTCTCACCAACTTTTACAGATGCACCATAGAAAGCATTCTATGGAGATGCATCATGATTTGGTTTGGCAACTGCTCTGTCCAGGAGCGTAAGAAACTACAGAGAGTTGTGGACAAAGTCCATTCCATCACACAAGTCAACTTTTAATCCAATGACTCTATCAGCACTTCAGAAAAGCAGCCAAAATCATCAAAGACCGCTCCAACCATGGTTATAATCTCTTCTGACTTATTATTTCGGGCAAAAGATAGAAATGCTTAAACATATGGACCAACGGGTTCAAGAACAGCTTCTTCCTCACTGTTCTTAGCTTTCTGAATTGGTTTCTCAAATTTCCAATCTAATGTTGATCTTGCTTCTTGTGCACCTTCTTTGCAGCCATAACTTTGTATTCCTCGCTCTGTTCAACCACTCTGATCTTTGTGTGCTATGATCTGCCTGTATTGCATGCAAAATAAACTTTTCACGGTACATAGGCACATGTGAGAAGAATAAATCAAATTAACAGGTTTAATTTCGACAGGTTTACACAGTACGTTTGGATTGGCTCAGGCTTGGTGGGCCGAAGGGCCTGTTCCTGGGCTGTAAATTTTCTTTGTTCTTTGTTCTTTTTGAAATCAAAAGTCTCAAACTTGTTAGAGAAGCTGAAGATTATTCAGCATAACTCTTGGATTTCTTACCTGTGCTGCTTGCAGTCACACTCTCCTATCCATGACCACTGATTGAATTAGATGTAGTTACTCTAAAGGGTGTGACTGTCTCCAGAAACACAACATCCAGGTAAATCTTCGTGGTCCCTGATGTGATGTTTGAAGTTCTGATTCCAGGTAATCAACTCTGAACCAGAGTTCCTCAAACAAAACCAATTGCTAGATGTTGTTACTATGGACTAGACCGAGATTCATCAGCTCATACATCACGCAGGTACATTACGTCATCTGCTCCGGCAACTCTATCACTGTTTTCCTGTGATGTCACTCATCGGTATTGGGCCCCTGGTTTTGGATATCAATTTTTCATGTTAAAAATTATCCTTACTAACTATTAATCAATAAAGCAAGCACAAAGCTACTCTTCTGCTCTGTTGTAAGTTCCAAAAACTGCCTCCAAATTCCCGGAGATATTTATTCAGTCGGGCTGCGTCTCACTCTGAAATGCAGCTGAGCTGATTCACACTGGTTACACATCGGTTGAACAAAGAATAATGCAGCACAGGAACAGGCCCTTTAGCCCTCCAAGCCCGTGCTGATACATTTTGTCTTCCCATACAGAAACTGTTGTCACTTACAGAATCTGTACCCTCTATTCCCTTCCTATTCATATGTTCGTCCAGATGCTATTGTGTCTACTTCAATAACCTCCTCTGGCAGCGCATTCCAGGCACTCACCAAGCTTTGTGTTGTAAAAGGTGCCTCTCACATCTGGTTTAAACCTCCCCGCTTGCACCTTGAACTATGTCCCCGAGTAATTGATCCCTCCACCCTGGGAAAAAGTCTCATACTCTCCACGCTATCCAAACCATTCACAATCTTATAAACTCCAACAGGTCGCCCTGCAAACTCCTACGTTCCAGTGAAAACAAATCTAATCCATCCAAACATTCTTCATACGTAAAGCCCCCCATACCAGGCAACATCCTGGCAAACCTTTTCTGTACCCTTTCCAACGCATTCATATCCTTCTGGTAATATGGTGACTAGAAGTGTGTGCTATAATCCAAGTGTGGCCTATCTAAAGTTCAATAAAGCTGCAGCATAACTTGCCCATCCTTACAATCAGTGCCCCCTCCAGTAAAGGCAAGCATGCCATGGGCCATTTTTACACTTATCTGCCTATGCTGTCAGTAATCTGTGGACTTTCATACCCAGAATCCTTTGCATATCAATACTCCTGAGGGTTCTGCCATCCACTGCATAATTTCCACCTGTACTTGACCTTCCAAAATACATCTCCTCACATTTGTCCAGATTAAACTACATTTGCCATTTTTCTGCCCATGCCTCCAATTGATCTATATCCTGCTGTATCCACTGACAATCGTCCTCATTATCCACAACTCCATCAATCTATGTATTGTCTGCAAACTTACTAATTAGATCAGCCACATTTTCCTCCAAATCATTTATGTAGACCATGAACAGCAAAGGTCCCAGCACTGATCCCTGTGGAACACCACCAGTCACAATCCTCCATTCTGAAAAGCATCCACCGCTATCCTCTGTCTCCTATGATTAAGCCAGTTCTGATTGCCTGCTCACTCCTGATACCATGTGCTTTCACCATTTGTACCAGTGTGGCATGAGGGACCATGTCAAAGCCTTTACTGAAGTCCATGTGGACAACATCAACCACGTTTCCAATTCAATTATCTTTGCCATCTCCTCAAAAAACTCGATCAAGTTAGTGAGGTGCGACCTCCCCTATAAAAAACCACGCTGTCTATCGCTAATAAGTGCATTTTCTTCTAAATGTGCGTAAATCGTGTCCCTCAGAATCTTTTCTCATAATTTCCCCACCACAAATACGAGGCTTACAGGCTTGTAACTTTCTGGATTAGTCCTGCTACCCTTCATAAACAATGGGCCAATATTGGCTATTCTCCAGTCCTCTGGTACCTCACTTGTGGCCAAAGAGGATACAAAAAATATCTGCCAATGCTCCAGAAATTTGTTGTCTTTATTTTTGGATAGATCTCAGTAGGACTCAGGGACTAATCTACCTTAATAGCTTTTAAGACTCACAACTTTTTTAATAGCAACTTGGCCTAGAAATTCAACACTCCCTTCCCTAAGATCATCTTTCCCACTTCCTTCTCTTTGGTGAACATCAACACAAAGTATTCATTTAGGACTTCACCTACTTCTTTTGTCTCCACACACAGATTCCCTCCTTTGTATTTGACAGGACCAACCACTTCCTTGGATACCCTCTTGCTTTTTATTTATGAAGTTTAGGGAATTCAGCATGTCAATAAGTGCCTCACCAACGTTTACAAATGCCCCAAAGAAAGCATGCTATCTGGATGCATAATGGCCTGGAACAGCAACTGCTCTGCCCAGGATCATAAGAAACTGCCGAACGTTACGTGTACAGCACAGATCATTACAGAAGAAAAGCCTCCAATCCATGTACTCTGTTTACACTTGCTGCCATGGAAAGGCTGCCAACATCATCAAAGACCCTTCCCTCCCTGGTACTGCTCTCCTACAAACTCTTCTGTCAGGGAGATGATGCAGACATTTGAACACAGGTTCAAGAACAACTTCTTTTCTGCCGTTATTAGACTGATGAATATACTCTCTAACTTCAAGTAATGCTGATCTTGCTTTGCCATCTCCCATGTAGTGTAACAAGTTTGTCTCGATCTGTCTAAGCAGCCTTTGATCTCTATGTCATTATTTGTTATGATCTGTCTGTACTGCTCGCAAAACAAAGGTCTTCACAGTACCTAGATACACGTGACTAAAAGAAATCACACCAAGTCAAATATAAAAAGCCTTGAGATTCTCCTTAATACTGTCCACTAAAAACTTTTCAATATCTCATTTAAAACCTCTAATTCCTTGTTAAGATCTTTCTTACTTGTCTTATATACTTCAAGGGGTTTGTCCATCCCCATCCTTTTCGACATTACATATGCTTTCCTTTTCTTTTTGACCAAGGTCATGATATCCCTTGTCATCCAAGGTTCACTTAACTTGTCATACCTATCCTTCAATCTCACAGGAGCATGCCAATCCTGAATTCTTATCAACAGCCGTTTGAGATGCTCCCACGTCGGATGTGGATTTACCCTGAAACAACTGCCTCCAATCTAAATGCTCCAGTTCCTGCCTAAAGATTATCCACGTTTTAAATAGAGTACTGCATTAAAAACTTTTAAAATGAGAAAAGTAAAGATTAACCAGTTCTATTCCACACTGCCTTTAAATTCCCTGAACTATATATTCACTGGACTGTGCGCCAATCTGGATGTGATCCCTCCCTCGATCTTTTGCAGCTTAACAAGTAAAGAGTGCTTTAATGTTTTGCATAAAACAGGTAATTGTGTAATCATTTTTAAGGATACTTTCACTGAGACAGATCAGAAAACCATGAGGCACCGTGTCAAAACCGTTACTAAATCAATGAATAACTGGGACAATGAATAAATTGCTCTACTTACATTCCAGTATATTGTGTTTGATGTGGCTCAACATTATCTCTTAATTGCATACATACCCAATCAATCCACACAGCACATTCAGTACAGACTATCAAAATAACATTCGCAGCAAGAGATGCCCCATAAATATAAGTTTCCTTCCCATCAATTTTATTAGAGTACACAGTTGAGCATGACATTCCAACTATTGTTTCCAGACCTGGGTAGATCCAGTCCTAAATTTTAATGAGTCAAATTGACAGTATCATCATGTTTACACGAACCAAACAGATGAGTGATTAAGATCAACAGAAAATGATAGAAACTCTCAGTGGGCTATCCAGCACAAGAACGACAAACTTCTTCACCTAACTTTCCTAATTAACCTGTTCAGAGGTGCTAGTTTACACTCCTGGTGCAGGAGGGACTTGAATCCCGATCTTCCAGTCTTCCAGAGGATAGGGGCACTACCACTGCACAACAAGAGTGCACCATCTCCCATCCGAAACACACACTCCCATTCACCCCCACTCCTGCACCAACCCACTCAATTCATGAGTCCAAATTGAATACAGCCATGTATCACAACAGCTGCTGGTCTTCTCCTCATTCTTCTTTGATACATGTTACTGTTACTCACAAGGCCAGAATTCAATACCCAACTGACATTAAGATTCAACTACATTTCTGCAAGTCTGGAGTTGTTTGAGGGCCAGCCAAACCGTTCACATTTACTCATTGATTCAAATTTTGCCTCCATTTTGCAGTTAGATTCAAACTTTTGTCACTGAACATCAGGGTGAAGCTCTATATTGCTAGTCTAGTGACATTGCCACAACTCTTCTATATCCCTCTTCGAGGCAAGTGTAGATGGAGTCCATGGGAAGAAGGCTGGTTTTCGTAATTCTGTAATTTCCTGCAGTCTTGAGAAGATCAGTTGCTATACTAAGCGGTGATGAATCTGGACAGGATGCTTTTAATGGTACATTATGGACATGCCGAAGTTCCTTAGCCTTCTGAGGAAGTAGAGGTGTTGGTGTGTTTTATTGACTGTGGCATCGACGTGGATGGACCAAGATAGATCTTTAATGATAATTGACCACCTCCACCTCAACAGCATTGATATACACCAGGGCATATCCGCCACTCTGGTCCTGAAGCCCCCATGGAAAGACTCCACTGACCTTGCAGTGAAATTATTTGGCGTCCGCTTGGAAAGACGCCACTGAGCCCAGTCTGTGAACCACTGACTGATTCATCTCCAACACCGTCATGTAGCGCCACCCCCCGCCTGTGGAGCAACATTACAGGCAGGAAGGTCCCCGGGTTCCGGCAGCTCAGAGCTCATTTTACCCGGTAAATCCCTCTCTACAACTGAGCTTCTATTTGCTTTTTCTCCCCCTCTCCCATTCCTTCTTTCATCCAGCACTACAGATTCCTCGTGGATCTTTAAGCTCCTAGTTCCGATGTAGGGTTTATTCCCAGAATATTAACCCGTGACTGAGACCGACTCTCATCAGTTTACAGCCGGCAGGAGGCAGAGCGACCTGATGAAATTATGGGATGTTCTTCCAGATGACCACTAATCCCGCAGATTTTTAGTATTGTTTTACTCTTCTGTCTGTCACTGGGTTGAAGACTGAAGAAGGCAAAGACCCTCTCAGTGAAAGTGTGGGTGAAAGTGTGGAGGTGGGACATGGTGTCCGCATTGTAAAATGACACCTGTCCCCCCTCATAGTCCAGGAAAACTCCAACCTTCCGTTGCTTCTCCGTCTGAGTATGGATTGCCCTCGAGGATGATCTGAAAGAAGCACAATCGCTTTCAGGGAAGAGCCACAAAACCCAATATCCGGACTCAGGTTTCAGGTTAACGTTCCCTTTTCTCTTGACAGATTCTTGGGCCACTCCGACAATGCACAAAGTCTTATTCCCTGTCTCCACCTCCCAGTACTGTCTCCCTGATGTGAATCCCTCCGATCCCAGGACAAAGAGCTAGAGATCAAATCCCTTCATATTGTCAGGGAAAACATGCTGACTTTTCGCCAATCTTACACTAGCTCGGTCTGCAGACAAGACGAGGCGGGGATTTGCTGTGACTGGGTCCAAAGTCAGCGAGGCTGGAACAGGATACATATAGACATATATAAATACATTGATTTAGATGTTTGCTGTCATTTAGTTAACCACATTTATTTTAGAAAACGCATTGAGGGTGAAACAAAACAAAATGTACGTGTGAAATTCAGCAGGTATGACAGCATTTGTAGAGATAAAGCAAAGTTACATTCTGTACGACAGTGACAACAAACACATTCATACACCATCACTTCTAAGTTGCCCTCCCCTAATTCACATAGCATTTTGACTTAGAATAATATGATTGTTTTCTTTCTCTAGCTCCGGTAGCTGATTTACTTTCTGGTACCCCGTCCTGAGAACACTGCAAGAGTACTTACATCAGATGGGCCGAACAAGTTCAAGTTTGGATTGCATTTTCTGAATGCAATTCGGGATGGGAAATTAACGCTGACTCTGTCAGTAATGCCTACATCCTTTGAAAGATAACAATGCGTCGTGGGGCTGGGGGAGGCAAGCGAGTTAACAAAGGCGGAACTAGATGATCTGAGCAATGGTACAAATATCAATGTGTAATGTATGATATATACCTCTGATTTTGAGTTCAATTGTGACATCGAGGTTGCGAAACGGTCAGGGTAATCTCACACTGTCACAAAGGAAGAGAAATTGAACCAATAGCCATGATTCTCTCTCCCCACTGTTTAATTGAAAGAAATGTTTGATCATACCTCACTGTTTGTCCGCATAACCTACAGAAATCAAAGTGTATTTTAGATACTTTCTACTATTAACAACTTGGAACTGTTTTTTTAAAAAAGGAAATCAGACAGATGCATCGTGATCTAACATGGAAAACGTGGGGCTGGCAATTTCCTGATGGTATTCCTACTAGTCTGTTAATCCAGAAATCCAGGTCATATTCTGGGGAATCCCGTTAGGGCAGATAGTACAATTTGAATTCAAAAAAATCTGGAATTAATCATCTAACAATGACCGTGAATCCAGTGCCAATTGTTGAAAAATCCACTTAGTTCTCGAACGTCCTGCCATCCTTACCTGTTCTGATCTACATGTGACTCCAGACCCACAGCAAAGTGGTTGACTCTTAACTGCCCTTGGGGTAATAAATGCTTACCTAGCCAGCGATGTCCTCATCCCATAAACGAATTTTAAAAAAAGAGAAATTGGCCACGGAGCAGGTTAGCAGGAAGGGGGTCAACGGAACAGTGGAGGAATAAACAAAGCATTAGTTCCCCAGGAAGCCTGGTTTCAGTTGGATTAATTCCATTTTGCTTTAAAACAATGAAGAGATTAGTGCGGCTTGAAAGATGTGACTACAAACAAGGACTCATGCAAATTTGCTTGGATCCTATTGCCTCATACCTTTGCTGGATTAGAGTGGTGCTGGAAAAGCACAGCAGTTCAAGCAGCATCCGAGGAGCAGGAAAATCGACGTCGATTTTCCTGCTCCTCGGATGCTGCCTGAACTGCTCTGCTTTTCTAGCACCACTCTAATCCAGAATCTGGTTTCCAGCATCTGCAGTCATTGTTTTTACCTCATACCTTTGCTGTTAGCCACCGTTCCAAAGCTTATCTTTCTGAATTCCAAGTTCACTACATTAAAGGCATTGTCTTATCTGCACACACAGCCACCATTTCGAGAAAAAAAACCAGCTAATTATGTTGGTGAGACATATCTTCCCCTTAAAAATATCAATCTGATTGTTCACAATTAACTACTGGCTTTTTAAGAGAAGATTAAAAAGGTAGTCTCCATATTCTTGCCAAATCGTGGGTCTGCTCTTAGGATCACAAACCAGTCAGGTAAATGCAGATTAATTCTGTCTGTCAGAATTGCTGTCCACAGTTTCCACATTAGTATGATTATACTGATGGGTCTGTAGTTTCCTTCCTTGTCACTTGCTCCCTTCTTGAATAATGTTACTATACATCTGGTACCTCTCTTGAGACCAGCAAGAAATGGAAATTTATTGACAGTGCCTCTTCTATTTCCTCATTTCCTTAACTTAACAGCTTCAAGTTCATTTCATCTGGCTCTGGAGGCATATCTGCTTAACAGCCTCACTGTCTATGACTTTTTTTGGTTATATCATAATTCCTGCCATCAATTGCTATACCCATACCATTCTTCTCACCAGTGAGCACTAACAGATGGCATTAATTTGGACCCTACCTATATCTTCCAACTCTATGCGTAAATTATCACTTTTGTTCTTTATGGGAGTTGCTCTTTACCTCCTTATCCTTTTATCATTTATGTACCTGTAGAGTAATTTAGGATTTTTGTCTTTATATTACCCACCTTTATTCTTTCATGTCCCACACCGCCTTTTCACTCTGCTCATTTCCTTTTTAAGTTCCCCCTCGCACATTCTGAACTCCTCGAGAGCATCTGCTATTTTGAGCCCTCAGTATTTGCCATATCCTTCCTTTTTCTCTTTATCTAATGCTACATTTTTCTGCAGGGTTTGCTGGATTTGTATCATTTGCAAGGGGATCTTACAAATGTAATATTTATGAAAAGTGTCAAAACACTTCACATTATGTATTAAACTTGAAGCTTAGTGAAGGGCTGGGTATCTCCCCCAGGGCAGGGTGTCCAATTCAGAATTGTCTTCTCCTCAACCCTACTAATTCTCCTAATCATAAAAAAAGTGTATAGTACTATTTGAGCTTTTGTTTTTCATATTTGTTGAAAAAACTGGCTCCTTTCATTGCTGACATCCTGGGTCAATTGTGTTTCTCTTAGTTTAAATAGCTCCACGCTAAGTATATGACACGTTCTCACTTCATGATCATTATATTTATATCATAAATAGTGCAACATGAAGTCATATGCTGTATCTAACAACTAATTTCTACCAATGTTGACCTGACAATGATTAAACAGACATTTCTGATGTATCAATTGATGCATGAAAATCAGAGATTCAGATCATTATATTTATGTTCAGTAAATGTATATAACATATTCTCCCCGAGTCTGCTCCGGTTTCCTCCCGGAATCCAAAGATGTGCAGTTTACGTGACTTGGCTATGCTAAATTCCCATAGTGTTCAGGCATGTATCGTTTAGGTGCATGTGTCAGAGGTAAATTTGGGGGATGGGTTTGGCTGGGATATTCTTTGGGGCGGTTGAAGTGGACCTGTTGGGCTGAAAGGCCTGTTTCCATACAGTAGGGATTCTAATTCTGAATATTTTATAACCACGCATAATTGTCCTTCAGAGTGGATAAGAATCAAGCATACTGCTGGGCGTCTCTGTGTTAATTGTAGGCCAAGCTGAGTTCTGGGAAATGTTTTGTGGCATACGCATCAAGAATTCAGAATTAGAAAAAAGAAATATTTAAATCTTACCGGGGTTAATGTAGCTTAACATATCTCTCCATGCGGTATACTATAAAGATCCTTTGAACTTTCCAATAGTCAGGGATCCATCTTCCACTGACAGTACGTGAATGTCGTCACTAATCCTGAAATCATTGAACAATTGATGTTTTAAGTTGATGAAGAACAAATTTGCTCTTTATTGTAATAGTTGAGGTGAGAATCATATCCTACATTCTCTTCTGAAAAGTTTCTCCCTGAAAATAAATCATTTAAAAATAGTGAGGATGACATGAACAGACCTCAGAAAGATATAGTCAGGCTTGTGAATGCACATAGGATAGATGAGAGTTATGCAGAGAGATGTGAAGTGGCACAATTTTAGAAATGCTCTGTGGATTGGTCTGAGCAAGTCCTGAACTACGAAAGCAACCACCCCAGCACACACAAAAGATGTTGCATCAAGACACTATTCAAAAGGGCCACAACACACTGCAGTACACCAGAACTGCAAAAAGAGGAAGAATGTATTCGCCAAAAACGCAATTTCATCAACAGATGCCTAAGGGAAAGACAACGGAACGAGGACATGCCATAACCCAGAGGACTAGCCACACTACCACACATGAAGAGCATTTCCGAACTGACAGCCAGACTACTGCGACCACGAGGACTCATAACAGCACACAAACCAACAGACACTCAGACAACAACTCACCAAAACTAAGGACCCGATACCCAGCATGAGCAAAACCAATGTAGTGTACAAAATCCCATGCAAGGACTGTACAAAACACTGCATAGGACAAACAGGAAGACAGCTAACGATTCGCATCCATGAACACCAACTAGCCCCGAAACGACACGACCAGCTATCCTTAGTAGCCACACACGCAGATGACAAGCAACAAGAATTAGACTGGGACAGCACTACTATTATAGGACAAGCCAAACAGAGAACAGCCAGGGAATTCCTAGAGGCATGGCGCTCATCCACAGATTCAATCAATAAGCACATCGATCTGGACCCAATATACCGACCACTGCAACGGACAGCTGGAACTGACAACCAGAAGCGGCAGATTCAAATCACTACAAATGCCGGAGGAAAGATCACAGAAGCGCTTCACAGGAGGCTCCCAAGCACTGAGGACGTCACCTAGACAGGGGACGAAACGTCTTCAACACAAATTCCCAGCTCGGCGAATAGGAACACAACAACGAGCACCCGAGCTACAAATCTTCTCACAAACTTTGAACCAGATTCTGGATTAGAGGTGCTGGAAAAGCACAGCAGTTCAGGCAGCATCCGAGGAGCAGTAAAATCGGCATTTTGGGCAAAAACCCTCCATCAGGAATACTTGTCCTGGACAAATTATCACATCGACAACACAAGACATCTAGGATGAGCCTTTACGTTCCAGTCACAACAGTGGAAGAAGAATGCAGTTGAACTTTTGTATATCAGATTGGTAAAGAAGGCAAACCCGGTGATCACATTATTATAACTCTGCCTATCCTTAATACAGCTCTGTGCGAATTATGTAAAAGCATTTTTGTTCCTATTCTCTGAAGGTGCTTGTGCACTCATCCTTCCTCATTTCAGAAGCTTCACTTTCCCATGCATTGGTGCAGAGCACACTGCATTCATGAAGAAATGGGAGTCATCTGTTAATGAAAAAGATCACCTCAGCGAATGTCTCAACTCTGCATGCTGCACGAGTTAGAAGAAACAACACGACTCAAGTTCACTGAATCCAGTCAGAACTGCTGGAGGCCGACACATCCGAACGCCCACAACCCCGCGCTGACTTCATTAATTACTGCTACTAAACGACACATCAGTCACACCCGTGATTGTGCTGCTCCCTTAAGAAGGTTATGTGGTCATTGCTTTTTTTTTCAGGTCTTAAAAACATAGTGGCCGAAAAGTCTGGGCTTGGATGGGTTTAGGGCCAATTTGTTCATGGCTAACAGATACTGCCTCAGTAAAAAGGTTTACACGTTAAAAACAAAACAATTGTACAAAAAAAGGGGAATGGCCAGTTCTCACAGCTCAGTTTTGCTCTGCTTTGGTTTAGTTGTGAAGCTGCTGAACCCAAAGAAGCAGGTCCATGCTGAACCTCTCTCTCTGACATCTCTCCTGTAAGACCATGGAGTTGATTTTACCTTTTGTACCTAGGGGTGTTTATCTGGATTGTTGCAAGTATTAGGAGCAGCATCATTATTTTGGGATAATCTGAGAGATTTTCAGGTGCTTTAAATTACTTGGTTTTCTGTTCTCTTTTATTTGTGTTCCATTACGCAATCTTGTAAATAAATTCTGTTTTGTTTAAAACTCAGTGGCTTGACCAGTTGTATCCCTTCTTGAATATCTGTGTTACAATTGCTTAAACTAACTTGAAAAGTTAGGGCCTTGGCTACTTTCATGAAATGTTTTGAGGGGGTCTGACTTGTTCCATAACACTTTGAACCAAGGTACTCTTCAGCTGCTCTGTGTAAAGAGAACACAAGTGAACACAAAACACAACATTTATAGGAGAGTAAAGAAAAGTAACACCAACACATTGAACAATATTGCAATCCTGATTCGTTCAAGATCAAAGCACTGGAGTGCTCATTTAGAATATGAAATGTAAGGAAAATGCTGGATATGACTACGTTACACCAGAATTGATTATTTTGGACCATGCATTCCCTGGATGCCTCCTGAAAGTGTCACAAACATCTCATAGACCCATATCATCCAGAGTGTGAATTTCCGCATAATCGGGATTTTTTGGACTATGAAGTTGGACAACCATCACTTTATGAGTGGACAACATGTCTCATCTCCATATTTCACCTACCGTTTCACTGAAAGAATCTTTCCATTTTCCTGACCAGGATATAATTAGGCCGGAAACAAATGCATACTATTTGAATTCTACAGGAAAATGGTCACTATGATATCCACTTCCAACTATCACAAGACAGCACCGTTCAGGCCCTTCAGTCCTCGCTGTTGTGTCATCCTTTTATCCTACTCTAAGTTCAGGCTAAACTATACACCTGTCATTGTACTACCTTCCATGTGTCCATCCAAGATTTGTTTAACTGTACTTAATGTACCTGACTCTGCTACCACTGCTGGCAGTGCATTCCACGCACCCACCTCTTGCTGTGTAAAGAACTTACCTCTAACATCTTCCCTACACTTTCTTCCAATTACCTTAAAATTATGCCCCGTCGTAATAGAAATTTTCACAATAGGAAAAGGTCTCTGGCTATCCACTCGATGTATGCCTCTCAACATCTTGCTCACCTCTACAAAGTCACCTCTCATCCTTCTGCACTCCAATGTGAAAAGATCTCATTCCCTCAACCTTTCTTTCTAAGACATGCCCTCCAGTCTAAGCAGCATACTGGTAAATCTACTCTGCACCCACTCTAAAGCTTCCACATCTTTCCCATAACTGAAGACAATATTCCAAGTGTGGCATAACCAGGGCTCCATAGAATTGTAACATAACCTCGTGGCTCTTAAACTCAATTCCCCTTAAAAACCAATACAATGCCCATCTTCTTAAAAACCCTCTCAACTTGGCTGACAACTTTGAGGGATCTATGGACATGGATCCCAAGATCCCTCGGTTCTTCCACATGGCCAATTATCCTGGCTTTAAGCCTGTATTCTAAATTCATATTCGACCTTACAAAGTGAATCACTTCACACTTTTCCAAGTTAAACTCTATTTGCCACTTAGCAGCCCAGGTCTACATCCTGTGAATGTCCTGTTGCAACTTACAACAGCTCTCCTCACTATCCACAGGTCCACCAACCTTCGTGTCATTGACAAACTTTACTAGCCCACCCTTCCACTTCCTCATCCAAGTCATTTATAAAAATTACAAAGAGCAGAGGTCCCAGAGCCGATCCCCATGGAACACCACTGGCCACCAGCTCCAGGCTGAATACTTACTATATATCACCACTTTCTGTCTCAATGGGCTAACCAATTCTGTACCCAGACAACCAGATTTACCTGCATACCATGCCTCCTTACTTTCTGAATGAGCCTACTATGGGGAACCGTATCCAACGCCTTGCAAAATCCACATACACCACATCCACTGCTCTACCTTAATCAATGTGTTTTGTTACATCCTCAAAGAATTCAATAAGGTTTGGGAGACATGACCTGCCTCTCACAAAGCCATGCTGACTTTCTCTAATCAAATTATGCTTTTCCAAGTAATCATCAATCCAGTCTCTCAGAATCATCTCCAATAGACGTAAGACTGCCCACCATAGACGTAAGACTGTGGTGTAATTCTGTTGGTCTGTAATTCCCAAAATTATCTCTATTCCCTTTTTTGAACAAGGGAGTAATATTTTCCACCCTCCTATAATCTGGCAGTACATCAGTGGACAGTGAGTACGCAAAGATCATGGCCTAAGGCATAGCAATCGCTTCCCTCCTTTCCTGTAGTAACCTAGGGTATATCCTGTCTGGCACAGGGGATGTATCTATCCTTATGTTTTTCAAAAGTCTTAGCACATCCACCTTCCTAACATCAATCTGTTTGAGGATATCTGTCTTTTTCAAACTGTCTTCAGAAATGTCAAGGTCCTTCTCAGTAGTGAATACTGAAGCAAAATATTCATTAAGGACCTCCCATACCTCCTCAGATTCCAGGCGGAAATTCCCTCGACTCTACCCTCACTCTTGCTATCCTCTTATTGCTCACATAAACGTAGTTTGCCTCAAAGCTTTCATTAATTTTACCCATTAAAGCTTTTTCATTCCCCCTTCTAGCTCTTCTCAGTTCATTTTTCAGTTCCTTCCTGGATACCTTGTAACCCTCTGAAGCCCTCTCTGATCTTTGCCTCCTCATATACTTCCTTTAATGTGCTTCCTTCTTCGTCTTAACTAGATGTTCCTAATCCCATGTCGCCCAAGGTTCTTTCAACCTACCATCCCATCTTGCCTCAATGGGATAAACCTGCTCAGCTCTATTAGCAAGTGCTCACTAAACAACTTCCAATTTCCTGGCGTGCATTTCCCTGAGAACATCTGTGGTGTGAGCTGTAAATTGTAAGAATGCGAGGACCTTCCTGCTTGTAATGTTGCTCCACAGGCGCAAGGTGGCGATATATAGGAAATTTTAATTTCTTTTGTTCCCGTCTTTTTCATTTTAACGACCTTTGATTCTTCCCAGAACGCACAAGGTGTTGGCACTGCATTTTTATAGTCGGTCAATTACTGGTTTAGGATAACATTGTGGAGGAATAAATAAATAGTGGAGAAGAAAATTGGCCTCATTAAGCCCTCACAACTGAGAGATGTCATAAAAATAAAAGCTGCTCACCCTCCTGGGAGGCAATCAGAGTTTTTAGTCAGATATTTGTAATTAACATTTTCCAAAGTGCTGACACATACTGGAGATGATGGGACTTAAAACCCATGTCTCTCACCGAAGAGATCGGGGCAATATCACTGCACCACAAGATCTGCAGGGTTCTGTTGTCATGCTGATGACTTCTGCCATCTGTAGCTGATTGCAATTCCACAAGTCAGTTGGTAGTCTGATGCTAGTTGAATCACAATCTAGACAAAGACACATATGGGCCCTTCTGTGGTGCAAATGTAGCGTCCGTACCAAGTGAACCAGCAGGCCTATGTTCGAAGTCCCACCTCCTCTAGAGGTTGACTAGAAGAATAGGTTAAATCAAAAATTTTCCAGGAGGCATGTATATATAAAATAGTTTATGCTGTCCATGTAGCACCTTGGTCCTGGAGGAACACTGTCGCATTTTTACTGCATCAGTTGTAAGTGGCAGAAATGACAAATAAAGCTTCTCCTCTCTCTCTCTCTCCGTTGCTTGAATAGAGCAACAACACAAACAAAACTCACTACTGGTGCCAGTAAAAGTGCAGGATTTCTTTTCAGAGAACTTAGTTGTTTAAAACAAGCTTCTACCTTTCTTGCCCCACAATATGAATTACTCAGAGGGTTCTGAGTAAGGACCTGAAACAGGTTAACTGCTTTTTCTTCACAGATGCTGCCAGACCAGTTATGTTTCCACAGCAATTTCTGCTTTTGCTTAAGTATTCGATGATTAAGTTGCAATTCAAACCTGAATAATAACTTTTCATAATACACAGGTTACATTTACTGGCCTGTAGTTGTTGGAGTTTATTCTGACACACATTTTGAACAATAGTTTAAGGGATTAGGTGATGTTGCAGGGTCAGGAATTGAAAGAAAATCGCTATAATAGTAAGAGATGGTGCTAGATAAGATGAGGCTAAAGGTCCTGGCACCATAGGGCCTAGTGATCTGCATACCAGAGCAGTAAAGGAAGTGACACTTCAAATATTCTTGAGCAACTCTACAGAGTGTAGAATGACAAGTGTAACCCTACTGTTTAAACCCTAAGCAAGAGAATTTTTTAAAAACATGTAATATTTTCTGCCCAAGTATTACTGCTCCATTTCACTTTTATTCCCTGACACCATTGATCTCAAGTTTACGATTCTTTGATCTGACTTTCAATTTCATGTCCCTTGCTTCCTTACAATGAAAATATTCCTCTCCAATTGTTTTAAAGTACTTTGGGATTGAATGGGCTGGGGGCATGTTTAGTTTAAAAAATATATATACGTTTTTTCACCTTACACAACAATTTGAAACTCATCAAGCCAAATCTTCCAAATACCATTTTGTACCCAGAGTTCAAAGATACTCCTTCAGAATTACAGTCTTTTGTGCATCAGGACAAGAATTGTAATCTGCACCTGCTCAGTAATAACCCATTCACAGACGTTCAGCTTAGGCTCCTTAAGGGCAACACAGTTCCTGATCACCTTACAGCCTTGAACCAAAACATGGACAATAGAGCTGAATTCCAGAGGTGAAGTGAGAGTGACAGCCCTTGACATAATGGTGGCATTCAATTGAGTATGTCATCAAAAATCCCTCACAAAAATGGAATCAATTGGAATCAGGAGGCAAACTCTCTGCTAATTAGAGTAATATCAGGCACGTACAAGCTGGTTGTGGTTGTTGGAGGTGAGCCATCTCAGGTGCAGGACATCCCTGCAGGAGTCCCTTGGGGATAGGCCCAAACATCTTGAGCTGCTTAATCAATGACTTTCTATCCATCATAAGGTCAGATGAGGGAACATTTGCTGCTGATTGCACATTGTTCAGCATTGTTCACGACTCCTCAGTTATTGAATTAGTCCCTGTTCAAATGCAGCAAGCTTTGAACAATATCCAGGGTTGGGCTGAAAAGTGACAAGTAACTTTTATGCCATACAAATACCAGGCAATGATCATCTTCATTAAGAGTTGATTTATTCATCACCCCTTGAAATTCAATAACTTATTGCCCCTGAATTTCTTATTATCAATATTTGGGGGATGGTTGTTGAAACTCGACAACAATCACCATATAAATAAAATGGCTACATGGCAGGTCAGAGGTGAGGAATACTTCAGCAAGTAAATTATAACCTGACACCCTAAAGCCTTTTCACAGTCGACAAGACACAAGTCAGGAGTGTGATTGAATATTTCCATTTGCCTGGATGGGAGCAGTTCCAACAATACACAAGATGCTTGACAGAATCCAGGACAAAACAGCCCCCTTGATTGGCACCACATCTGCAAAACCCCACTCCATCCACCACCGCTAAGTAACAGCAATGCATACCATCTATAAGATGCACTACAGAAATTCCCCAACAACATATAGCCAATACCTTCCAAACTCACGAGTACTTCCATCTGAAAGGACACCACCATCAGAACACCACCAGTAACAAGTTTAGATTAGATTACTTACAGTGTGGAAACAGGCCCTTCGGCCCAACAAGTCCACACCGCCCCGCCGAAGCGTAACCCACCCATACACCTACAACTACATCTACCCCTTACCTAACACTACGGGCAATTTAGCGTGGCCAATTCACCTGGCCTGCACATCTTTGGACTGTGGGAGGAAACCGGAGCACCCGGAGGAAACCCACGCAGACACGGGGAGAACGTGCAAACTCCACACAGTCAGTCGCCTGAGGCGGGAATTGAACCCGGGTCTCAGGCGCTGTGAGGCAGCAGTGCTAACCACTGTGCCACCGTGCCGCCCAAGTTCTACCACAAGCCATTCACAATGTGACTTGGAAAAATAATGCTGTTCCCCTATTGCAGCTTGATCAATTTCCTGGAATTGCATCCCCACCTCATTACAGATCTATGTACGGCACAAGGAATACAGCAGTTCACCTTGTGAAATGCAACAAAGGGTTGGCAATAGATACTAGCCACCTGTGATGCCCAATTCTCACGAGACAGCAAAACAAACAAAAGTCAATAATAAAACATAGAGTGCTGGTCGAGATTTTGCATGCTGTTGCACCAGAGAATGTATAATCTGCAGCGAGTCCACACTGTAATAGAATCACCATGCTGGCCCATTTTCTGACTCTCTTGCATAACCACCACCCCAATCTCATTCTGCTCCAATGTCTTGTCTAATACGTTTATTTATTCCTCTCCGAACTCTTACTCTGTTAGTCCTTTATGTGACCAGTTTTAAAGAGATGGTTTGTTATCATAATTTGATTTCTGAACCTTCATACATTTAAAATTCGATAGAAATGTAACCATCATGCAAAAATGAAAGCCAGTAACTTAACAGCAACACCAACAAAAACAGAACTTGCAAGAAAAGCTCAACAGGTCTGGCAGCATCTGTGGAGAGAAATCCGAGTTAGTCTTTTGGGATCCGGTGACCCTTCCTCAGAACTGCCAGATAATTCTGATTTCTCTCCACAGATCTTATCAGGCCTGCTGAGCTTCTCCAGCAACTTTCGTTTTTGTTTACGTTTCTGGTTTAAAACATCCACTGTTATTTTGTTTTTTGTTCATACCAAACAGTACCAATTTGCATTAAATTTAAGTAAAATGAAACAGTACTTTTATTTCATTCGCTCATGTTATGTAGACACTGGCCAGCATTTATTTCCCAACCCTGAGTGAGAGTCAGCCACATTGCTGTGGGTCTGGAATCAGCTGTAGGCCAGGCATCCATTCCTAAAGGACATGAGTGAATGAAATGGGTTTTCTGACGATCAGTTGGTCATCACTTGACTCCTAATAACAGGTTTCATTTTTTTTGCATTCAACTTCAACCATCTGTCATGGTGGGAATTGAACCCACATCTCAGAACATTACCTGGTTCTCGAGATTATATAGTCTCGTGATAATATGTAACTACTAAAGACTTCCTAACTTATAAAATTAAATTAAGGAACATTTTTATCCAAAATATAGAACAGACTTTAAGATGGACCAATACAAATGAAAGGTTCCTGGGCAGAAATCAGGTGATTAGAACACATTCGGATTTTACACTGACACGAAACTAGCTCGTTAACAAATATCTAGCTTATTTCACAGAGTGGTGCATCGGCCAATCAGAATGAAACTGGTTGGTTTAAAATGTAGGTAAAAACAATGACTGCAGATGCTGGAAACCAGATTCTGGATTAGTGGTGCTGGAAGTGCACAGCAGTTCAGGCAGCACCCGAGCAGCAGTAAATTCGACGTTTCGGGCAAAAGCCCGTCATCAGGAATAAAGCCTGGTTTAAAATGCAGACAGAGCTGAAAATGTGTTGCTGGAAAAGCGCAGCAGGTCAAGCAGCATCCTAGGAACAGGAGAATCGACGTCGATTCTCTTGTTCCTTGGATGCTGCCTGACCTGCTGCGCTTTTCCAGCAACACATTTTGAGCTCTGATCTCAAGCATCTGCAGTCCTCACTTTCTCCTTAAAATGTAGACAGTTTGACAGTTAACATTAACTGTTGCATTCTCCGTTTCAACCTCTCAACCAATCAATTTGAAGTTTCCAAACTACCTCCCGTCATACGATTTAAAAAAAATTGTTAATTTCTAGTCGCACAGACTTTCTTTGTGGTTCGGAGTGAAGGCCTTCCGGAAATTAGCCAAACTGAATTTTTCAAGAGCTCAGTACGATCAAAAGTGAAATCCGTCCGAGTTTACACGTGCTGAGTCCGGGCATGGCTATCAAAGAACAAATCCAGAGTTTAACAGATTTGTTCTGTTTGTCTCGATTTCTTCACTGACCCTGTAACGCACAACTTCTGTCGCTCCTGTATCATTCAGTGTTGGGAGAAGGATCGGTACTTTTGCCCGGAATGTAGACACGAGTTTCCGGGCAAGAGATTCAGGGTCAATCGAGCATTAGCGAATCTGGCCGAGAAATTTCGAAAATGGAACCTGACAATAAAAGAGCAAGAAAGCAAATTTCACTGTGGGAAACATCAGGAAGAATTGAAACTGTTTGGGACACTGACCAGAAATTGATCTGCGTGAATTGCGTCGTTGATTTAGAACACAGAGGCCACAGCTTCCTGCCATTTAAAGAAGCTGTTGAAGTCTACAAGTTACAAGGGAGGGTGGGAAAATATTTATAAACTGACAAGCTCTATGCGCTTTTCATTGTTTAACAATTGCTTTCTCTGATTTATCGGGAACTTTAAGGTCAAGCTGAAATCCTCCTTAGAAGATCTCACAGAGAAGAAATTGGCTGTCTTGGAAACGGAGAATGTTCAGAAACGGAAGATTTCCGAAGTGAGGGTGAGCTCTCCCTGTGCTGATTCTCTGGGATCTCGGTTAGTTTTGTTCCCTTTACCGCGGGACATTAATGAGGTTTCACATTTCATTCGGTAGCAACAGGCGAGCAGTCTGCAGACCCACATCACATCCGAGTTCACTAAAATGCACCAGATTCTCACTGAGAAAGAGCGGCGTTTACTCAGCGATCTCAGGGAGGAAGAGGAGAGGGTTGTAGAACCAATGGAGAAAAACCTTCGAGAGATTCAGGAGAAATTAAATTCTATTGAGGTGGAATTCTCAAAATTGCAGGAACAGATGGAGCAAAAAGACAAGTTGATGTTTCTGAAGGTGAGGGGACTTTAAGCGGAGCAGTTCAGTGAAACGTCCCACAGTCATAAATTAACACGTTAACTGTGAAAATAAACAGCAAATGCTAAAAGTGGATCAGAATTAAACCGAATCTCGCACTTTCTGCTAAAATATTCCAATCCCACACAGCCAACACATTTCAGAAAAGACCCACAGACTTGCTGAAATGGTTTGCCGTCATCTCGATATTTAGTTTCTCGTTATTTCCCTATTGCCAAAATTAGTTTTCTTCTGGACCGTTCTGAGTCTGAATGTTTGACACATGGTCTATTAGCTTAACGTTACCTGTTAAACGCACCAGACAGTTATTTATCTATTTATTTGATTTCCTCAATACTCCTTCCACCTTTGCAATAGACAATAGATAATAGGTGCAGGAGTAGGCCATTCTGCCTTTCGAGCCAGCACCACCATTCATTATGATCATGGCTGATCATCCTCAATCAGTATCCTGCTCCTGCCTTATCCCCATAACCCTTGATTTCATTATACTTAAGAGCTCTATCCAACTCTTGCTTGAAAGTATCCAGAGACTTGGCCTCCACCGCCTTCTGGGCAGAGCATTCCACACACCCACCATTCCCTGGTTGAAGAAGTTTCTCCTCAACTCTGTTCTAAATGGCCTACTCCTTATGTTTAAACTGTTAAATTTTATCTTCCCCGAGTCTACTTCTTTCAACAACCAGTTCTATCCTCCTGAAATATGTCACGTTAAAGTTCACTATTTGTGATTAATTTCTTTCAGGAGGAAAATTACCTGTCGACAAGGTAGGCCTATCTCTTTGGTGAAAATCTCCACAGTTTGCAATTGATTTAGTGAAGTGTTAGTCTGTGTTTATGTGCTAGTTATGATCACAACTTTACAGGATCATAAACCAAACGACAACAACTCCGTTTGCAGTTCACAGATGAATGATTTTTTTTCTAATAAGGAGCTCATTACAAGGCTGAAACTGTATTAGAGTCTAGATTAGAGTGGTGCTGAAACTGTATTAGATTAAATACACTGTTCTGCAACATTGCGATCAATGACAAGATGTTACAGAATAATGCAAACTGTTTCCTAGGCCGCAGATAATCATTTACATAATGTAACATGTCTGCATATTTATAATCCTGAGACTGAGCTCAGAAGTCAGGCTCCACCAGGTTAATGTCCACCAGGTTTATTTGAAATCACAAGCTTTAGAAGCGCTGCTCCTTTGTCAGCTGAAATGAAGGGGGCAGTGCTAAGAAAGCTTGTAATTTCAAACTAACCACTTGGACAATAACCTTATGTCATCTGACTTCTGACCTTGTCCACCTCAGTCCAAGAACGGCATCTCGACATCATTGCTACTGAAGGAAAGTATCTCACAGCCTAAAGACTTGGCGATTCATTTTTACTCCAGGTTATAGTCCAACAGGTTTAATTGGAAGCACCAGCTTTCGGAGCGCTGCTCCTTTATCAGGTAGTTCATCACCGCTCCGAAAACTAGTGCTTCCAATTAAACCTGTTGGACTATAACCTGGTGTTGTGTGATTTTTAACTTTGTACACCCCAGTCCAACACCGGCATCTCCAATTCATTTTAAGTCGGCATTTCCTTTTAATTCTGCGATAGCAAGATTCCACCTCTTACGCTTGCTCTGTTATGAAACAGATCGAAAGGTTGCCATTGCACGGTGCCTGCTCTTTCCGAGAATGTCATACTTTAAAGGTTAACGGGTCCTTCATTTTATTGTAAAACAACTCCCTCTTCTCTCATCAATAAGCACAACAGCTAAATCTTGCATCGAGATACAGCCTTCAATGGATTGTAACCCTGGCTTTTTGCTGAGCATTGCTGAAAAAGAAGTGTAAGGTAGAAACAATGACTGCAGATGCTGAAAATCAAATACTGGATCAGTGGTGCTGGAAGAGCACAGCAGTTCAGGCAGCATCCAACGAGCAGCGAAATCAACGTTTCGGGCAAAAGCCCTTCATCAGGAATAAAGGCAGTGAGCCTGCAGCATGGAGAGATAAGCTAGAGGAGGGTGGGGGTGGGGAGAGAGTAGCATAGAGTACAATGGGTGAGTGGGGGAGGAGATGAAGGTGATAGGTCAAAGAGAAGAGGGTGGAGTGGATAGGTGGAAAAGAAGATAGGCAGGTCGGACAAGTCAAGGAGACAGTAAGTGAGCTGGAAGTTTGAAACTAGGATGAGGTGGGGGAAGGGGAAATGAGGAAGCTGTTGAAGTCCACATTGATGCCCTGGGGTTGAAGTGTTCCGAGGCGGAAGATGAGGCGTTCTTCCTCCAGGCGTCTGGTGGTGAGGGAACGGCGGTGAAGGAGGCCCAGGATCTCCATGTCCTCGGCAGAGTGGGAGGGGGAGTTGAAATGTTGGGCCACGGGGCGGTTTGGTTGATTGGTGCGGGTGTCTCGGAGATGTTCCCTAAAGTGCTCTGCTAGGAGGCGCCCAGTCTCCCCAATGTAGAGGAGACCACATCGGGAGCAACGGATACAATAAATGATATTGGTGGATGTGCAGGTGAAACTTTGATGGATGTGGAAGGCTCCTTTAGGGCCTTGGATAGAGGTGAGGGAGGAGGTGTGGGCACAGGTTTTACAGTTCCTGCGGTGGCAGGGGAAAGTGCCAGAATGGGAGGGTGGGTCGTAGGGGGGTGTGGACCTGACTGGGTAGTCACGGAGGGAACGGTCTTTGCGGAAGGCGGAAAGGGGTGGGGAGGGAAATATATCCCGGGTGGTGGGGTCTTTTTGGAGGTGGCGGAAATGTCGGTGGATGATTTGGTTGATGCGAAGGTTTGTAGGGTGGAAGGTGAGCACCAGGGGCGTTCTGTCCTTGTTACGGTTGGAGGGTGGGGTCTGAGGGCGGAGGTGCGGGATGTGGACGAGATGCGTTGGAGGGCATCTTTAACCACATGGGAAGGGAAATTGCGGTCTCTAAAGAAGGAGGCCATCTGGTGTGTCCTATGGTGGAACTGGTCCTCCTGGGAGCAGATACGGCGGAGGCAGAGAAATTGGGAATACGGGATGGCATTTTTGCAAGAGATAGGGTGGGAAGAGGTGTAATCCAGGTAGCTATGGGAGTCAGTGGGTTTGTAAAAAATGTCAGTGTCAAGTCGGTCATCACTAATGGAGATGGAGAGGTCCAGGAAGGGGAGCGAGGTGTCAGAGATAGTCCAGGTAAATTTAAGGTCAGGGTGGAATGTGTTGGTGAAGTTGATGAATTGCTCAACCTCCTCGCGGGAGCATGAGGTGGCGCCAATGCAGTCATCAATGGAGCGGAGGAAGAGGTGGGGAGTGGTGCCGGTGTAATTACGGAAGATCCCGTATTCCCAATTTCTCCGCCTCCGCCGTATCTGCTCCCAGGAGGACCAGTTCCACCATAGATCACACCAGATGGCCTCCATCTTCAGAGACCGCAATTGCCCTTCCCATGTGGTTAAAGATGCCCTCCAACGCATCTCGTCCACATCCCGCACCTCCGCCCTCAGACCCCACCCCTCCAACCGTAACAAGGACAGAACGCCCCTGGTGCTCACCTTCCACCCTACAAACCTTCGCATCAACCAAATCATCCACCGACTTTTCCGCCACCTCCAAAAAGACCCCACCACCAGGGATATATTTCCCTCCCCACCCCTTTCCGCCTTCCGCAAAAACCATTCCCTCCGTGACTACCCGGTCAGGTCCACACCCCCCTACGACCCACCCTCCCATTCTGGCACTTTCCCCTGCCACCGCAGGAACTGTAAAACCTGTGCCCACACCTCCTCCCTCACCTCTATCCAAGGCCCTAAAGGAGCCTTCCACATCCATCAAAGTTTCACCTGCACATCCACCAATATCATTTATTGTATCCGTTGCTCCCGATGTGGTCTCCTCTACATTGGGGAGACTGGGTGCCTCCTAGCAGAGCGCTTTAGGGAACATCTCCGAGACACCCGTACCAATCAACCAAACCGCCCCGTGGCCCATCATTTCAACTCCCCCTCCCACTCTGCCGAGGACATGGAGGTCCTGGGCCTCCTTCACCGCCGCTCCCTCACCACCTTACGCCTGGAGGAAGAACGCCTCATCTTCCGCCTCGGAACACTTCAACCCCAGGGCATCAATGTGGACTTCAACAGCTTCCTCATTTCCCCTTCCCCCACCTCATCCTAGTTTCATACTTCCAGCTCACTTACTGTCTCCTTGACTTGTCCGACCTGCCTATCTTCTTTTCCACCTATCCACTCCACCCTCTTCTCTTTGACCTATCACATTTATCTCCTCCCCCACTCACCCATTGTACTCTATGCTACTCTCTCCCCACCCCCACCCTCCTCTAGCTTATCTCTCTATGCTGCAGGCTCACTGCCTTTATTCCTGATGAAGGGCTTTTGCCCGAAACGTTGATTTCGCTGCTCGTTGGATGCTGCCTGAACTGCTGTGCTCTTCCAGCACCACTAATCCAGTATATGAAAAAGAAGTGTGCCAAGTCATAGAGTACGTTCTTAAGACAGTTGGCATGTTCATGGCATCGAGGGTCTTGAGTGGCCTGTATTTTTCTACAAGCATTCTTAATAGTACAGAAAGTTTACAGGCTGGATGTTTGCCATATCCAGCGGTATTCCTGTCAGTTAGTGACTAATCTGTTGTCAGACAAAGGGACTTTTCTTTATATTGTTGACTCATTTCTCCAACCTTGCATTTCCTTCTAATTCAATTACTGAAACAAAGTTAACCATTCCCCTCCTACTTGCCATCTATTATGAAACAAACTGAAAGTTTGCCTATTTCTTGAAAGGAGTTTGACAAAAGAGTTTTTTTAACGATAGTTAAATGTTTACAGACGCAGTGATGACAATGTCATGTTCTCAGTGGCAGTTGGCTCTCTGTCTATTGAAATGTTTAATGGCCCTTTACAGTACACAGTGTGAAGAGAAATGATAGATAACACTCATCCTGGTAAGGGTCCTATACTATTTTGTTTCCTTGTTATAAACGTTATTATGAAGAGTCTAAGTGGGCACAAAGCTCCAGGTTAAATTCTTACATTGTTAGCTGTTAATCTTCTGGATGTCCTCCACTCTCATAACACATTTACCATATTGTGAACATTGTAAATATTGATTTTTTTTCAGTAAGTAGAGAAAGTAACGTACAATACTGGAATTACTCATTTGCTTTGCAATTAATTTGTATGCATGGTCACTTCTGAATGGTTGTGTAATGTATCATTATGCATTTTGTGTGGAATGCAATTGTTTGAAAAAATATAGGACACAATGTCCTCGTGGCAGGAGTGCTAGCCTGTTAATCAGAACGTCATGTTCTGTGAACCTGGGCTCAAAACAGCAGATTAAAATATCTGGAATTAAATTCTACTTAAGATGAAGAAATTGCTACTTTGTTTAGATTACTTACAGTGTGGAAACAGGCCCTTCGGCCCAACAAGTCTGCACCGACGCACTGAAGAGCAATCCACCCATACCATTCCCCTACATTTACCCCTTCACCTAACACTATGGGCAATTTAGCATGGTCAATTCACCTAACCTACACATTTTTAGACTGTGGGAGGAAACCGGAGCACCCAGAGGAAACCCACACAGGGAGAATGTGCAAACTCCACACAGACACTTGCCTGAGGTAGGGATTGAACCCAGATCTCTGGTACTATCAGGCAGTAGTGCTAACCACTGTACCACCGTGCCACCCAATTGTTGGGTAAAAAATCTGGTTTACTAATATCCTTCAAGGAAAGAAATCCTCCCCAGTTGGGCCTACATGTGACTCCAGACACATAGAAATATGGTTGACTCTCAATTACCCTCTGGTCAGTTAAGAATGGGCAATGACTGTTGGCCTAGAGGGAAATGCCCACATTCTATGAATGAATTGAAAAAAAATGATTATGTCCAATTGATATTTGACTAGACTGTTGGAAATATTTCTAATTATAGCACGATTACCTTAATGTTACAGAAGAGCAATGTTGACTGAGAAGTGTGCATCAGGGCACTGATTCCCCTCTGATATTTTGTGGCAAGGTTGAAACCAAGCATTCCATTATGTTTTATTCTTATTCACCCTTCCTCTCGTGGCTTAACATGACTAAATTATCTACTAGGCCATTTCAGTTTGTGACCATAATATGATGGCTCATGCAGAGAAGACCAGTTTTCAAAATAATGGATTGTCCATATGGAATATTGATTGGTGTCTATTCCTATTTTCAATTTCACCTCCTGTAATTTCTGCAGTGCATCGTTGAGATAGTATGCACTGTTGTTACTGGGTGTCAGTGGTGGAGGGAGTGGCCGCTTGTGGATGTGGTGTCAATCAAGCAGGCTTCCATGTCCTGGATATTGGCAAGCTTTTTGAGTACTCTTGGAGCTTCACTCATCCAGACAACTGAGGAGTATTTGTTCACACTCACACTTTTGCCTTGTCGATAGTCGACAGGCTTTGAGGAGTCAGGAAGTCAGTTACTTATCACAATATTCCTAGCCTCTGACCTGCTCTTCCGGACACTGCGACTATGTGCCGAGTCTAATTAAGTTTATGGCTAATTCCAGACTTTTTTATGTTGAATTCAATCGCACTATCTTCTAGAGCAGTGTTTGAACTGGGGTCCCCAGCTACGTTTCTGGATTCATAGTCGAGGAATAATACCATCACTTGTGTGTACATTATTGCATGGAAAAAAGAAGAGAAGAGGGAAAGCGTAAAGGACATGAAGTTGAGAAAGTGGAGATTTAGCACGATAAGGGAATTAGCATGGTAAGAGAAGCTGCAGGATTAGTGAAGGAGGAAAAGCAGGAGACCGAAGAACGAGACAGAAAAGAAGGCATTGAGGAAACAAACTGGAGAGATGATTTGTGACCATTGGGAGGGGAGAGAGACACAGGCGGAGTGCTAAGTGAGAATGAGTAGTAAAGAGATGGAGAATTTGAAAAAAAGGGCAATGAAAGAAGGGGATAGTAGGTGTAAGAAGGGAAAAGAAGGAAGAATGGTAGTGCAAGGGGTCATGGACTGTGTTTGGGGTAGAGGATGCCAGATGCCAGAGTCAAAAAGTGTGGCGCCGGAAAAGTGCAGCAGGTCAGGCAACATCTGAGGAGCAGGAGAGTTGACATTTCAGGCATAAGCCCTTCATCAGGAATCATTCCCAATGAAGGGTTTATGCCCGAAATGTTGACTCTCCTGCTCCTCAGATACTGCCTGAGCTGCTGTGTTTTCCCAGCACTACACTTTTTGACTGTGTTAAGGGGAGAAGAGAGTGCGGAGCAGGAGCTCATGAAAGGAGTGGGAGGGAAATCACGTGAGAGGCTTGCTGAGAGTTAGAGTGCACGGACTGGGAGAGCAGAGATTTAAACTCTTGAGATTGCTTCATAGATGATTATCTCTGTCATCCCCTTTATTCCGTCTGCTCCATGTCAATTGACATCCCTATCCTCTGTAAATACAGCAGTCCCTATTGTTAAATCGCTCAGATCTCATTATCCTCTAAGTGAAGGAATTTCTCTCCATCTGAGTCCCAAATATTTTTCCCATTAACCAAACACTGTATGTTATTTCTACACTCCCAGCTGAGAAATAACTTCCCTCTATTGTACGTTTTCAACTTTTTAAGAAATTTCAGGCCTAACCCATACATGCTCTGAATCTTGCTGGCCATTGGTCTCTCTCTCTGTACCTTTCTTTTACTCTGTCGAACTTCAGACCCCGCAATCTTCTGACAAATATCATCCCCTTATCTCACATTCCTGCTGTTTCCTTCTATATTCTTTATCTGTATCATTCTCTACTCTTTCCCTCTCCTGCTCACTTTAGCTTCATCAAAACTCGGTCATCTACTACACCGTTCTGTATCCGCACCTTATCCATCAACGAACCACATTCTCTCCATATTTTCTTCTGCATCGCCTTTGTGCTTTACCTTTTTCAACCACAGTCATCTCGTACTTACTTCATTTTCCATACCATCCCGTTGTTCTTCCCTGTCATTCCCCTCGCACTTCCTTTCCGGTAGCTTTCTCGTTCTCTCACTCCCCTGTGCTCATCTGCCTTCGGCTTTGGCATTGTTCCTCGTTCTGGCTACATTTTCTACTTCCACCTTTCTAAATCGCTGACGGTGTTACTTTAACCTTTCTCCAGCCCCAGCCTCTCTGACTCTGGATCCGAACACAGCGAATGCCATGCTTATCCAGTGTGAGATTCGCCGACAGCGCGCAAACACTTCCGGACACGCCTGAGCGATTTGACTTCATGCTCTTTGTCTTGGGTTCAGAAGGATTCACATCTGGAAGATATTACTGGGAACTGGAGGTGGAGGAGAATACTGAATGGATTGTGGGAGCGGTCCGAGAGTCTGTGGACAGGAAAGAATAATTCAATATGAGCCCTGAATCTGGTTACTAGACTGTGGGGCTGAATCCTCGAAGCGGCTATTTTGTTGTCAAATCCCCTCTGAGATTCCTATCTCGCTGAGTGTGAGACCCCGAAAGATCGGTGTCTCCGTGGACTATGAGAGGGGACAAATATCATTTTACAATGCAGGCAACATGTCCCATATCCACACTTTCTCCCAAGCTTTCACTGAGAGTCCCTTCTTCTACCTGTTACTCAATCATAATGGGAAAAACTCCGCACCTCTGACAATCTGCCAATTTAAAGATCACTAATAAAATCCAGTCCATCTGCACCGAATCTCTGTTTCCTTCCAGTTGTAAACTTATCCGTCTCAGTCACAGGTAGAGAGGAAATTCCGTTATGACTGAAGGTAAAAACATGTAAATCCGAAATGGAGGCTGAAAGATCAGCAAGGAACTCTGTATGGCGTGGGGGGGGGGGGGGGGGGGGGGGGCAGTGGGGAGGGGTGGGGGGGGGGTGGTGGTGACGGGGAATGAAGGCAGGGGAAGAGAAAAATACTTCGATTGTTTGCTAAGTCTCTCAACTTTAAGAATGACCACGTTGGTTTCAGTTCTTTGATATGTAAATTGCAGGATTATTTTTAAAAGTTACATTCTCAAGTGAACTTAAAGAATAGGTATCATGTCGGCCCAGGTAATGCCTTGAAGGTGTGAGGTGCCTTGTATGAGGCTGTCTACGCCCAATGTTCAGACTTCTTCTATTTCTAAAAAAGGGGCTTTACAGAATCTCGCCAATGTACCATGCCACAGGGCTATAAATCCCGTGTCTTACGGTCTTATACCCCACAACCACCAGATGAAGGAGCAGCACTCCCAAAACTAGTGCTTCCAAATAAACCTGTTGGACTATAACCTGGTGTTGTGTGATTTTTAACTTTGTACACCCCAGTCCAAAACCGGCACCTCCAAATCGTTAGATAAGGAACTTCTATTTACCTGCTTGCAACTTCTTGCTTTCTGTTTCCTTTCTTTATTGAATAAAAGTTATGCTCACCAGTTTCTAATTTGCTGAACGTTTGTAGAATCAAGAGAATGTTTGTAAATTAAACAAATGCATCAACTGTTGAAGCAGGCAATTTTGAAGACGTTGGAATGAATTACTGCAGGTGATAGGATCTGAGAACATTTATTTCTCAGAATTGTCCACATCTCCTACCCTGGTGATCACATTACAAGAAAATCCTCCCTCCATTTCACACCTTGATTTAGTATTTTTTTCTGAGCTGTTACCTGTAGTTTTCTTGGAATGGATAGGCACAATATATTGCATTCACCAATTTCAAAACACTAATTCATACTGTAAGTAGTTTTCTATTTTACAGTGCTTCTACTAACGTTCACTGTCCTTATGCTTGCAGTTTCTATTATTTATTGCGTGTTCTGACTGCTTCCTTTAAATGTTTTGAACTATTCTTTGTACTTTCTGTATTATTACAATCTACCAATTTTTCTCAAATGTTCACGGATTTTTATGCCTTTTGTTCCAATTTCAGACAGTTTGCAACTACCTCAATCAAATATAAATAATTAGAAGATCCCCCAGAGATTCCCTCCTTTGCATTCTTTCACTGAACCTCTACTGTGCTTATTTTGACCGAAATATGTAACATGTCTAATCTCACTTTAACAAACTCTATTTTCAGTGTTGATAATTGCTTTCAGTTCAGTTTAAACATCGTTCTTTGATCTATTGTTCTCAGTCTCAAACTTACATCAAATTCAGTTAAACTGACTTTTTTTTAGCGATGTCTTTGCAGTTAGGTCATTATTCCTTCCTGTCTTATTATTTCCCTTTCAGTTCTGATAAAGAGTCACCCCCGGACTTGAAATGTTAGCGCTGCTTACCTCACCAATTCTCGTATCAGCGCTTCACAAAAGATTTAACTTTTTCCACATCCGCATCTCAGCCATTCATTATTCCAAACTTGTTTTCGTACATGTTTTAAACAATTTTATCGTGGTTTCTGATTTTCAACATAAGTATTGTTGTTAGTTACTCAGACTTCTCAATAGATCATAATTTCCAGTTTGATCTAAATTATTAGTGACAACATCAGAAATAGCTGGAAAGACTCAGGAGTTCTGGCAGCGTTTGTGGAGAGAGCTAACGTATCAGGCCCAATGACCTTTCAGAGCTAAGTTATTAATCGTCATGTGCACCATGAACTGCATAATCTCTCCTTTCAACGAATGTTTTCTGTATCTCCTCGAAGTTGTCATGAAACATTACATCTGTTGGAGAACATAGTTTTCAGGATTCTCAACGGTGAATGCAACACCAATGCCTCTGATTCGAGGCAACATATTCCAGATCATAACTGGTTGCATGACAACACCATTCATTTCACAGTTCATTATTCAAAAGCTTTATATAGCTACATAATCTGCTTGTCGAATCCCCTGCCACTGGAAACAAATTCTACTTATTGCACTGTAGATTTTCATAGATTTTTTTTTCACTGTTGTTAACCTTCACCTCAGAAGAAGTAGCTTTTAAATCCTCTTTAGACAGTGGTGAGGTGCAGGAGGTCTGCAATATTTTGAATTCTTCACCCTTATTCGAAACGTCTGTAGGTATAAGTGCATTGGTTGAAAACCATTGATTATTAGACCATGACATCTATGAGAAGAATTAAGCCATTCAGCCATTGAGCCAGCTCTGCCATTCACTCCTGGCTGGTACGTACCCCTTAACGTTTGATCCCCTTTCTAATCAATAACCTTTTTGCTCTGTACTGAATACATTCAGTGACTTGGTCTCCAGCAGTTTAACCTTGGTGGTGGACACCATTTTAGAAATGATAATTTGGGATACAGTCCATTGCCGCTTGTTAATTGTAAAAGGAAAGATTGAATGTATTTGTTTTTAAAAAAAGGTGCTTTAACTCGTGAGTTTTTAGATTTGATGAAATTAGCCATCAGCAGCAAAATGTAATTGTTCTGTTGCTTGGGGTCATCCATAATGCGTTTGAAAATAGTTAAAAATAGTAAGCTGACAAGCAAAGCTAAAACAAGTGCGATAAATGTGACAGTGACAACATGAATATCAATCTGACTTCGAGGCAGAAAACCAAGTTTAGGTCAATGATTACCTTTCATATTCAGCTGATTCTTCAGAAATGTTCTCCAGCTAACCTTCTCATGTTAGATATTTTGTTTACGATTGATATCCTGTACCTTGGTGTCCAGGGCATAATGATGCAAATGACACAATACCTGTAAATACTGACCACGACGAGGAGCATAGTGAAGGTTGTTAAAGGACATCAAGAAGTTGCATGTATAAGCAGACATTTAGCAGGTTAGCTTCAAGAAGAAATTGCAAGCACAAGGACAGATATGAAATAGGAGGAGGAATATTCTACAAGAGTCGAGCTTGATTTGACAACACAATATTGGGTAGTCTCGAGCTTAAACTCAGTGAATCTTTTCGGTAAGAAGCTTGAGGGTAAGAACTATAAAGGAAAGAGTGAACTTTTAAAAATATAGGCACTGGAAGAGAATGACTTGGAATATATGTACACAAGTTGTTTAACGTTTGAAAAGTGTATAGAATGTTTTTGAGGTTTCAAACTTAGTTTAATTTGAATTTGATTCTCTTGTCACGTGTACAAAAATGTAGGCGTACAGTGAAAAAGTTTATAATGGCACCAGACAAGACACTTTCTTAGATACAAATACCGAGGTACAGAATTTTAATAACATGGTAGGAAGAAAGAACAAATTTAAAAGTTAAACATTCAGTAATTACAGTACAGTGACATATTCTTAGTTTAAATAGTAAATAATTAAATTAAGCGAAAAGTTCAGACATTAGTCTTTCTTAAGTCCTCAGCCACAGTTGGAGAGAAAATAGGGTAAGTGAGAAGTTACAGGGCATAGTAAAAAAAATCAGTTTGACATGCACTAGAATATTTTATCCACTTTTGGGAAGATTGTTCTGACCAAGGGGCACTCGACCCAAAATGTTAACTTTGAATTGTCCCCACAGATGTTGCCAGACCTACTGGGCTTTACTAGCAATTTCTATTTTATGTCTCTGTGAAGCCTGTGAAGGCTTGACCGATGATGATGAAAAACTGAAGAGAGTGATCATGGAAATGAATAATTTCAGTGAGTTAGAAAGTTCAGCGAAGGTGACAACCTTTTAGCAGAGGTGTTCAAATTTCATGAACCCTCTGGACTGAATCAAAATCCATATGTTACAAACATTACTAACAAATAATGGACAAGGAATTTTCTGTGTGAGAGTGTGGCGGAAGCACTATCTGAAGAGAAACGATTTTCAGGTCCTTGAGGAAAGGGAAGGTGAGGGCCACGACATGTATTATGCTTGTGGAGAATCAATACCATCAGGTTCTCTTCATTTACCTTGTCCACCTTTTGATTTAACCATTTTCGGGTTTTAGACTCAATCCTGACTGAACTGTACCTCAAATGTGTTTCTTTGCATTACTTCCAGTGTACGGCATTTAACATCAGTCCAATTGAGAATCTATAATGAATATCAATACCTTTCTCCTTCACCTATCAGAGGAGACATAAATTGGATGTCTGTGTGCTATTACATTGGTATTGATAATTGCAATTTCTGTCAGTCAGAAGGAGGAATTAGGGCAGCTGCAGAAGAATATCATATGATTCAACATCCACTACAGCAAGACTTGTGGAATCCTACATGTCTCAAGCAAATCACCTCGGGTTTTC
Organism: Chiloscyllium punctatum; assembly: GCF_047496795.1. NCBI lineage: Eukaryota > Metazoa > Chordata > Chondrichthyes > Orectolobiformes > Hemiscylliidae > Chiloscyllium > Chiloscyllium punctatum. The sequence goes on along the minus strand of NC_092768.1, from coordinate 26,205,048 downwards.
TGTACTGAAATGAACGTAGGCTGAGATATTCGTACCATTGATAGTCACAGGTGATGTGTTGGAAGACTGGACGTTGACTAACGTGGTGCCACTATTTAAGAAAGGTGGTATGGACACGCCATGGAACTATGGACTGGTGAGTCTGATGTCAGTGGTCTTTCACACTCTACTGGATTTCTAATACCTCCTCCTTGTGAACCTCAATCACACCTAGTCAAGTAGCCTGTATCACAGTAATCTCCTCGACAACATTGCCGTTTTCTAGAGTGAATACAGTTGAAAAATATTCATTTAGTGCTTCTGTATCTCCTCTGACTCCACACACAACTTCCCATTATTATCCTTGATTGGCCCTAATCGTACTCTCATCATTCTTTCATTCCTTAAATACATATAGAAAGCCTTAGGGTTTACACTGATCCTATCTGCCAACAACTTATCGTGACTCCTCCTGGCTCTTCTGAGCTCTCTCTTTAAGTCGTTCCTGGCTACCTTGTAACCCTCAAGCACCCTAACTGAGCCTTCACATCTCATCCTAACATAAGCCTTCTTCATCCCCTTGACCAGAGATTCCAATTCCTTCGTAAACTATGGCTCCCGTGCTCTACAGCTTCCGCCCTGCCTGACAGGCACATACTTATCTAGGACACACAGTAGCTTTTCTTTGAATAAGCTCCACATTTCTAATGCGCCCATCCACTGCAGTTTCCTTCTCCATCCTATGCTTCCTAAATCTTGCCTAATCGCTTCGTAATTGCCTTTCCCCCAGCTGTAACTCTTGCCCAGTGGTATACATGCATCCCTTTCTGTCATTAAAGTAAACATAACAGAATTGTGATCACTCTCATCAAAGTTCTCACCTACTTCTAAGTCTAACACCTGGCCGGGCTCATTACCCAATACCAAATTTAATGTCGCTTCGCTTCTTGTTGGCCTGTCTACATACTGTGTCAGGAAGTCCTCCTGCACACACTGAGCAAAAACTGACCCATCTATAGTACTCGTACTGTAGTGTTTCCAGTCAATATTTGAAAAGTTGAAGTTCTCCATGACAACTACTCTGTCTCTCTCACTCCTATCGAGAATCATCTTTGCTATCTTTTCCTCTACAACTCTGGAACTATTTGGAGGCCTATAGAAAACTCCAAACAGGGTGACCTCCCCTTTCCTGTATCTAATTTCAGCCCATACTACCTCAGTTGACGAGTCCCCAAACATCCTTTCTGCAAATGTAATACTGTCCTTGATGAACAATTCCACACCTCCACCTCTTTTACCATCTTCTCTGTTCTTACTGAAACATCTAAATCGTGGAAACTTCAACAACCATTCCTGTCCCTGCTCTAACCATGTCTCCGAAATGGCCACAACATCGAAGTCCCAGGTACCAACCCATGCTGTAAGTTCACCCACCTTATTCCGGATGCTCCTGGCGTTGAGATAGACACACTTCAAACCAACTTCTTACTTGCCGGTGCCATCTTGCATCCCTGAAACTTGATTTTGGACCTCTTTACTCTCAACCTTTTCAATACTTGAACTACAATTTTGGCTCCCATCCCCCTTCTGTATTAGTTTAAACCAACCCCATTAGCCTTAGCGAATTCCACCCCCCCCCCCCCCCCCCCCCCCAGGATATTGGTACCCCTCTGGTTCAGATGAAGACCATCCTGCTTGTAGAGGTCCACTCTACCCCAGGAAAAGCTCCAATTATCCAATAATTCATAACCTTCCCTCCTGCACCATCCCTGTAGCCACGTTTTCAACTCCTCTCTCTCCCTATTCCTTGCCTCACTAGCACATGGCACGGGCAACAAACCAGAGACAACAACTCTGTTCGTCCTAGCTCTAAGCTTCCATCCTAGCTCCCTGAATTTCTGCCTTAATTCCCATCTCTCTTCCTACCTATGTCGTTGGTGCCTATACTCCCCCTCCCCCTTAAGGATCCCAAAAACACGATCAGAGACATCACAAACCCTGGCACCTGGGAGGCAACACACCAACCGTGAGTCTCTCTCATCCCCACAGAACCTCCTATCAGTCCCCCTAACTATGGAGTACCCAATGACTACTGCTTTGCTCCTTTTCTTTTTTCCCTTCTGAGCAGCAGGGACAGACTCTGTGCAGAGCCCTGTACCCCATTGCTTTCCCCTGGTAAGTCGTTCCCCCCCAACAGTATCCAAAACGGTATCTTTATTGTTGAATGGAATGGCCACAGCAGATCCCTGCACTGCCAGCCGGTTCCCTTTCTGTCCCCAGACTGTAACCCATTTGCCTTTTTCCTGTACTTTAGTAGTGACTCCCTCCTTGTAACTCCTCTCAGTACCTCTGTCTGCCTCACGAATGATCCGAAGTCCATCCAGCTCCAGTTCCAGTTCCCTTACACGGTTTTCGAGGAGCTGGAGTTGGGTGCACTTTCCGCAGATGTAGTCAGCAGGGACACTAGTGGTGACCCTTACCTCCCACGTTCTGCAGGAGGAACATTCAACTGCCCTAACCTCCATTCCCACTATTCTAAACTCCCAAAGAGACTGATGAAAAAATAAGGAATAAAAAAAGTCTTGTTACCTTACCGACCTAGCGCACTGGCGCAACCACACAAATATATGACTTCCTGGAAGTCCTTTGCTCCTCCCTCGCACCTCTTGGCAAATGGAGGCCCGACTCCCGAGGTAAGTCCCTTTTAATGCGGGAAAACTATGCTATTTTTGGAGTATTGCATGCAATTCTGGTTTCCTTCCTATCGGAAGGATGTTGTGAAACTTGTAAGTGTTCAGAAAAGATTGACAAGGATGTTGCAAGGTTTGGAGGATCTGAACTATAGAGAGAGGTTGAAATGGCTGGGGCTGGTTTCTCTGGAGCATTGGAGGCTGAGGGTTGTCTTATGGAAGTTTATAAAATCATGAGGGGCCTGGATAGATAAATAGACAAAGTCTTTTCCCTGGGATAGGAGGGTCTACAATTAGAGTGCATAGGTTTAGGGTGAGAGGGAAAAAATATAAAAGAGATATAAGGAGCAACTTTTTCATGCAACATGTGATACCTATTTGGAATGAGCTGCCAGAGGAAGTGGTAGAGTCTAGTACAATTTGAACATTTAATGTATATCTGGATAGGTATATGATTAGGAAGGATTTGGAGGGATATGGGCCGAGTGCTGGCATGTGGGACTAGATTGGGTTGTGATATTTGGTTGGCATGGACTAGTTGGAATGGAAGGTCTGTTGCTGTGTTGTACATTTCCATCATTCCTTCACTGTGAATGGATCAAATTCCTGGAAAATACACTCCCAAACTAACCAACTTCATTATGATGCTACGTAAAGCAAATGGCATACTTCAGTTCAAGTGGAATTTCGAATGGACAGTAAGTTCTGGTCCAGCTAGAGACACCAGCATCCCATACTTGGATAAAAAGTGACATTATCTGCTAATGTGATCATTCATTTAGCATATCTATATCCCTTGTGACAGAATCGATGCATCCTTTACATAACTTCTCTTCTTACCTACCTTGGTCATAGCAGGCAATTTAGTAACTATATAGTTGATTCATTTTTCCATGTAGTTCATACATATTATAAATAGATCCATCATTCCTTCCAATGGCATGTCATTACTTGCCAATCTGAAAATTGATTTATATGTACCAACACTCTGCTTAACGTAGGCTAACCAATGTTATGCAACTCCTAAGTTCTAATACCTTGTAACATGTTATGTAGCAGCTTGTCTGATATCATTCAATCAGTTGAAGGGAGGCCGACATTTTAATCGAATTAGGTCATGAACTGTAAAGCCATTTCTTCCCTGAAAAATCTGTTCACAAATGAGTCACTTGGTAAGGTTCAGAGGAAATGGATGTCAAGAAGGGAGTTTCATGCATGGGAAAGATGAGGAGGAATGGATTGGTAAGGGACAGCAGCGACATATGGATGAGGGGATAAGGTTATATGGATTGCGTGCTAGGTCTGAACATTAAGAGTATGGAGTTGTGAAGAAGGTTGAGTGGGATAATGAGTTGAAGAGAATGGAGATGAGTGCAAAAATGTGCTGTCTGGTGGTGAGAATGAAGTTTATGGGTGGAAGAATAAATCGGGGAGGAATAGAAGTAAGGCTGAATTAGCATGTATGAGAAATGAGGAGGTGGTTGGTGTGCTAAGAAGATGACAATGGGTTACTGATGAAGAAGCGAAATAGGTGAGTGAATTCTAGGGGATGATTAGTATTGAGAATAAATAGGAGAAGGGATTGGGAATTATGGAGAATGAGGGTAGATACAGAATGAGTTGGTAATGAGGATGAAGGAATGGAATTGATTTAGTAATAGGAATAGAATGGAAATACAGAGATTTGTGGCATGAGCATCGACAGTTGAAGAATACTAGGATAAGGTGAAATGGATCAAGATGATGAGCACTGTGATGGCTGAAATGAGAATAGAGAAAGAGAAAGAGAAATGCAATAAGGCGAATGTTGAAAAAGAAGTCGTCACGTGGTTGAAAAAGTAGAGGGAATATGATGTAAGGTAAAGTCAGGTAGAGTAAAGCATTAGGACCAATGGTAGAAGTAAAGGGGAAGCAGAAAAGGGTGATGACGATGTGGAGAAGATGCACGGAAGAAGTTTGGGGTAAGGAGGTATTGAGTCTTGAATGAGAATATAGAAAAAGGGAAGGGCTGCTGAGGGCCAAGAGGGAAGTTGATGAGACTAATATGGAGGTGGGGTTAAGGATGAGGAGAGATTCAAGTTAAGTAGGAAGGGGACCAATTCCTGAGACAGACTGGGTATAGAAAGCTATATAGGAATGACATAAGAGTTGAGCAATGAGGATTTGTGGGTGTAAGAAAGCATGTGAAAGATAAAGAGGATGTGCAATTTGTGGTTATGGGCTGGCAAGTGCAAAATTTAGGAAGACAAGATAAAAATATAAGCAGGTGAAGAATGTGAATTATAGACCAGAGGATATGCAATGCTGCAAGGAGAAATAAAACTTTAAAGGAAAAGGGTATACCAACAGTCTGAAAAGACCAGAAGTACAGTATGTGTTTGTTAGGAGCAGAACAATGTAAGGAGAAGTGGCGGGGGGGCGTTGTAACTGAGTAGGGAAGGGAGGGAAAATGGGAGGAGAGGGAAGAAAAATTGCTTTAGGGTGGTAGATGGTTAATTTGTGGCTTGATTGGTTCAGATGTGAGTTTGGAGTGGTTAAGAAGGTGATGAAAGGGGGTGAGGGGTAAAAAGTGTGAGGAAATGAAAGGGAGAAAGGGGAAGGTGGATTGGTCAAATGATGGAATGAAGGAGTTAAGGAGCAGAAGATTGGGAATAAAGATGAAGTGATTGCATGGCTGACAGGATGAGGTGAAGGTGGAACTGAGGATAGAGAAGAGTAAGGTAAGGGAGAAGTGAGGTAAACAGATGTTTGTGTTAATGAGGTAGGGTGAGTTGTTAAGAGAAGGGGAGAGGGCTAGGGCAAGCAGAGGTGTAAGTATGAGGGATGAGGAGATGGAATGAATGATGGCATGGTGGTGTGGTGAAGGTTGTGTGAGGATGAGAGGTGATGGTGAGATAGCAGGAAAGAATCATTCATAAAAGTGCAATATTTCCAAGGCGATGGAAGGGGCCTATATGTGGAGGGAAATGGGAATGAGAGAGTAAAGGGCAAATAACTAGTAAAAAGGGCGATGAGATAAAGGAAGAAAGGGAGAGGTTAAGGAGGAAATTATACTAAGGAAGTTCAGCAAAAGAAAGATTGGTGATTCCATGAAAAGATGAGATGAGTAAAATAGAGAACAAGATATTTAATGAAGAGGATGGAAAGGCTTTTTTGAGTTTATTAGACAGTTGATGTATTGTGGGGTAAGGAAGATATATTGGATGTTGTTTGAGAAGGATAAGTGTGAAAAGAAATGAGAGTTGAGGAGGGGCGAATGGGTGGTTGAGGGAAAGATGAAGATTGATGAAGAGGGTTTACAGGAATTGAGGGACAGGAGACGGATAGGTGTATCATAGTGAGGGCGAACAAGGATGGAGTTGCTAAGCAGGTCAGGAAAGGGGGAAAACAAGAATCAGGCTTTTGGACTTCTGAGATGGATGCACCATGGGCCATTGTTGATGGAGTAAGCAGGGGCCACTTCACCTAAGGTCGTGTGACTTGAATAAGACACAAATGGGCAAGGTGTAGGGGTCTTGTGAGCATATCGAGAGTATCTCATTCCAATGTATTACTGCCACCACCCTACATCCAGAGCATTACAACATGGAATAAAAATTATGTACAATGGCTTCCGAATGCTATTTTCCTCTGTGACTTGGTTTTGTCCCCCAGTACCATAACTTAATGATTGATCTAATGGACAGTAGGACAGACCGAGCAGCTGAATGGCTCTCTCTTGCTCTTCGCATGTAAATTATTGTGGCTTTTTCCATGCTCTATTAAACGTTTACAGTTTGTCCTCCATTTCCATGTATTCACAATCCTGTGTAATTGGATCAGCATAATTTCTATACAAGTGTGACAAATTGTCTCCTTAGAGAAAGTATGGAGCTGCTGTGTGGAAATCAAGTTCACATCCAGCACTTATTTAATTACAACTTATTATCTTGATCTCATCTCATATTCAATTCACTGACTCTCTAATGGTGATCACACACTGGCCTCTATTGCATTGCTAGTTGACATGGAGAGAACAAATATCAAAAATAATCATTAAAGGATCAGAGCTGGGTCCACTGTCTTTTGGTATAATTGCCTTATTGATCAGTGCATTGAGTATAGGAGTTGAATTGCTATTTGACATGGAGAGAAAAAGTATCAAAAATAATCATTAAAGGATCAGAGCTGGGTCCACTGTCTTTTGTCATTTATATGTTGTGACCATGTTGTGGAGGTACAGGATATTGGTTAGGCCACGTTTGGGATATCGTGTGCAATCCTGGTCTCCCTCCCACACGAAGGATGTTGTGAAACTTGAAAGGGTTCACAAAAGATTTACAAGGATGTTTCCATATTGAAGGGTTTGAGCTAGAGAGAGGAGCTGAATAGACTGGGGATGTTTTCCATGGGATGTCAGAGGCTGAGGGGGTGACCTTATAGAGATTCATAAAATCATGAGGGGCATAGATAGGGTAAATAAACAAGATCAGTTCCCTGGGCTGGGGGAGTCCAGAACAAGTGAATATTAGTTTAGGGTGAGAGGTGGAAGATTTAAAAAGGACCTAAGGGCAACCTTTTTGTGCAGATGCTTGTGTGGGTATGAAATATCCAAAGTGATATAACCAACGTTCTGTACATCTGCAACATGATCTCCCAACTCCTATAATCAATGCACTGTCCAATAAGTCAAGCATACCAAATGCCTTCTTCACTAATCATATCTACCTGTGACTCCATTTTCAAGGAATTATGAACTGTATCCCAACGTCTCTTTGGTCAGCAACATTCCCCAGGACCCCACCATGAAATGCAAATGTCCTGTCCTGATTTGTCTTTCCAAAATGCAGTACCTCTCATTTATCTAAACTAAAGTCCATCTGTCACTCATTGGCCCATTTGTCCATCCAAACAGGATCCCATTGTACTCTGGGGAAACCTTCTTTGCTGTCCACTACGCCTCCAATTTTGGTGTAATCTGCAAACTTACTGACCATCCATCCTATGTTCAATTTTAAATCGTTTGTATAAATGATGAAGAGCAGTGGACCCAGCGCCAATCCTTGTGGCACACTGTTGGTAACAGGCCTCCAATCTGAAAAGCAACCTTCCATCATGACACTTTGTCTTCTACCTTTGAGCTAGTTCTGCACCCAAATGGCTAATTCCCCGTATTCCATGTGATATAGGAGAAAGTGAGGACTGCAGATGCTGGAGATCAGAGCTGAAAATGTGTTGCTGGAAAAGCGCAGCAGGTCAGGCAGCATCCATGAAGCAGGAGAATCGACGTTTCGGGCATGAGCCCTTCTTCGGGTTTCTGAACACATTTTCAGCTTCCATGTGATATAACCTTGCTAACCACTCTACCATGAGAAAATCTGTCAAAAGCCTTATTAAAGTCCATAAAAATCAAGTCTACCACTCTGCCATAATTAATTCTCTTCGTTACTTCTTCAAAAACCTCAATCAAGTTAGTGAGCCATAACCTCCTATGCACAAAACCATGCTGACTAAACCTAATCAGACCTTGCCTTTCTAAATACATGTAAATCCTGTTCTTCAGGATTCCCTCCAGTCACTTATCCACTGCTAATATTAGGCCCTCCAGTCTGTCATTCCTCGGCTTTTCCTTACTACTGTTCTTTAATAGTGGCATCACGTTAGCTAACATCCAGCTTTCTGACACCCCACTTGTGGCTATCGAAGATTTAAAAATAAATCTCAGGAAGAGGTCCAGCAATCACTTCCCTAGTGTCCCTCAGAGTTTTAGAGTGCACCTGATCAAATCCCAGGAGGTTATCTATCTTTATGCATTTAAAGTCACCCAGCACCTCCTCCTCCATAATACGGATATTTTTGTCCAAACTTGGTGGTACAGCGCATAACCAGAATAATAATATTATTAGGGACTGTGTCCCAATTGTTTGACTTTCACCAATAGACTAGGTTCCAAGACTGCTACTGTGGAAACTGAAATATAGCTCCAAGTGCCAACTGTCACCTAGGATTTCCTAATGGATGGAGATTAGTAAGAGTTGGTTGTTGAAGTCATTTGAGCTAATAGATTCACACATTAGTTTGTATATATGTAAAGCAAATTAAGCGAATAAAGTTGCCTTATATCAAAATACATATGCTTCCTTGTATTTATTTTGATTAGGTCTAGAAACAATTTCATCATAACAACACAGTCACTTTTTTCAAATAATTCCAGTAAATTGTCAAGCATCTTTTTCCCTCTGCAAAGCCATAATAACTATCCTTGAATATATTCTTCATTTGTAAATACTCTGCTGTTACATCTTTTATAATCAACTGTAACGTTTTCCCAAGAATAGGTGTTAAGCTGTTTGCCTTATCATTAGCTATTAGTTGAAAAAACGTAGCATTTTCCTATCTCCTGCAGCTTTTCGGGTGTATAATAAATAACTCGCATTAGTTACTCAAATAATTTTGGAGCGATATGAGTATTTTCAACTGTGGAGCAACTGAGATCGGCTATTTTCTGGTTCTCTGTTATCATTTTCCCATCTCTGTTCTCTAAAGGGCCAGTCCTTTGCTCTCTATCTTGATATTATTTACAAGTTTGGCCTCAAAATGTATCTTCTCTCTGTTTATCATTTTGGGTGCTTTTATTTGTTTTTAGTTAAACTTTCCCAATCTTTTTTGTCACCAGTCACAGCACATTGTGGCTGGTGACATTGTTCTTTGATCTGATGCTGTACTTAATTTTCCTGTTAAATCATATTGGTCAATCCCCTTCGTGGAATCTTTCTTTCTGGGACGAAACTTTTCTGTGAGCCACAAACAAATTTATATTTTTTGTTCTCAGTTTTTTCATTGCTAAGCTTCTTTCCCAAAGCATTCCATACATTTTAGAAGCTTTTAAGATTTCATGTTCACTTATGTTATTTTCATACTTTCTTTTCTCTACCATGATCATTCTTTCAAGCATTTCTTACGATTTCCAAAATACTTTCAATTCTCTGGATTTCTTCTTATTCTGACAATATTATGCAACTGCTTTTCTGATCAATTACTAATCGTTAATCAATCTTGTCAATTGTTAATTTCCTTTCCAAGTTATGGCTCTTCTATTTTTACTTTAATAATTTTGTGTCAGATATTGCGCCAGATAGAATTAATATTGCAACATGTATTCTTTAAACATCAATCATGACCTATCCTCTGTCAACCATGCCAGTAATATACCCCAATCCATCATTGCCAATTCACGCCTCACACCACCACAGTTCCAGTTGTATAGTTTCAGTATGTTTGTTCCAAACTCGATTACTTCACTGCCCATCTTAATAATCTATCATATTCTGGTTGCTCTTCTCCAAGGAATTCCACGCAAATCAGTTGATTGAAACGAATCGTTTTTGTTCGGATGTTTTATTGCAGTGGTTTCGGTTTTGTTTTGGCTTGAACATCTCCTTTTCAAAGAGAATTCACATTAGTGTTTCCCAACATTAAATATAATAAGTAGCAGCAGCAATGTAACACAAATTTCTTAAAATATTTTTAAAATGTTTAACATAGTAGTGACTTAATAATTGTTCTGATGGTGCAGAAAGTGCAAGGTCACACAAGAAAACCAAAAGTAAGTGGTAATTAATCGTACATGATGCTAATTTATACAAAATTGAATTTTTTCTCATTTGTTCCCTCTGCCACTAAATCTTTAATGCATCCATCCCTTCCATTAACCCCAGCTAGCCAAAGTTGTACAGAAATAATCTTGTGAACCTGTTAGGATTGATCCTAGTCTGTGAACCATTGATTGATACATCTCTAACAGTGAAGTAGCGCTACCTTCAGTCCATGGAGCAACATTACAGGCAGAAAGCTGTTGGCTCCTGCAGTTCACTCTCATTCAAACCTATGAGCTCCTCTCCAATAATTGTGGTTTTATTTGATTCTTCTTTTCCTCTCCTCCTGATTGCCATCTCTGCAGACGTCCATTCTGATCTTTCAGTTCGCAGTTCCAATATGAGGTTTATCCCAGGAATATTATCTTGGCAATTTTAAATGCAAAAAACTGCAGATAGTAGAAATTTAAAATAACTAAAGTAAGTTCTGGATAAATTCAGCAAGTCTTGTAGCGTCAATGGAGACAGAAACTGAGCTAACAGTTTGAATTCAGCGCGACTTTTCTTTAGAAATGAAGACCTGATATCAAATTGGAAACTTTAAATGTGTTTTTCTCTCTCCACAGATGACACCAAACATGTTGAGATTTCCCCGGCGTTTTCAGTTTTCGTGTTATCCCGGCTTCTCTCTGCGGCTATGACTGAGACTAACTCCATCAGGCTTCAGTTGGCACAGGCAGGGAGACAGTGTAACATCATGAGATAAATAACTTATTGCAGATTGTCAGAGGTGCCGATTTTTCTACCGGCGTCAATCGATCCCGGGTGGAAAAATGGTAAGATCCTTTCAGTGAAAGTGTGGGTGAATGTGTGGAGATAGGACATGTTGTCCGCATTGTAAAACGACACCTGGTCACCCTCCTAGTCCAGGTAAACCCCGATCTTCCGGGGATTCTCACTCGGATTCAGGGGGTTCAGTGAGGGAGAGGTAGCGGCAAAGTATTTCATGCGATTTTCAGCGTCACAACCCAGTATCCGGTCTGAGGTTTTAGGTTAGTTATATCTTTCCTCTGCACAGACTCTTGAGCTACTCCCAGCCTCCATGAAGTCTTCTTTCCCACCTCTACCTCTCAGTAATGTCTCCCAGAAGTAAATCCCACCGATCCCAGGACAAAGGGACAGAGATCAAACCCCTCCGGGCAGTCGGGGAGTAGCTTCTATTTGTTACCGAGGGTTACAGTGGTCCGGTCCTCGGACAGGATGAGCCAAGGATTCGCTGTCTTCAGATCCAAGGCCAGAGAGGCTGGAACTAGCAGAATGTTAATATAAGATAGTTAGTGGCTAGTAGAAAGCGACAGTGCAATTGAGTGGAAAAGAGTGTTCTGTTGAGTGAGAAGTCGACGAGAAATTGTGGGAGGATGGAAGCCGGTGAAAGAGATGGAGTTTGGACTGAGAGGGTGAGCAGGAGGGATCAGCAAAGGACAGAGGAGACACCACGTCTCAGAAAATAGAAGCAGTAGAGGGAAAGTAAATTAATCTATATTGGGAGTAAAAAAAAAGGTTTGAAACAATAGGAAAAGTAAAGAATTAGCAAAGCTAGACAGAAAAAAAAATCGCGACGAATCGAGAATAAAGTTTGTGTGGGGTAGAGGAAAAATATATTACTGTGAGAGAACAGGATTAGGAGAGAAAAGGAAGAGTCGAACGGTAGCAAACGGAGCAGAGTTCCTGGTAAACTTTCATCATCTTGTTTAACCAGAATTGGACTTGTATTTCACCACCTTTTCCAATGACGTATGATGATCTGAGAGGAAAATGCATGTCCCCTCATTTCTGCAGTAAACAGGCAATCGTTGATCGTTAAATAGTGACCCCCTAGTTGGAGATTCATATGACCTCATCACGAATACAATGCTGTTTTAGCAAACTTGCTGTACGTAATTTTGAGGGTCCCATTTTCTGGATGATAAAAGTATTTCTCAAAACTGCATCACAGATCTGAGAAGCTTTGGGTCATGCAAGAAAACCGTAGTTAATTTCAGAATCATATTTGTTTCCTTTTATACAAGGATTTTTCCACACCAACGGATGCTTGAATTGTTTTCGCAGCTGCTGCCCGTTCCTTTGCTATCCCTACTGCCAAAGATTCGGTGTTAATGCCACCCTAAATATGTTCTCCACCTTCATCAGAACTGTAGGCAGATGAAAGTCTCATTACATCTCCTCAGAGAGCGCCCAGCATCGTCTCATAGTCCACTGGTAAAATGGCCAGCAATATTATAGCAAATATTTTTAACAATATTAATATTATCGAAAATCCATCCCTCCGTTTGGATTGGGCTTCTGAACTATCAATGGAATCACTCATCCAATCCATATTGTCTTGCTAAAGTACATGGAGGTTAATAAATACTTTGCTGTAGAATCTGAGGCCCTGAACCCCATATCTCCCTCGTTTCTGCAGCTTCATTAAACGCTACTTTTGACGAAGGGGTGTAATTCTACCTATCTGATTATCTCTCGGTTTAGATATGGTCTTCAAAGCCTATGTGTATTTCTGAATAAAAAAATGTCCCCAGGGATTCAGACAGAGTGATGCTAGTTTTGTCTACAAATTTAGTTTCAGATTGTGAGATCTACGATCTATTCGTCTGGTTACATAGATCCCTTCACTGCTCGACATGTAATGCAGTTGGATTCAGCCACTTACCCAGAGGAAACAATAGAAAGAACTGGGAGGTTTCCAAAGATGAAAAAAACATTAATGTCACTATTTAATCAGGGGCTTTAACGACCCTTGAGTTTTACTGAAGATTGTATCCAGCAAATCAATATATTTACCTGGATTAATAACATCCATCATTTGTCTCCACACCATGTACTGTAAAGGGGCATTGAAGTTTCCAGTCGACAGATTGACATCTGCAATTGAGAGCGTCTGATATTCCCCACTAACCCTGTAAACATTAAACAGATGATCTGATAAATTCGTCGTTTTAGAGCATTTACTAATGATGTGAATGAGCAAATTTTCCCGTTCTCTGTTAGAGCGAAGGTGTCCTAAATTGGAGAAAGGCCAATTATGACGGTATCAGCCAAGAACTTTCAAAAGTTGACTGGGGGCATATATTCGCAGCTAAAGACACGGCTGGAAAATGGGAAGTCTTCAGAAATGGGATAACGAGAATTCAGAGGAAGTATATTCCTGTTAGGGTGAAAGGAAAGACTGGTAGGTATAGGGAATGCTGGATGATTAAAGAAATTGAGGGTTTGGTTAAGAAAAAGAAGGAAGCATATGTAAGGTATAGACAGCATAGATCGAGTGAATCCTCAGAAGAGGCTGAAGGAGTATACTTAAGAGGGAAATCTGGAGGGGAAAAAGGGGGACATGAAATAGCTTTGGCAAATAGAATTAAGGAGAATTCAAAGCATTTTTACCAATACATTAATGACAAAAGGATAACTAGGGAGACATTAGAGACCCTCAAACATCAGCAAAGCGGCCTTTGTATGGAGCCGCAAAAAATAGGGGCGATGCTAAACAAGTATTTTCAATCAGTAATTACTGTGGAAAAGGATATGGAAGGTATAGAAAGTAGGGAAATAAATAGTGACACCTTGCAAAATATCCATATTACAGAGGAGGATGTGCTGCATATCTTGAAATGCATAAAGGTGGATAAATCCCCAGGACCTCATCAGGTCTACCCTTGTACTCTGTAGAAAGCTAGAGAAGTGACTGATGGGCCTCTTGCTGAGGTATTTGTATCATCGATAGTCACAGGTGAGGTGCCGGGAGATTGGAGATTGGCTAAGAAGGGTCGTAAGGACAAGCCAAGGAATGATAGACCAGTGAGCCTGATATCGATGGTGGGTTAGTTGTTGGAGGGAATCCTGAGGGACAGGATGGACATGTATTTGGAAAGGCAGACTGATTCGGGATAGTCAACATGGCTTTATGTGTGGGAAATCATGTCTCACAAATGTGATTGAGTTATTTGAAGAAGTAACAAAGTGGATTGATGAGGGCACAGCGGTAGATGTGATCTATATAAGACTTCAGTAAGGTGTTCGACAAGGTTCCCCATGGGAGACTAGTTAGCAAGGTTAGATCTCATGGAATACAGGGAGAACTAGCCATTTGGATACAGAACTGGCTCAAAGTAGAAGACAGAGGGTGGTGGTGGAAGGTTGTTTTTTAGACTGGAGGCCTGTGACGAACAGAGTGCCACAAGGATCGGTGGTGGGCCCTCTACTTTTTATCATTGACATAAATGATTTGGGTGCGAGCATAAGAGTATATAGTAAGTTTGCAGATGACAGCAAAATTGGTGGTGTAATGGACAGTGAAGAAGGTTACCTCAGATTACAATAGGATCTTGATCAGATGAACCAATGGGCCGAGAGTTGGCTGATGGAGTTTAATTCAGACAACTGCAAGGTGCTGCATTTTGGGAAAACATATCTTACCAGGACTTATACACTTAATGGGAAGGTCCTAGGGAGTGTTGTTGAGCAAAGTGCAGGTTCATAGCTCCTTGAATGTGGAATCGCAGGTAGATAGTAGAGTGATGAAGGCGTTAGGTATGCTTTCTTTTACTGGTCAAAGTATTGAGTGCAGGAGTTGGGAGGTCATGTTGCAGCTCTACAGGACATTGGTTAGGCCACTGTTGGAATATTGCATGCAATTCTGGTCTCCTTCCTAAGGGAAAGATGTTGTGAAAGTTGAAAGGGTTCAGAAAGGATTTACAACGATGTTGCCAGGGTTGGAGGATTTGAGCTACAGGGAGAGGCTGAACAGGCTGGGGCTGTTTTTCCTGGACTGTCGGAGGCTGAGGGGGGACCTTATAGGGGTTTACAAAATTATGAGGGACATGGATAGGATAAATACATAAAATCTTTTCCCTGGGGTGGGACAGACCAGAACTAGAGGTTTTGGGTGAGAGAAGAAAGATATAAAAGGGACCTAAGGGGGAACTTTTTCATGCAGAGGGTGGTACAGGCATAGAATGAGCTGCCAGACGAAGTGGTGGAAGTTGGTACAATTGCAACATTTAAAAGGCATTTGGATGGGTATATGAATAGGAAGGGTTTGGAGGGATATGGGCCGGGTGCTGGCAGGTGGGACTAGATTGGGTTGGGATATCTGGTCAGCATGGACAGGTTGGACGGAACAGTCTGTTTCCATGCTGTACATCTCTATGACTCTATGACTCTAAATGTTGCAATTGTACCAGCCTCCACCCTACTTCTGGCAACTCATTCCATACCCGTACCACCCTCTGCAAGAAAATGTTACCCCTTAGGTCTCCTTTATATGTTTCCCCTCTTACCCTAAAACTATGGCCTCTCGTTCTGGACTCCCCCACCACATGGAAGAGACTTTGTCTACTTGTTCTATTCATGCTCCTCATGATTTCATAGACCTCTATAAGGTCACTCCTCTGTCTCCAAAGCTCCAGGGAAAACAGCGCCAGTCTATTCAACCTCTCCTTGTAGCTGAGATCCTCCAACCCTGGTGACATTCTTGTAAATCTTTTCTGAACCCTTTCAAGATTCACAACATTATTCCCATAGGAGAAAAATCAGAATTGCATGCAATATTCCAAAAGCGGCCTAACCAATGTCATATTCAGCCACAACATGACTTCCCAACTTCTCTACTCAATACTCTGACCAATAAAGGAAAGCATACCAAACACCTTCTTCACTCTCCTATCTACCTGAAACTCCACTTTCAAGGAGCTATGAACCTGCACTCCAAGGTCTCTTTGTTCAGCAACACTCCCTCAGACCTTATCGTTAAGTGTATAAGTCCCATGAAGATTCGCTTTCCCAAAACACAGCACCTCGCATTTATCTAAACTAGACTCCATCTGCCACTTCTCAGCCCATTGGCCCATCTGATCAAGATCCCATTTAATCTGAGGTAACCTTCTTAATTGTCCACTGCACCTCCAATTTTGGTGTTGTCTGCAAGCTTACTAACCATACCTCTTATGTTCACATACAAATCATTTATATAAATGAGAAAAAGTAGTGGACCCAGCATTGATCCTTGTGGCACTCTGCTGGTCACAGGCCTCCAATCAGAAAAGCACCCCTCCACCACCACCCTTTTTCTTCTACCTTTGAGCCAGTTCTGTATCCAAATGGCCAATACTCCCTGTATTCCATGAGATCTAAACTTGCTAACCAGTCTCCCATGGGGAACCCAGTTGAGTGCCTTACTGAAGCCATATAAATCATGTCCACCGCTCCGCCCTCATCATTCCTCCTTTTTACTTAGAGTCATAGAGATGTATAGCATGGAAACAGACCCTTTGGTCCAACCCGTTCATGCCAACCAGATATTCCAACCCAATCTAGTCCCACCTGCCGGCGCCCAGCCCATATCCCTCCAAACCCTTCCTATTCATATGCCCATCCAAATGCCCCTTAAATGTTGCAATTGTACCAGCCTCCACCACATCCTCTGTTAGCTCATTCCATACACGTACCACCCTCTGCATGAAAAGGTTGTCCCTTAGGTCCCTTTTATATCTTTCCGCTCTCACACTAAACCTATAACCTCTAGTTCTGGACTCCCCGACACAGGGAAAAGACTTTGTGTATTTATCCTATCCATGTCCCTCATAATTTTGTAAATCTCTATAAGGTCACCCCTCAGCCTCCGACACTCCAGGGAAAACAGCCCAAGCCTGTTCAGCCTCTCGCTGTAGCTCAGATCTTCCAAACCTGGCAACATCCTTGTAAATCTTTTCTGAACCCTTTCACGTTTCACAACATCTTTCTGACAGGAAGACCAGAACTGCATGCAATATTCCAACGGTGGTCTAACCAATGTCCTGTACAGCCACAACATGACCTCCCAACACCTGTATTCAATGTCTGACCAATAAAGGAAAGCACACCAATTGCCTTCGTCACTATCCTATCTACCTGCAACTCCACTTTCAAGGAGCTATGAACCTGCACTCCAAGGTCTCTTTGTTCAGCAACACTCCCTCGGACCTTCGCATTAAGTGTATAAGTCCTGCTAAGATTTGCTTTCCCAAAATGCAGCACCTTGCATTTATCTGAATTAAAGTCCATCTTCCACTTCTCAGCCCATTGGCCCATCTGGTCCAGATCTTGTTGTAATCTGAGGTAACCCTCTTCGTTGTCCACTACACCTCCAATTTTGGTGTCATCTGCAAACTTACTGAGTGTCCGTCTTCTGCTCACATCCAAATCATTTATGTAAATGACAAAAAGTAGAGGGCCCAGCACCGATCCTTGTGGCACTCCACTGGTCACAGGCCTCCAGTCTGAAAACCAACCCTCCATCAAAACCCTCTGTCTTCTACCTTTGAGCCAGTTCTGCATCCAAATGGCTAGTTCTCCCTGTATTCCATGAGCTCTAACCTTGCTAATCAGTCTCCCATGGGGAACCTTGTCGAATGCCTTACTTAAATCTATATAGATCGCATCTACTGCTCTGCCCTCATCAATCTTCTTTCTTACTTCTTCAAAACACTCAATCAATTTTGTGAGACATGATTTCCCACGCATAAAGCCATTTTGACTATCCCGAATCAGTCCTTGCCTTTCCAAATACATGTCCATCTGTCCCTCAGGATTCCCTCCAACAATTAACCCACAATCGACATTAGTCTCACTGGTCTATCGTTCCTTGGCTTGTCCTTATCACCTTTCCGAAACAGTGGCACCACATAAGACAACATCCAGTCTTCTGGCATTTTACCTGTGACTATTGTTGATACAAATACCTCAGCAAGGGGCTCAGCAATCACTTCCCTAGCTTGCCACAGAGCTCTAGGGTGCGGCTGAACAGGTCCTGAGGATTTATCCACTTTTACGTGTTTCGTGAAATCCAGCACTTCCGTCCTCTGTAATATGGGCATTTTTCAAGATGTCATCATCTATTTCCCCGCATTCTCTATCTTCCATGTCCTTTTCCACAGTAAATACTGATGCAAAATACTCCTTTAGTAACGCAGCTTCACAAAAAGGCCACCTTGCTGATCTTTGATATTCTCGCTCTCGTTGCCCTTTTGTATTTGTAAAATCCCTTTGGATTCTCCTTAACTCTATTTGCCAATGCTATCTCACGTCTCCTTTTGCCTCCTGATTTCCCTCTTAAATACACTCCTACTGCTTTTATACTCTTCTAAGTATTCATTCGATCTATTCTGTCTATGACATATGCTGTCCTGACATATGCTTTCTTCTTTTTCTTGACCAAAACCTCAATTTCTTTAGGCATCCAGCATTCCCTACACCTACCACCTTTCCTTTCAGCCTAACAGGAATATACTGTCTCTGGACTCTTGTTAGCTCATTTCTGAAGGCTTCCCGTTTTCCAGACATCCCTTTATATGCAAACATCTGCCCCAATCAGCTTTTGAAATTTCTTGCCTAATACCGTCAAGATTAACCTTCCTCCAATTTAGAACTTCAACTGTCAGACCTGGTCAATCCTTTTCCATCACTATTCTAAAACTAATAGAATTATGGTCGCGGGCCCCTAAGTGCTCCCCACTGATGCCTCCCTCGCCTGCCTTGCCTTATTTCCCAAGCATCGGTCAAGTTTTGCACCTTCTTTAGTAAGTTATTGAAAATAAATTTATGGATGTACAACTACCAGTTGAATAGCTCTTGAGTTCCACTTGGCATGACGGCTAATCATTCCCCTTTTGTGCTGCCAGTTGATTAAACGATCTTGAATTATCTTCCACCAGAAGCAGGTATAAGTTCCGAACCAAGCTGGCTATGGCTGACGAAGAAGCACTCATTCCCGTGTCATTTGCAAGGGGTTATTTCTCTACGACCCTGAGGCAGACATTCCTAAAATCAGTCGAAATATGTTTGATCATGTCACGACTATATTACAACTTTCCATAATCCTACTACTCCATTGATCATGACATAAATTTAACTGTTTAATTTAAAATATGTTCAATCGTACATTTTCATATGATTTAAAAAAACACATTATTGATTCATTGTAAAACAAAATTTATTTGACAAGGATGGAAAGTGGGTTAGCACGTAGTTTTTTTTAAACCTAAAAATATGTTTAATCATCTAACTAAACGCAAACACTTACACACCCAGACACACATATAGCTCATGGGGTAGGGGATAGAAATGAATTTCCTTCTCCAGTGATTCACAGTGGAATAAAAAAAATGCCTTGTTAAAGAAGACAGTTTCTAGAAGTTTTGAAACAAACAAAAAGGAGCTCTCGGGAGAGGTTGAATAGGCTGGGGCTGTTTTCCCTGGAGCATCGGAGGCTGAAGAGTGGCCGTTCGAGATTAAGAAAAATTATGAGAGCCATGGATAGGGTAAATAGACAAGGTTTTGTCCCTCGGTTGGGGAAGTCCAGAAGCTGAGCGCATACGTTCAGGGTGAGAGGGGGAAAATTTACAAAGGACCAAAGGAGTATTTTTTTTTCACAAAGTGAGTGTTGGATGTACGGAATGAGAAGCCAGAGGAGGTGGTGGAGGCTGGTACAATTACAACATTTAGAAGGCATCTGGATGAGTAATAGAAAGGATATGGGCTAAGTGCTGGCAAATGTGACTCGACTAATTTAGGACATCTGGGCGGCATCGACAAGTTGACCGAATGGTGTCTTTCCATGCTGTACGTCTTTATGACTCTACGTGGCTGGATAAGCTGAATGGATCTGGTAGCATCTGTGAAGACAAATCAAAGTTAACGTTTCTGGTCCTGTGACCCTACCTGAGAATTGATGGTAGTTACAAAAATGTCAGTTTAAATGCAGAAGGTAGGATTGGGGCGGGGGGTAAGGAGTAAACAATAGGTCGAGACAGAGCCCAAAGAGATAGAAGGACAGTTTGATAGACAAAGGAGTTGATTACAATCTGGCTAGGAAGTTGAATAGCAATTAATGGAGCCTGTGACTGGCTAACAATCGGTAGGGTGTAATCTCGCGCTCTGGGATAACAATGCCTGGTGTCTGTGGTAGGGGGATAGAACATGGAAGTGTTCAGGCCTTAAAAGTATTAAACTCGATATGGAGTCCGGAGGGCTTCAGGGTCCCCTAGCAGAAAATGAGGTGCTTTTCCTCCAGCCTACACTGAGCTGTGTTTTGAGCTGTGGTCTATATTTTGGTGCGCGCAGACGGATGTCACTGAAAAAGCAGCGGTTGACGGACATTCAAGCAATGTCTAGCAGAAATCCCCCAGAAACGCAATTTTCCATGAATCAAACTGCTTTATTTTTCAGATTTCGGAGAATACTTCTGTACAGAACTCTGCACACCCACTTAGGACCGAAACCAACACAATCTCAATCCTTTTTTTCTGCAAAACACGGCGTAAACAGACCGGGCAGAAAACCCAGTCACGGACCAACGGACACTACACTACCGAGACCTGAAGTGATTTCCCAGAATATGCCTTTTCATTAAAAAAAACTAACTTTCTTTCATTTACCCGTTTTTAATGTAATACAGTTATCTCTGCAGACCTCTGCAGACGTCATAACTTTTTTTTTCAAAATCACGCTAAATATGTAACCTCCATATAGCGTTATGTTTATTGGAACTGTAAGGGTCGACATCGTGGAGCAGAATATAAATAGAAGAAAAATCCCTTTTATTTGCCCATTTGGTTGTAATTAAGCACAGTGCGAGATGTTTAGAGGAAAAAAAAAATTTGTCTCCAAATATTATCGTCGAAACTCTTGACCACTGAGACTCAATGCAAAATACAATGTTATATAATACCAATCGCATAAACGCTCCTATCAGAAATTATATTGTCTTTACTATTATTATTTAATTGATTACTACAATCTTGGAAGGACCTCTCCAGCGAATGTTAACTGGTAACTGACTCTAACATTCAACAACATCCTTACTAATTGATAAAAATATTGTCTGCAATAGCATCCGAAACCGATCAAGTCACAAGTCACGATCAATTCAAACAGGTTGTTACTTTAATTTTTATAACATTATCATTTTTATAACATAGGCGGCACGGTGGCTCAGTGGTTAGCACTGCTGCCTCACAGCAGCAAGGACCCAGATTCAATTCCAGCCTCGGGCGGAGTTTGCACATTCTCCCCGTGTCTGCGTGGGTTTGCTCCGGGTTCTCCGCTTTCCTCCCACAATTCAAAGGTGTGCAAGTTAGGTGAATTGGCCGTGTTAAACAGTGTTCAGGTGTGTGTAGGTTAGTTGCATTAGTCAGGGGTAAAAGTTGGATAATAGGGTAGGGGAATGGTTCGAGGTGGGTTACTCTTCGGAGGGTTGGTGTGGACTTGTTGGGCCAAAGAGCATGTTTTCACCCTGTAGGGATTCTATAAAATTACCCATTTGGGTAGTTGGACATGATTCCAGACATAAACAAATTAGGTGTCCACTATCCTCCAGTATTATCATTGAATCAATTCCAATGTATTTTGTCAGCCTGTTGTATTTACGGTGTTATATAATTGTCATAATTTTGATTTTAAGTTTTGGGACAGTCCTTATTCCCGCAGATGACCAGAGAGGCTGAGTACTTTTTTCCATCGTCATCCCATTTTAGGTCGAATAGGGAAAGATCCTTTCTGTAAACATGTGGATGAAAGTGTGGAGGTGGGACATATTGTCCTCATTGTCCTAAAATGAACACTGAAAAAGATGCTCAGTCGGCTTGACTAGTCGCTGTTTGAGAAAACATTCTGTGCTTCATTCCACCAAGCCCTCCACTTCAAGAAGTATTATAAATTTTCAAGCATTTTCTGGCTTGCTTGAGAGGCGACAGGTACAAAATAAATGCAAGACCTTATTGGCTGTCTGCCAAAAAAAAGCATCTTAGTCTTTTTTTCCTTATTGAAATATGTTGTTGTTTCATACGACTTCTTGGCGATTAAGCCAGGTTGGGTTTGAGGGTAAGCGACCACATTTCTGAAGGTTATTCTGCACTCCAAGCCTGCTTGGCCAATCAACAATATCGTGACAGAATTCTTCATTAATGCAATACGCCTGCAATCTCCATATAATGACTGGTGCCTTCTAGGAATCTAGGTTTTCTTCAACGTATTCAGTGACTTCGGTTCCACAGCCTTATAAGGTAGTGAGTTAGACACATTCAACCTTCTCTGAGGGAACTAATTTCTTCTCATATCAATCTGGAAGATCAGTTCTGAACCCGGAGATAATGACCCATTGCTTTAGATATCCCAGTCAGGGGAATCGTCATCCTTTTGTCCAGTCTATTCAAACGGTCATTTATTTTTACATTTAAACAAATTCAGCTCTCGTACTTCTAAACCCGCGCAAATGCAGGCCCAATATCTCCAGAGACACAAAAAACGCATGTTTTGCTGAACTCCCTCCGTGGCAAGTACCGCCTTCAAAGTTCAAGCTTTCGTCACACCAAGAATCTGTTTAGTTGTAGAAAGGCATCATTTATTTAAACCCCCTTGCAATGAAGACCAACATGCCATTTCTTTTTCTAAATGCTTGCTGCATTTGTAGCTTGCTTCCAATAATTAATGCACAATTATACATCAACATATTCCAATCACTGTTTAAGTAATATCCTGACAATCTGTTTTATATCAAGCAAAATAGAGAACTTCACCATGTACAGCAATTGTATTACATTTTTCCACTCACCAACTTATCTAAATCAGTTTGAAGTCCCTTTACTTCTCCTGACCATTCATAATTTTTTCCGAGTTTTGAGTTCTCACGAAAATTGGAAGTACCATATTTAATCTCCCCCATTTAAATCAATGCTCTATAGTCATTCCAGCAACTTCAATATCCCAACATGGATTTTGAATCACTGCAATTGAAGGTAATTCCAGGAGACATAGTAGCCATGGACACTGGAAGTGTTTCTGCTTTAAGAGATCACACTGGTGGTGCAAATATTCTTCTACTATTCATTTTATGCTTTCTTTTTTCCTCTAGTTTAAAATATTAAAAACATATTAAGGACCTTCCCTGACTCCGTACTTTAAGGAGCATCCAGAAACAGTCAAGGCAATTAATGAAACACTGGCTAAATAAGAACAAGCATTACAAAAGAACGATAAGCATAGTTTTGTGCACTTTGCCACGAATAAAGTTTGTTTTCTCAAAAGGGGCTGTTCTTATAATGCAAAATAAAAACCAGAACAGCCAATTTGTGCATTGAAAATTCCCGAAAACAGTAGAATCATGGAATGTTACGATACAAGAGGAGGCCATTTGTCTGCACTAGCTCTATTTTCTAGTCCCGCGGTTATGATTGGCTTCCCTGCAGTATGGGGACAGCTCCTTTGGCGCAACCGACCCTCCAAAAAGTAATCCACCCAGACCCATTCCCCTACCCTATACTTACCTCTGACTAATGCTATGGATAATTTAGCATGGCCAATTCCCCTGGCCTGCACATCTTTGGAATGTGAGAGGAAACCAGAGGACCCGGAGGAAACCTGCACAGACATGTGGAGAATGGGCAAATTCCACTGAATTGAACCCGGGCCCCTGGTTCCATAAGGCTACAGTGCTAGCAATGAGCAACTGTGCCACCCCGCCCACCATACCGCCCACGTGCCAATCTCCTGCCTTTCACCAAATCCTTGCATGCCATTACTGTTCAAAAAGAAAGGAATCCAGTATCTTTTATTTTAATATTTCCAAAGAACCCGCCTTCATCATACTTCCGAACACTGCATTCCAGACCCTTTTTTTTTGCTCACATCCACTCTCTTCAAATATATGCCCAGTCTTTCTTGTTCCATCAACAATTTGACCAGGTAATGTTTTCCTAATCAGAGTTAAGATTAGAGAGGTGCTTGAAAAGCTCAACTGGTCAGGCAGCATTCGAGGAGCAGGAGAATCCATGTTTCCAGCATAAACTCTTCACCATGTAAGGTGGGGGAGGACATGAGTGATAAATGGGAGGGATGGGGCTGTTGTGAAGATCGCTAGGAATATGATAGGTGGATGAAGGTGGGGGATGATGGTGATAGCTCGGAGTGGAAGGTGAAGCAGATAGGTGGGAAGGAAGGATTAGCAAAATTATTCTGAGTAGGAATGAAAGGAACAGGGTGGTCATTATGGGGGACTTTAACTTCCCCAACATTGACTGGAAATGTTATAGCTCTAGTACGTCAGATGGATCAGTTTTGCCCAATGTGTACAGGAGGGTTTCCTGACACAGTATGTCGAAGGGCCGACAAAAGGAGAGGCCGCACTGGATCTGGTGCTTGATTTAGTTGCAGGTGAACACTTAGGAGAGAGTGATCATAATTCAATTACGTTTAGTTTAACCATGGAAAGGGATAGGTACATGCCACAGGTCAAGAGTTATCAATGGGGTGAGGGCAATTATAATGCGATTAGGCAAGAATTAGGATGCATAGAATGGGGTAGCAAAATGCAGGGGATGCAGACAATCGAAATGTGGGGCTGGTTTAAGGAACAGATATTGCGTGTCCTTGATAGGTATGTCCCTGTTAGGCAGGGAGGAAGTGATAAGGTAAGGGAACCGTGGTTTACTACAGAAATTGCATCTCTTGTTAAGAAGGAGGAGGAGGCTTATGTATTGATGAGGCAAATGGTACAGATGAGGTGATGGAGAGTTACAGATCAGCGAGGAAGTATTTAAAGAGAGAGTTAAGAAGAGCAAAGAGAGGACACGAGCAGTCTTCAACAAATAGAATAACTGAGAACCCTATAGCTTTCTATAGGTATGTGAGGAATAAAAGGATGATTAGGGTAGGAATAGGACCAGTCAAAGACAGAAGTGGGAAGTTGAGTGTGGACCCTGTAGAGATTGGAGCGGTTCTAAATGAACATTTCTCATCGGTGTTCATTCAGAAAAGGAGAATATTGCAGAGGAGAAGAAGGAGGTACGAGATATTAGACTAGAAATGATCAAGGTATTATCAATTCTAGAAAGAGTGAAAGTAGACAAGTCCTCAGTACCGGATGGGAGTTATCTGACGATTCTCTGGGAAGCTAGGGAGGAGGTAGCAGAGCCTTTGGCTTTGATATTTGAGTTCTCATTGTCTACAGGTTTAGTACCTGAGGACTGAAGGATTGCAAATATTGTGCCATTGTTCAAGAAGGGCAGTAGAGATGACCCAGGTAATTATAGACCAGTGAGCCTTACTTCTGTGAAAGGAGAGGTTATCAAAAGGATTATAAGAGATAAGCATCATAAGCATCTAGCAAGGAACAATTTGATTTCAGAGAGTCAACATGGTTTCGTCATGGGCAGATCATGTATCACGAACCTCATTGAGTTTTTGAGAAGGTGACCAAGCATGTGGAGCCTTTGATAAGGTTCCACATGGTAGGCTGATGGAGAAAATGAAGAGGCATGGAATTGAGGGTGATTTAGCAGTTTGGATTAGAAACTGATTTTCTGAATGAAGGCAGCGAGGAGTGTTTGATGGAAAATATTCAGCCTGGAGTCCTGTTACTAGTGGTGTGCCACAAGGATTTGTTTTGGGACCACTGCTGTTTGTCATTTTTATAAATGACTAGACGCAGTCATAGGTGGATGGATTAGTAAATTTGCAGACGACACTGAAGTCGATCGAATAGTGGACAGTATGCAAGAATGTTACAGGTTGCAAGGGGTCTTGGATAAACTGCAGAATTGGGCTGAGAGGTGGCAAATGGAATTCAATGCAGATAAATGTAAGGTAAAAATAACAGGAAAAATAACAGGAAGCCAGAGTACTGGGTCAATGGAAAGATTCTTGGTAGAGTGGACGTGCAGAGGGATCTTGGAGTCCATGTGCATAGATCTCTGAAAGTTGCCACCCAGGTGGATAGTGCTGTTAAAAAGGCATACAGTGTGTTAGGTTTCATCGGTAGAGGGATTGAGTTCCGGAACCGCAATATTACGCTGCAACAGTGCAAAACGCTGGTGCAGCCACACTTGGAATATTGTGTACAGTTCTGGTCGCCCCACTACTGGAAGGATGTGGAAGCACTGAACCAGGTGCAGAGGAGATTTACCAGGATGTTGTCTGGTCTAGAATGGGAAGGTGTGATGAAGAAATGCTGAGAGACTGTACTCATTGGTAAGAAAAAGGCTAAGGGGGGGGATTTGATAAAGACATAATAGATGATCAGAGGATTAGATAGGGTAGACAGTGAAGTACGTTTTTTCTATCTTGATGACGTCAGCTTGTACGAGAGAGCATAACTACAAATTGAGGGGTGATAGATTTAACACAAATGTCAGAGGCAGGTTCTTTATGCAGAGAGTGGTAAGGGCGTGGAATGCCCTACCTGCTAATATCGTCAACTCGGCCACATTAGGGAGATTCAAACAATCCTTAGATAAACACATGGATGATTTTGGGATAGTGTTGGGGGAACTGCTGAGAATCGTTCACAACATCGAGGGCCGAACGGCCTGTTATGCGCTGTATTGTTCTCAGGTGGACAGGTTGGACAGTTCAAGAGAGCAGTACTGAGTTGAAGGGTTGGATCTGGGATAAGGTGGGGGAAAGGAGCACGTGGAAGAGAGTAGGTGGGGGACGTGGAGGATGAAGGCAAACGTGGACAAGGACAGAGATGTAGAATAAACTGCAATGAATTATCTGATTGTTCCCTGCTATGCTAGGTAGACATTCCAATGTTACGAAATAATTGTTGATCGGAGGAAGATCCGCAAATGAGATTCCATATGAGTTGCGTCCCGACCTTTATCGATTTAAACATCCAGGCAATCTTAACTCAACTCTCGCACACTTGATACACAGTAAACTTCAGAGCTTGGAAAATATACTGCATCCTTAACCTTTAGAACTTTACTCCGTTATGGGGTTGACGCCTGGACAAAAAATAACTTTCATCCAAACTGCCTTTGGGCTTCCCTTTCTCCCCCCTCAAGACATAAATGCAGATTAATTGACTTCATTGACGCAGACCTACTGAGCACTTAAATTCTCCTCCTGTTTTCTATGACAGCTCACGTCATAAATGGTTCCATTATTTCAGATCCTATCCAAATGAGTTTCAAATCCACTATTATAAAATTGCTTATAAGATATACCCAGCTATGGTCTGTACTTGATTACTAGCTAACCTTCATTGCACGGCTCCCAACCCTGAGACCATTTTCAACACAACGTCTGTTCAACTGCATTTGGATCTTTCCCAGTGCTTCTGTCACCAATTCACTGACACCTTTCTGTATTGGAAAACAAACAACAGAAAATTGGGCTTTTGTCTCGATTTTCCAGGTACAGAAAGGAGCGATGTCTGATCTTGTGTCTTCACTCGGAAAGGAATGATAAATAATCCTCATCTGAAATGTGGTACCCAGTGCTGAGCAACACACCATTGCAAAGATTGCAAGTCATTGGAAACTGATCAGTGAAGTTTTATCAAGACTCCATCAAGAATGAAGATGCAGTTAGATGGAGAAAAAGCAATTGCTCTCCTTCCAGCAGAGAATATTCAGGTGCCGGAAGTGACGAGCGGTTGGTGGCGTGGATGGTAGTTGAACAGGGGTTTTTAGGTATTTTGAGTGAACAGACTGCAGACCTGGCTTCATGCTGGTGCCTCGAGTGACTCCAAATTACAGGAATACAAACCAAGCATTTCAGTAAATGTAAACAAGAACCAAATTGCTGACAATGTTGCTTTAATAATCAGCAACTGCCTCTGTGACTCCAGATGCGGATACAGTGAATTCCTGGCTTGATCGATCTGAGGACCGGACCAGTGTGAGACTCGGAGGAATTCGAAAGCAGCTCCCTGACACCCCGACACAGTCTGATCAATATGCCTGCGTCCTGGGAACAGAGGAGTTCACATCGGGGAAGCAACAATTGGGAAGTGAGGGTTGGTAATAAGACAGAATGGCAATTGGGAGTGTTCCAACAACCTATCAACAGGAAAAGGAAATTCAACCTAAGATCCGACTCTGGCTGTTGGCTCTTGTGACTGAAACCAAGAAAAGGATCCACAGCCGGTACGTCCCCCTCTGAGACCTGTCTCACTTTAAGTGTGAAACCCCGGATCATTGGGGTTTACCTGGATTACGAGGGTGGACAGGTGTCATTTTACACTGCGGACATGTCCCATCTCCACACTTTCACCAGCACTTTCACTGAGAAGGTCCTTCCGATATTCATTCTGGGTCTGAATATCGACGAAAAGCTCAGCACCGCTGATAATCTGTGGTCCCAGAGATCACTACAAAAGATCATCCCATAATTCCACATTCTGTCACCATGTCCTGACTGGACGTCAGCCCCAAACGCCACCTCAGGTTGGGGCAATTACATATATTTGGCAATTGGTGATATTTATCTTCTTAGTATCTTGAAAGAAAATCGTAACACCGGCATAAAAGTAACCGTTAATTTCAAACTTAATTTAAAAACTTCAAAGCCATTGTGAATCAATGAGAGCAGAGACAATGGAGAATCGCAACAGAGCAATAAAGAAACAGTAATTAAACCACACAATTACTGTTCAGGTAAAGAGAGACAGGAAGAGTTATTAGGTCATGAGAAAACACAGAGGGGCGTTGACGACAAAAAAAATTACTTCACCGCAGTTTAAATAATATCCCAGAAAATTGAAGGGTATAAGGGGAATCACAACTAAATTAAATTGCTAGATAATAGGTGTGATTATTAGTGATAAGTCAAAACCCAGAGGATGAGAATTAACACAAATCTCATACCTGTGGCGACTTTAGAGCAAAGAAAATGAGTGAAAATAAATTTTAAATTATGAAGGTAGTTGTGCGGTACCCTAGTTTTCAATCATACAATAATTCAATCAAAGTAAATGTCAAACAGAAATGTTCTATTGCTCAAAATTTCAATTTTTCCTACAGTAATACTGCATTAGCATGCCAATGAATGCCCTCTTCCCTCAACACACACACACACACACGCACGTACATACGTTTTAATAGCATGTCACATTGATGATTCTTCAACCTTAAACAACTCGAGGCCAAAACCAAGACTGCAAGCACTTTCAATTAGAAAATGTCAGCGTGTTGTTGCTGGCAATGAAGAACAGCTTCATCAAATAGATGACATCTTTCCCTGACTTTGAGAGCAGGAAGCTATCTTCAACACCAGGAAGACCAAAGTCCTTTACCAAATGCATCAAAACCAATAATGTCAGAACAAGCGAGATATATTCCCATGAGGGCACAAGGTAGAGGAATCACATCCAGAGTTTCCCACTCTGAGAAAAGAACTAGAAAGCAAAACAGAAATGGGAAAACGTGCATATGACATGAATCAGTTTAATGACGTATTTGTGAATCAAGTTGAAAAATAAAAGGGTCGTGGAAAGCGAAAAAATCAATTAAGAGAAGCAAAGTTAAAAATCACACAACACCAGGTTACAGTCCACCAAGTTTATTTGGAAGCACTAGCTTTCAGAGCGCTGCTCCTTCATCAGGTGGTTGTCAACTCAAACATCTGATGAAAGAGCAGCACTCCAAAAGCTAGTGCTTCCAAGTGAACTTGTTGGACTAGAACCTGGTATTGTGTGATATTTAACTTTGTCTTCCCCAGTCCAACACCGGCACCTTCAAATCGAGAGAAGCAAAAACACGAGATTAGAAAAAAAAACAGGTTGTTAACAGAACATAGAATGCAAACCCTTTCAACAGATAAACAGTAATGTCATTTCCAGGGAATCGTCAAACTGTTCACTTTGATTGCGATCCTGCATTCATCGCCCACCACCTCTCACTTCCTCTGCAACCCATCCCAGAACCTTGAGAATTGGGGATGAACTTCGTGACAGAGCCTGAAGCAAGATGCAAATTTTTTAAAAAAACTTTATTTCTGGTTTCATTCTCAATTTAACTAAGCACAGAATTGTTATTTCATTTGTCAATTTATTTTTTAAGAAGTGTTGGCAATATTTGCGACCAATGCTCATCAGCGGATACAACGTTCCACTGTTGTCGTTTATTTCAAACGTAGATATTAGATTAGATTACAGTGTGGAAACAGGCCCTTCGGCCCAACAAGTCCACACCGCCCCGCCGAAGCGTAACCCACCCATACCCCTACAGCTACAGCTAGCCCTTACCTAACACTACGGGCAATTCAGTCTGACCAATTCACCTGACCTGCACATCTTTGGACTGTGGGAGGAAACCGGAGCAAACCCACGCAGACACAGGGAGAACGTGCAAATTCCACACAGTCAGTCGCCTGAGGCGGGAATTGAACCCGGATCTCTGGCGCTGTGAGGCACCAGTGCTAACCACTGTGCCACCGTGCCGCCCGTGCAGTGCTCTTTCGTCGTTGAGAAACATTACAAGCGGGGAAGTAGCCAGGTCCCTACAATTCACATCTATCCATATTCAGTAAATTTCTCCCTACAGTAGAGTTTCAATTTGTTTCTTCTCACCTCCTTCATTTACTATCTGAAACAGTAGAATTATGTTCAATCACAGTCTATAACCACATCACTGAGCACATGCAAAACTTCACCATTACCACTGTGCTGAAGGGCACCCTATTTCAAAGTACTGTGCAGGAGAAAGTGTCAGGAGCAGCACGAGGCATTCAGAAAAATGAAGTGTCAACGTGGGAAACTAGAACTCACATATAATTGCGGAACAAATAGTTGAGAATATATGCATTGGACAGAGCAATTTGATGTCAAGGACAATCAATCAAACTTTAGCTCCGCAGTTCAGCACTTCCAGGCGTTGAAAGTGATAATTAAATAAGTGACTCACTGAAGGGTGACACCCACAAATATGCCGTCAATATCATGGGTGAGCTTTGCCTTCAATGCAAATAATAAGGCTGAAGCATTTGCATCCACTCTCAGCTGGACAGACTATGTGAAACACTCATATCTGGTCCTGCTTGAGGTCTGTTTAAAAAAGGGAAAAAAACCCACTGAATCATCCAACGTCAAGATTTTGTTGTTTACCATGAATCAGAAAGCTAACTTGGCCCAACTAGCGTTCAAGTACTAACATTCAACCAATTAGCTTCACTGTACATGAGGTCAAGAAATGGCTGAAGAGAGTAGCGAGTAGAGTAACTTTATATTTGTCATTTCTACCACATACAACTGATACAGTAAAATCAGGATAGCATTCCTCCAGGACCAAGGGTGCTACATGGTCAACACAAATTACACAATCGAAGATGGCATAAAGTGCATACGAAGCAAAAAACACACAAGTTACAGTGTAATAGTAGAAAGATAAATAATAGACATTTTTCTAGCAGCAATTCAAAATCATGCAAAGAATTTCAGATGGTTAAAAGTTCAATTATATTGTGTTAAAGAATCTGACTGCTTGGGGGGGGCGGGGGGGTGAGGTGGGGCGGTGGGAGTGCGAGGAGAAGCTGTACAATCTGGCCGTGAGAGACCGAATGCTCAAGTATCTTCTGCCAGACGACAAGATGGAGGAGAGCTTGAGTGAAGGGTCTTCCACAATGCTCTTAGCAATTCAGATGCAGGGTGTGGTGCAAATATCTGTGATGGAGGGAAGAGACACACGGATGATCGTCTCAGCAGTCCTCACTACTCATCATAGGGTTTTACAATCCATGACGGTGAAATTCCAGAAACAGGCAGTGACGCAGCAGTTAAAGATACCATCAATGAACCCTCTGTAGAATGTGGTGAGGGTAGGGGGTGGTAGGTGGGCTTTCCTCAGCCTGCGCAGAAAGTCACTGGATACGAAATACGTTATGGTCTCTCAAAACATTCTGACAATAATAGTGGAGATTTGTGATTCATAGCTAGACATGTCCATCACTAAACTGATCCAGTAGAGCCACAGCATTGTCATTTATCAAGAAAAGTGGAAAAGGTCCATAAGACCACAAAATATGAAAGCAGAATTAGGACTTGAAGCCCTAGTCTGCTCCACTATTTGGTCATGGTTAATACGTTTCTCAACCTTATTCTCCTGTCTTCGTCCTGTATTTCTTGATGTCCTTACTAATCAAAATGAAAGGAAGGCGAGCATTCAAGGCTCGGCCCACTAATGTCCTATTCATAAAATACGAATTCAGGTAATTCGGCCAGTTTCCAACCTATCAGCCTACACCTCATCGTCAGAAAAATTATGGGAGATACACGGTAGGCAGCACTTGCTCAGGGGAAAAAAAACTTGCTCATTGAAGCACAACTTGTCATAGCCGTTCGGTTCTTGATGTCATGGCAGCTATATTTCCAAGTCGATATGCGGAATGTGACTCTATTGCTTGGGGATCAGCCCAAATGTAATATGGATATTTTGCCAGCAAGGGTCAGCAGCGCACTTTGTAACGTCCGACGACCAGAATGCATTATATGAAAGTGCAGTGGTAGCAAACTGCGCCGCCTTTAAATAGATAGGTCAACAAATTAGTAATGCACTCCTATGGTAAAAGGCAAGAGAGTAGGTCTTGTCGAGTTACAGAGAGACCACACAAACTGGACCACACAACAGCCTTACTTGAGCTGTGACAGGATTGTATTGTAGACCCCCTATTAGTCAGAGGGAAATTGAGAAACAAATTTGCAAGGAGATCTCAGTTATCTGAAAGAACAACAGGGTGATTATGGTTGGGTCTGGGACTGCCATAGTGTTAAGGGTTCAGATGGAGAGGAATTTGTGAAGTGTGTACAAGCCAATTTTCTGATTTAGTATGTGGATGTACCTCCTAGAGAAGATGCAAAACCTGACCTACTCTGGGAAATAAGGCAGGGCAGGTGACTGAGTTGCAGGTGACTGGGAGCACTTTGGGGCCAGCGATCATAATTCTATTAGTTTTAAACTAGTGATGGAAAAGGAAAGACCAGATCTAAAAGTTGAAATTCTAAATTGGAGGAAAGCCAATTTTGACGGTATTAAGCAAGAACTTTCAAAAGCTGATTGGATGCAGATATTCGCAGGTAAATGGACAGCTGGAAAATGCGAAGCCTTCAGAAATGAGATAACAGGAGGCCAGAGAAAGATATTCCTATTAGGGTGAAAGGAAAGGCTGGTAGGTATAGGTAATGCCGGATGACCAAAGAAATTGAGGTCCTGGTCAAGAAAAAGAAGGCAGTATATGTCACGTTTAGACAGGATGGATTGAGTGAATCCTCAGGAGAGTATAAAGGCGGCACGAGTATACTTAAGAGAGAAATCAGGAGGGCAAGAAGGGACATGAGATAGCTTTGGCAAATAGAATTAAGGAGAATCCAAAGGGGTTTTACAAATATATTAAGGACAAAAGGGTAACTAGGGAGAGAATAGGGCCCCTCAAAGATCAGCAAGGCGACCTTTGTGTGGAGCCACAGAAAATGGGGGAGATACTAAATGAATATTTTGCATCAGTATTTTCTGTGGAAAAGGATATGGAAGATATAGACTGTAGGGAAATAGATGGTGACACCTTGCAAAATGTCCAGATTGCAGAGGAGGAAGTGCTGGATGTCTCGAAATTGTTAAAGGTGGATACATCCCCAGGACCTGATCAGGTGTACCCGATAACTCTGTGGGAAGCTAGAGAAGTGATTGCTGGGCCTCTTGCAGAGATATTTGTATCATCAACAGTCACAGGTAAGGTGCCAAAAGACTGGATGTTGGCTCATGTGGTGTTTAAGAAGGTTGGTAAGGATAAGCCAGTGAACTATAGACCAGTGAGCCTGAACTTGGTGGTGGGCAAGTTGTTGGAGGGAATCCTGAGGGACAGGATGTACATGTATCTGGAAAGGCAAGGACTGATTCGGGATAGTCAACATGGCCTTGTGCGTGGGAAATCATGTCTCAAAAACTTGATTGAGTTTTTTGAGGAAGTAACAAAAAAGATTGATGAGGGCAGAGCAGTAGATGTGATCTATATGGACTTCAGTAAGGCGTTCGACAAGACTCCCCATGGGAGACTGATTAGCAAGGTTAGATCTCATGGAATACAGGGAGAACTAGCCATTTGGATACAGAACTGGCTCAAAGGTAGAAGACAGAGGGTGGTGGTGGAGGATTGTTTTTCAGACTGGAGGCCTGTGACCAGTGGAGTGCCACAAGGATCGGTGCTAGGCCCTCTACTTTTTGTCATTTACATAAATGATTTGGATGCGAGCATAAGAGGTACAGTTAGTAAGTTTGCAGATGACACCAAAGTTGGAGGTGTAGTGGACAGCAAAGAGGGTTACCTCAGATTACAACAGGATCTGGACCAGGTAGGCCAATGGGCTTAGAAGTGGCAGATGGAGTTTAATTCAGATAAATGCAAGGTGCTGCATTTTGGGAAAGCAACTCTTAGCAGAACTTATACACTTAATGGTAAGGTCCTAGCGAGTGTTGCTGAACAAAGAGACCTTGGAGTGCAGATTCATAGCTCCTTGAAAGTGGAGTTGCAGGTAGATAGGATAGTGTAGAAGGCGTTTGGTATGCTTTTCTTTTTTGGTCAGTGTATTGAGTACAGGAGTTGGGATGTCATGTTGCAGCTCTACAGGACATTTGTTAGGCCACTGTTGGAATATTGCGTGCAATTCTGATCTCCTTCCTATCGGAAAGATGTTGTGAAACTTGAAAGGGTTCAGAAAAGATTTACAAGGATGTTGCCAGGGTTGGAGGATCTGAGCTACAGGGAGAGGCTGAACAGGCTGTGGCTGTTTTTCCTGGAGCGTCAGAGGCTGAGGGGTGACCTTTCAGAGGTTTACAAAATGATGAGGGGCATGGATAGGATAAATAGACAAAGTCTTTTCCCTGGGGTCGGGGAGTTCAGAACTAGAGGGCATAGGTTTGGGGTGAGAGGGGAAAGATATAAAAGGGACCTAAGGGGCAACCTTTTCACGCAGAGGGTGGTACGTGTATGGAATGAGCTGCCAGAGGATGTGGTGGAGACTGGTACAATTGCAACATTTAAGAGGCATTTGGATGGGTATATGAATAGGAAGGGTTTGGAGGGATATATGCCGGGTGCTGGCAGGTGGGACTAGATTGGGTTGGGATATCTGGTCAGCATGGCTTGGTTGGACCAAAGGGTCTGTTTCCATGCTGTACATCTCTATGACTCCACGTCGTAGGTAGATAGACTATTGAAGAAGGTATTTGGTATGCTTTCCTTTATTGGTCAGAGTATTACGTACAGGAGGTCATGTTGCGTCTATACAGCACATTGATTAGGCCACTTTTGGAATATTGCATGCAATTCTGGTCTACTTCCTATCGGAAAAATGTTGTGAAACTTGATAGGGTTCAGAAACGTTTTACAAGGATATTGCCAGGGTTGGAGGATTTGAGCTATGGGGAGAGGTTGAATAGGCTAGGGCTGTTTTCCCTGGAGCATCGGAGGCTGAGGGATGACCTTATAGAGGTTTATAAAATGGTGAGTAGCATGGATAGGATAAATAGACAAAGTCGTTTCCTGGGGTGACAAAGTCGAGAACTAGAGGACATAGTGTGAGAGATGAAAGATATAAAAGAGACCTAAGGGCCAACTTTTTCACGCAGATGTCGATACACGTATGGAATGAGCTGCCAGAGGAAGTGGTGGAGGCTAATGCAATTACAACATTTAAAAGGTATCTGGATGCGTATGTGAATATGGGCCAGGAGCTGGCAGGTTAGACTAGATTGGGTTGGGATATCTGGCTGGCATGGACGAGTTGGACCGAAGGGTCTGTGTCCGTGCTGTACATCTCTATGACTCTATAATTCTGGTTCTGCCTCATTCAGCATCTCAGACAATCCGAGAAACGTCATCCAAAAGACTCCAGTCACAAAGGCAGTTCATACATGCGAGAAAGAAGGAAAAATGTCACACATAGCAAGGTCCCACCCAGCGACGATGTGTTTAGTGAACATATACGTGTTCTTCGCTATTGTAGGAATAGGCCAAGACACGGGAAGTAATCCTCTTCTCTTTACAAGAAACAGTCACTTTATGTAGAAACTGCCTTGCTTCATTACGTCAGCAAGAAGCCTCCACCCATTAGCAAACTGAACAAGTCGGGAGAAGCTGAGATCTGAAGTGTGAAGAGGACATAACTGATTTATTTCCATCCATATAAATACAGCCTGGCTGATTTATATCTAAAATTCTTACATTACGGTCTGGAAACTTGGTTACCCCAGTGTTGAATTCCCTGTAAGTGTCAAAGTCCTTCCTAATTTCTTTCTTAATTTCTCTCCTAGCTCGATTTTCGAAGATGATTCAGGCTTTCAGTACGCCATGTTGTTAACCACAGGAAAGGAAGAACAAAACTGTTGTGAAAATATTTTCTAATTCACAGATTGGGAAAAAAAGATGAAATGAGAGGAGCCATTTACCGCTCACAAAAGGTGGGAAACAAGATATCGAGTGAATGTCATAGCGTTGTACTCATTTTGTTTTGTGTGAGACATGCTTCCTGTTAAAGTCTGCACTGGGAGAAAAGCTGTGAAAATATCCTCATGTTAAACATCTGAATTACATCCCCAGAGATTTCAGGTGAAATTCACCAACGTTCCCGCCAATAGAATTTCAGGTAATCTACCCAAGTGCAACTAGGGAAGGCCAGAAATACTGACCCAGCCAGCAACACTCATATCACCCAAGTGAAGAAAAAGCTGGCACAGACGCACTGGCCCAGGTAAATACTCTTCACCTCAAAAACTGTTAGCAGATGTGTCTACACTTATTTGTGTCATAGCAACAAGAAGTGAAAGCACCACTTTGTTAATATCCTTGTTGCTAATACTGGAGTGAAAAACAAGCGAAACAGCATTTGAACGATTGTTTAAACAATAAACAAGATTAATTTGTATTTGAGATTTTATTGATAGGGCTCATGTTATCTGATCCCCAAAGTTGCTGCAGCCATTCTCCATTCCCCTCCCATTCATTCTTACAAACACGCCCGATGCATTCCCGGGCTAATCCTGGCAAATATTAAAGCTAAACCTCCAGCCCAGGCGAGAAACAGATTTCTTTGGAAAAGAGGACTCCCACATCATGGTGATGGGACCGCACATTCAAACAGACGGAGAAACCGATTTTTATCAGAAATATATTGCCGCCAATAATAGAATACACCTGAAGGTTGAAGAGCAGACTGGGTGACCGCTTTGCAGGACAACTATGTCGTGTTTAAGTTTCCAGCTGTCTGCTACTTCAACACATTGTAGACAAGCAAGAGACTGGAAGAACACAAAAAGTCAGGCAGCATCATGAGATGGAGAAGTAAATGTTTCGAGTATAACATTTCTTCAGGAATGGAGGTTGTGGTTTGGGGAGCTGCAGATAAAGAGATTGGTGGGGAGGGTGTTGGCTGGAGAGAGGGGAGGAATGATAAATAAACCTCCCCTGCTACCGTAAAAGATGCAAAACCTGATGGCACTCCACGCCACTCTCTTCCATCAATGGCCCAAAAAAGCCATTCCAGGTGAAACAGACATTCACCTGCCTCTCCTCCAAGCCAGTTTACTGCATTTGGTGCTCTCAATGTGGTCCTCTACATCGGTGAGACCAAACGCGAACTAAGAGAACGTTTAGCCGACCATCTCAGCTGCGCTCAGAAGGGCTTTTGCCAGGAACGTCAAATTTTCCTACTCCTCGATGCTGCCTGACCTGCTGTGCTTTTCTTGCACCACTCTAATCTATACTCTGATTTCCAGTATCTGCAGTCCTCACTTTTGCCTAATGTATCAACAGTCTCTATCCCAAACAGTCCAATTCGGCAAGAGGTTATGTGTGGAAAGAAATCTTATGACGATTAGAGGAAAATTGATATTCAAAGCTGTTCAAAGTCAGATGATGTGATTATCATTTCTGGACCAGTGTCCTAGAGCAGGGGTCCACCCGTACTTGACAGAAATCCCTTGTTTCAATTATGCAGACTTTCTTTGGAAAGAACACTTCAGAAAGAGACGGACAATGGACTTTATCTCTTAAGTAGGTGTCAGCTATAACTCAATATTTGCACTCTAACCCCTGAGGCAGAAGGCCCTGTAATCGCATTTCTATCCATTGGGTTGCTCAACAAAATAGCCAGGTCTTCCAGTGGGAATAGTGCACTGTACGAAGAGCCATTTGCCCGGTTATTTCAACAGATATCCAATCAGGTGGATATTGAACATAGAGGTGTTCAACTCGGAATCCTACAACACACACTTGAAATGATCAAAGGCTTTTGAAATTTATTTCATTGCCATTTATGATATCTTACTGTGATCATAAGCTCTGATATAATTCACTGAATTATAGTTTTCACACAGTAAAAACACATTGGGGTTTTTAATGCATTTTGTGAAATAAACGGGTTAGGAATCAAGCTGTAAAATTGACAATGTTTCTGTATATAAATGAAGACAAATTTAGCCTTACCTATTCAATCACTCTATGGATAATTTTCTAAATGGCATTGAAAGCTAATATTTGACATTTATGGCAAGTTCTGCCGTAGGGTGTGCATCTGTAATCATGACCAGTTTCTGGACACCATGCTCCCCCAGAGCTATTGAATTCAACAGCGATGATGAGGAGGTGCTGATGTTGGACTGGGCTGGACAAGGTCTAAAGGCACACAGGTTGTAGTCTAACAAATTAATTTGAAAACTCTACCTTTTGAAGCATTGTTCCTTCATCTGGCGTACTCAGAGAGGAGTTATCAGACACAGTATTTATAAGTACAAGATCAAAGGGTCATACAACTGATGCGAATGTATTTAATCAAACTAAAATTGATGACTCCGTCCCATTAAATTTTGATCAGTTAGAAAGGTGATGCAGGTTTCGATTGATTCAAATGCAAACCCCAGAATTTCTTTCAAGTCACTGTTCCGAGATATCTAAAGGTTTTATCAGACTGCAAATTGGTGGAAAAGGTGACACCTCAGGTCAGACCATTTTATGTTGGGTCCTTGTTTCGAATCCGTATGTGGTTTAACCTAGAGTCAGACAAGTTTTATTTCTAAAACAGGAATTCATTAACATTCCACACTGACTGACTGATTGTGTCTACAACTTGTGTGCTTTTGAACAAAATATCTTGCATCTGCAAATATAACTTCATCCCATAAGTTTGTGTGTGTGTGTGTGTTTGTGCGCACCACATGTGAGGGAGGGAGACTGTGTGTGTGTGTGTGTGTCTGTGTGTGTGTCTATGTATGTGTCTGTGTTTGTGTCTGTGTGTAAGGGGGGGGAGAGAGATAACGGGTGTGTGCTGGGGAGAGCGTCTGCATGAGCTTGACGAAGTTAGTGTCTGAGAGAGTGTGCATGTGTGAAAGAGGGTCTGTGTGAGCTTGTGTGTAAGAACATTTAGTTTGATGTGGTCATCAATAGTGTGACATGAACCCAGGATCACGTTTGAACCCATTCCCATGGGTACCGAACTTGGCTATCAGCCTCTGCACAGTGACTCTGCTTTGTTGTGTATCACGACATCTGCCGTGGAGGACATTTACTCAATGGTCCAAGGCCAAATCCCTTTGACCACTGAAGAGTTCGTTCATTGCAGCAGAACACCCGTGTCTGGCAATTGTTGTGTAGTGTCCATTCATCCATTAGTGTCGCGTCTGCTTGATTTTGCTAATATACCATGCCTCAGGGCATCATTGCCTGCAGAGTATTGGATAGGCAATTTTTGGCTGAGTCACATTAGTATCTGCCGTGCAAGTGGTAGATGTTGTTTCAACTTGTGATACTAATGTCTATTTTACATGCCTTGCAGAGCTTGCCATGGCAGGACTGTGCAGTATTATAGTCTATGTTCTCCTGGAGGCTGGACAGTTTGCTGTAAACAATGGTCTGTTTAAGGTTTTGTGGTTGCTTGAAGGTGAGAAGTGGAGGCATAGGGAAGATGTGGTGAAATGCTCATTGTTATCGATAAAGTGTTGAAGGCTGCGTAGAACATGAGGTAGTTTCTCTGCACTGGGGAGGTACTTGGCGATGAAGGGTATCCAATGTCTGTCCTCTGAGGAGGTCATTTCGGTTTTTCACTGTGGCACATTGGAACTGGCAATCAATGAGCTGAGCATCACATCTTGATCTTAAGAGGCATCTTTCAAAACCTTCAGATGTCCATCACACTCCTTCTCTTCTGAACAGTTATTGTGTATACATAAGGCTTATCTATTTGGATGGCTATTTTAATACACTAAGGGTGGAAGCTGGAAAAGTGCAGAATTATGAGGTTAATGTACGTCAGTGGTAGAGTGAGGTATTGAGGCGTCCATCCTTGATGGTCATGCGTGTGTACAGGAGTCTGATTTTGAAGAGTAGTCCATTGTAAGGGTCTGATGATGGAACAAAACTTGTTCATATCATTGTATGATTGCTTCAGTGATTCCTTGCCTTGATTGAATGGAAGAAAATGTCATCATTGCATCTGGTGTATAACATTGGTCAGAGGTTGTGCACAGCCATGAAGTCTTGTTCGAATTTGTGCATGACAATGTTGGCATGTTGGGAAGCAAATTTGGTCCCCATGGATGTTCCTGTGTCAGGATGAAGAACTGGCTGTCAAAGGTGAAGACATTGTGGTTGAAGATGAAGCAGTTGAGTTGGCATCTGGAATTTGGCAGATGATAGAATTCATCCTGCAATTCGAGAGGGAGAAACTCGAATCAGATGTAATGGTATTAAAATCAAGTTAAGGTAACTAGAAAAGCATGAGGAAGGAGCTGGCCAGAGTTCTTTGGAAGGAAGCCCAGCAATGAAGATGATGGAGAAGCAATGATATGTGTTTCTGGGGTTAATTCAGAGACATAGTAGAAATTAATCCCAAGGAAGAAGAAACATACTAAGGGGAAGACGAGACAGCCTTGGCTGACAAAGGAAGCATAAGTGCAAAAAAAGCAAACAAAGAGGTAAAGATCAGTGCAAATCCACAAGCCTTTAAAAACCAGTAAAGATCATCCATACGATCAATAATGGGGTAGGGGAAAGATGAAGGGAAGTAAATCATGAAATAAGCGAATCAAGAAATCTTTTCAGTGCTGAAAGGGACCTTGCAGCCCATAGAAATTGGAATTAAAGTTTCGGGTCCAGTGAATTTTCAGACGGGTCTGGACAACAAACCATCCTTTTAAAGCTGGCCACACGAAGGACAATCAGAGAGAGACTTGGAGGAATAAATAAATCTGTTGGACTGAGACAGTGGAGCAGAATGAGCTTGGGGTGGTGAATGTGCTGGAGATTCAGAAAATGGGCCAGGATGGAGATTCTACCATAGTGTGGACTCGCCACAGATCGCAAATTCTCTGTTGAAACAGTGTCTAAACTCTCGACAGAAATCTGCGTTTTATTATTGATTTTTTGTTTTGCTCACTCATGATATTTGGGCATCACAGGTGGTCAGTTTTTTTATTGCCACTCCTTGGTTGCTTTTGAGAAGGCGGTGGAGAGCTGCTTTCTTGAACCGTTGTATTCTATGTGCCGTACATAGCCTCATAATGGGTTTGGGAGAGAATTCCAGGATTTTGATCCAGCTACAGTAGAAGTACAGTGTTAGATTTCCAAGTCATGTGATGAATGGTTTGGTGGAGAACTTGCTGCTGGTGGTGTTGCAATGTATCAGCTGCTCTTGTACTTCGAGACAGAAGTACTAGTGAGTTTGGAAAGATGTTAGCTAAGGATCTTTGGGGAATTTCTGAGATGCTTCTTGCAGATCGTACACATTGCTGCTACTGAGCGTATATGGTGGAGTGAATGGAGGTTTGTAGGTATGGTGCCAATCAAGGGGGCTGCTTTGTCCTTCATTGTGTCAAGCATTTTGTGCGTTGTTGGCGCTGCACCCATCCAGGTAAATGAGGAATATTCCTTCACACTTCTGACTTATGCCTTGTGGATTGTGAACAGGCTTTGTGGAGAGAGGGGAGGAGGTGCAGGATGTGACTTATTTGCTGAAGTATTTCTGGCCTCTGACCTGCCAATATGGTCACTGCATTTAGAACATAGAACATAGAAAGTACAGCACAGAAAGACCCTTCAGCCCACGATGTTGTGCCAACCATTGATCCTCATGTGAGGTAAACCTAATGTATGAACTCTCAAATTTCTGTGACCACATGCATGCTCAGCAGTCTCTTAAATATCCTGAATGACCTCGCTTCCACAACTACTGCTGGCAACGCATTCCATGCTCTCACAACACTCTGCGTAAAGAACCCGCCTCTGACATCCCCTCTATACTTTCTGCCAAACAGCTTAACACTATGACCACTTGTGTTAACAATTTCTGCCCTGGGAAAAAAGTCTCTGGCTATCAACTCTATCTATGCCTCTCGTTATCTTGTACACCTCAATTAGGTCCCCTCTCTTCCTTCTTTTTTCCAATGAAAAAAGTTCGAGCTCAGTCAACCTCTCTTCGTAAGATAAGCCCTCCTGGTAATATCCTGGCAAACCTCCTCTGAACCCTCTCCAAAGCATCCACATCTTTCCTATAATAGAGCAACCAGAACTGAACAAAGTATTCCAAGTGCGGCCTAACCAAAGTTTTATAGAGCTGCAACAAGATCTCATGGCTCTTAAACTCAATCCCCCGTTAGTGAAAGCCAAAACACCATATGTTTTCTGAACAACCCGGTCCACCTGGGTGGAAATTTTAAGGGATCTATGCACCTGCACACCAAGATCCCGCTGTTCCTCCACACTGCCAAGAATCTTGTCTTTAATCCTGTACTCACCTTACAATTTCGACCTTTAAAATGCATCATTTCGTATTTATCCAGGTTGAACTCCATCTGCCACCTCTCAGCCTTTCTCTGCATCCTGTCAATGTCATGCTGCAGCCTACATCAGTCCTCTATACGATCAACGACACCTCCAACCTTTGTGTCGTCTGCAAACTTGCTAACACATCCTTCAATCCCCTCATCCAAGTCATTAGTAAAAATTACAAAGAGTAGAGGACCAAGAACAGAGCCGTGTGGAACACCACTCACCACTGACTTGCAGGCAGAAAATTTTCCTTCCACTACCACTCGCTGTCTTCTGTCGACCAGCCAATTCTGCATCCAGACAGCTAAGTTTCCCTGTATCCTATTCCTCCTGACCTTCTGAATGAGCCTACCATGCCATGGGAAACCTTATCAAATGCCTCACTGAAGTCCATATAGACAACATCCACCACTCAACGCTCATCAACTCGTCTAGTAACATCCTCAAAGAACTCAATAAGATTTGTGAGGCATGACCTGCCCCTCACAAAGCCATGCTGACTGCCTTTAATCAAGCCATGCCCTTACAGATGGTCTTACATCCTATCCCTCAGAATCCTTTCTAACATCTTGCAGACAACAGACGTGAGACTGACTGGTCTGTAATTGCCAGGGATTTCCCTATTTATATGGCAATTCTAGTAGAGTTGCAATAGCCATCCCCAGGATATCGATAATAAGAAATTCAGTGACAGTACATTATTGAATGTGAGGTGGTGGTGATTGAATTGTCTCTTATAGGAGATGATCATTGCCTGCTATTTCTATGGAGCAAATGTTCTTTTCTGATTTTCTGCCCAAATCTGCATATTGTCCAGACCTTGTTGCAGATTACCAGGCCCTATACTAGCAGGCCCTTTAGCCACCACTCCCTTACATCCAAATTATCTAGTTCCATCTCTAACTGTGATAATGACTTTCTTGAATTCCCTGCATTGCCATCCAATCCCTAAACCATTGTTCAAAACGTGCATCAGGATAAACCCGAGAAGCTACAGGGCAGTAAATGTAACCTGTGCAACATGAAAC
The DNA here is from genome assembly GCF_047496795.1 of Chiloscyllium punctatum. Lineage (NCBI taxonomy): Eukaryota > Metazoa > Chordata > Chondrichthyes > Orectolobiformes > Hemiscylliidae > Chiloscyllium > Chiloscyllium punctatum. The sequence continues at coordinate 26,161,161 of NC_092768.1, read as the reverse complement.
TTTATTGTTCAGGTCTGAATTACAATATAATACTAAAACAAATCAAACCCTATATCTGACAAGGCAAAACCAGAAATTGCTGTGGAAACTCATCAAGGCTGGTAACATTTGTGGTGAGAAAGCAATGTTAACATTTCATATCCTTCCTCAGAAACCTCTAAGTAATTCCTAATTCTGGGCATGGTTCAAAAGGTGTCCAGATCAGTAAAAGAAAATAACCAATATAGTAGTGTGCCAAGTTGCTGAAGGTACGGGAGCTACTAAAGTCAAGGAAAAACAGAATTTCACTTGATGAAAGAGGAAGATATTGAATGACATTGTGACAGGGGTCAGTACCAGGTTTTCTGTAGTTAATTCATTAGGCATACAGAGTATAAATGAGCACATGTAACGGTTGAGATAAATTATGAAAGCATTCATAGTGTGGGCTGAGGAAGCTCAGATGGAAATAAAATCAGGCTGGGTAAAAATTCAACAAAGGTACAGCTGAGTTGGGTGGCTGTCATGTGCTAAATCAATCAATCAACAAATTACTTACCTTATAGAGATTTATAGAATCATGAGGAGTACAGATAGGGTAAATAGTAAAGGTCTTTTCCCTGGGTTGGGGAATCCAGAACTAGAGGGCCTAGGTTTAGTGTGAAAAGGGAAAGATTTGAAAGGGACTTCAGGGACAGCTTTTACATTCAAAGGGTGCTGTGAATAAGGAATGCTCCAAGAACTCGTGGAGGCTGGTACAATTACGATATTTGAATGGCCTATGGAAGGGCACATGAGTAGGTAGGGTTTAGAGGAATATTGTCCAAGTGCTGGCAGTTGGAACTACATTAGTTTAGGATATACGGTCGGTATGGATGAGTTGGACCAAAGGGTCTGTTTCCATGCTATACATTTCTATGTAAAACTGTCAATTGACTATGGCTTCATGCTTATTTTTAGTCATTTTCATTTCAATTTTATTTTTGTAAAATGCTATCCAGTTTTCACCATTTGCTGCAGTGAGATTTAAATTGTATTCCCAGAATGGCACCTTAATGGATACCATTCATCCTCACCTCCACACCCCATGACACACTAAACGAGCCTAGAATTTGAATTAATTACTTAAACAAGTGAGAAAATACTTGATAAATAAAACGTATTGTTGGAATATGTAAACTTGTCGACTTTAGTGGAGGAAAAGAATATTGTTTAGAACAACATAGAGCATAAAACTGCATAGGAATGGGGCCTTCAGCCCATGATGTTATTCCGAACATCACACCAAATGAAATTAATTCCTTCTGCCTACCATTGGTCCATTTCCAGCCCACTTTGTGCATATTCATGTGCTTATCCAAAAATCCGTTAAATGTGTCTTGTATCTGCCTTCATCACCACCCCTGGCCCAGCCGTTTTGGCTCTAAACTGCTTTGGCGCTCATTACTTTGGCGCCAATTCAGAATAAAAAACGTCTTGTTTGGTTAAAGAAGAGAGGATGACTAACGACTCGCTCGTTTTGTAATATTCATAAGCACCTGAAACACCTTGGGCTCCAACATTTATACAATAATGATCCTGACTTCGCATTAAAAGCTAAAATGATCATCGCGTTATGATTTATACCAGTTTCACACGTCCATACTTTGTGGGAAGACTGACCTGATGAACCTCAGTCATTAATAAATTGGTTCGAAAATAATTATGTTGGGAGGCCAATGAGATAAGGCAATGGGCGACGTTCGCCACCTTTTCCTACAGAAATGTGGAATCTGTACAGTCTGTATGTCTGAAATACATTAGGACCAATGAATGCATTTTGAACAACGTACAACGGTTTGCTTCACGGGATCCGCTGGACTATTTGCGTGGCTTGGCCTACAACTATGAAATGCATTAAATTATTTATAATCGTTTTATTTGTTGAATTATTTTAGAAGCATTGTAAGAAATTCGTTTTTGTTGCATTGCAAGAAATAAATCTAATTCTTTTTAATCATTATTTTTAAACTATTCATTTCAATCTTATCAATTTATTCAAGGTATGACAAAGGTGCCAAAACAACTCGGCGCCAAAGTAATGAGCGCCAAAACAATAGAGAGCCAAAACGGCGGTGTCAAATGATGGCGCCCAAAGGGCGGCGCCAAAACCTACCCGACCCAATTAAAGGAGGAAATTATAGTGAATGGCAGAACACTTCAGTGTATTGATATGCAGAGGGATGTGAGGGTGCAGGTCAACAGACCGCTGAATGTGGTAGCAAAGGAAGATAATGTCGTAGAAAAAAGGTCTATGACATGCTTGTCTTAATTCGGTGTAAGTATAAGCAAGTTATGATGCAGCTTTGTAGAGTATGAGTTAAGCCACAGTTGGAATATTGCATACAGTTCTGGTCACCAAAATAGCAGAAGGATGTGGATGCTTATGAGAGGGCACAGTAAAGTTTACTAGACTGTTGCCTGGAAAATGGAATTGTCGTTATGAAGAAGGGTTTGATAGGTTGAGTTTGTTTCCACTGGAATGAAGGAGGCTAAGGGCAAACTGATAGAAAATTATACGATTGCGAATGGCATGGATAGAGCTGAAAGAATATAGTTTTTTTTCCCAGAGTCAAGGGGTCAATTACTAGGCGACACAGGTTCAAGATGCGGGGTTGGGGGGATGGAAGATGGGGGAATTTAAAAGAGATGTGTGAAACAAGCTTTTTACTCAAAGGGTGATGAATGCCTGGAAAGCACTGCCAGAGGAGATGGTGGAAACACACACAGTTGCAGCATTCAAGAAATACCTGGATGAATATATAATAGGAAGGGAACGGAGGGATACGGATCTTGGAAGTGAAGACAGTTTTAGTATAGAAAGGCAAAATGTGTCGGCATGGGTTTGGATTGATGAAGCGCCTGTTCCTGTGCTGCATTGTTCTTTGTTATTTGGAACATGCAAGATTGGTGTGATAAGTGACAATCAATGTTTATGCCATATATTTATTTATGGCAATAACCATCTAGAACAGACAAGAATAAAACTATCTGCCCTTGAACTATTGCAGTATCAAGGCTGAATCGCCGACGTTGAATTTCTTAAGCATTTCATTGACAATAGGTGATCTCAAGCAGTTGTAAAAAAAAATACACTAGCTGAAAGAACAAGTTAGAGTCTCAGAGATCTGTGGCAAAACTTATCCCCTGCCTCCCCAACAGAAATCCACCAAGGCTGTAGTCAGGAGTCTGGTGGAACACTTTACACTTATCTGAAATGTCGCAGCTCCAAAAACATTCAATAAGTTTGCAGGAAAACAACGAGCTGCAGAGATCTGAATCGAAGACAGATATTTCTAACGAGGCACGGCAAGTATTGCAGTATCTGTGACAATAAAGCACAGTGAACGTTTCGGGTCCAGTGACTCCTTATCAAATGGATCAGTAAGTGTGACTCCATTTCGAAAAAAACGCAACGTATTTTATCGTCACCTTATCTGCGGATTGGAAGACTTGTGTGCCAACCACCTTCCACATTTGCGCGGCCTAATATCCGGAATGGCAAAGGGCGGAAACTACATGCGGACAACAACATCTGCATGTTGCCAATTCGGCTGTGCCACTCTGACTTGAGACTACGTGGTTGGTAGTGCACAGTCTCCTTCGTGAATATCGTTGGACTCCATCAGGAACAGCATTGTCTGTGTCTCTGATTCCCAAACACTACAAAAGTTCAAGTTTAGTTTGGTCTAGACGACTGTACAATAAAATCCCGATCCCTGCCCACTTCATCCGCCTCTCCCTCTCTTTGCCTCATCCAGCCCAACACTCCACGGACTTTAGATTCTGGTCAGAATTCAGTTCCCCTCCACGCACTAACTCTGAACGTCCTTCAAAATCTTAAACCTTTGTTACTCTACCAGTGAAACTGATCCATATAACAAAAATTGTTTGTAATAATAATTAGTTGAGCGTTGGATCGGGATGTAATCGGAAAATTGCGCATCTGAAGCTGTTCTGCAGCGTACGAGAATCCAAGTCAGTTTGGATCAGGAAGTGCAAAGCGCGAACATGGCTTCCAAGCAGAAGGAAGAGAACTGGACCGAAGAGACCATTTGTCCAATTTGCCATGAGTCCTTCACTAATCCGACTTCGCTGGACTGTGGTCACAGCTTTTGCCGCTCTTGCGTCTCCAAGATTCGGGAAAAGAAGGAGATAAACTCCTGCCCGGAATGTGGAGAGAGGTTTCCACACAGAGACCTCAGGATAAATCATCTCTTATCTAACCTGGCCGAGAAAGCTCAACAGGCAAAACAGGTGCCAACAGTCAAGGAAGATCAACTTATTTGTGACGACCACAGGGAAGAATTGAAGTGGGTTTGTCAAACTGAAAAGAAATTGATCCGAGAAACTTGCAAAGATTCGCCTGAACACCGACAGCACCCAGAGCTGCCGATTGAGGAAGCCTTTGAAATCTACAAGGTACAATAGAAGATATTTTATGAATTGTTCATCTAATCACCTTCTCAGCTCAACATTTTTAATCTCTGATTTATTTATTTCTCGAATTCCAGAAACTGGTGAAATCTTCCCTAGATTCTCTCACAGAGAAACAGTCGGTTGATCAAGAATCCGGAAAGAAGCTGAAAGAGGAGATTTCTGACCTTAAGATGAGGTCTCCCTCTGCAGGATTCCTGGCATTGCAGCTAATTTTGTTCAGTTAATTGAGGGATATTTATGCTGTCGACGGTGAGGAGCAAAGACGGTGATATTTATGGAGACAGAAAAATTACACTTTTAACCTGTTTCAGTTTTAGTATTATCAATTTAATATTAATTTACTCAATATTTTACCATTTCAGTAATGTATTCGGTAATTTATTCTTCATCCAAGACGGCGCCGAAACGTTGCGACTTTATCCACTTTTAAATCTAATGCTGTTTCACATTTCAATTGGTAGGAACAGGTGAGCAGTCTGCAGACCCACATCACATCCGAGTTCACTAAAATGCACCAGATTCTCACTGAGAAAAAGCAACGTTTAAATACCGATCTCAGGGCAGTAAAGGAGAAGATTCTAGAACAAATGGAGAGAAACCTTCAAATGATTCAGGAGAGATTAGTTTCTATTGAGGAAAATCGCTCAAATTTGCAGACTCTCATTGAGCAAAACGACTTGCTGACATTTCTGAAGGTGAGGGAAAACATTCCAGATAAGTTCAGTAAAACTTTGCTGAGTTATAGAACAACTGATGGCAACCATGCAAGTATTTTGGTATTCACTGAAAAGAAAGAAGCTGAATTCAGAGGTATTCTCTGAAACATTTCCCGCACCAACCAACACAACCGCCCCGTGGCTGAACACTTTAACTCCCCCTTCCACTCCGCCAAGGACATGCAGGTCCTTGGCCTCCTCCATCGCCAGACCATGGCAACATGAAGCCTGGAGGAAGAGCGCCTCATCTTCCTCCTAAGAACCCTCCAACCACAAGGGATGAATGCAGATTTCTCCAGCTTCCTCATTTCCCTCCCCCCCCACCTTATCTCAGACCCAACACTCGGACTCAGCACCACCTTCTTGACCTGCAATCTTGTTCCCGACCTCTCCGCCCCCACCCCCTCTCCGGCCTATCACACTCACCTTAACCTCCTTCCACCTCTCGCATTCCCAACACCCCTCTCCAAGTCCCTCCTCCCTACCTTTTATCTTAGCTTGCTTGGCACACTTTCCTCATTCCTGAAGAAGGGCTTATGCACGAAACATCGATTCTCCTGCTCCTCAGATACTGCCTGACCTGCTGCACTTTTTGCAAGATGTCGCGATATCTATTCCTGCATTCTACATCATCCATATCCTTTTCAACAATAAACACTGGTACAAAATACTCACTTAATATCTCCCCTATCTTCTGCGGCTCCACAGAAAGACTGCCTTGCTGATCGTTGAGGGACCCTATTCACTCCCTAGTTATCCTTTTGTCCTTAATGTATTTGCAAAAACCCTTTGCATTCTCCTTTACTCTATTTTCCAAAGCTATCTCATGTTCCCTTTTTGCCCTCCTGATTTCCCTCTTAAGTATACTCCTACTTCCAAGGATTCACTCGATCTATCCTGTCTATACCTGACATATGCTTCCTACTTTTCTTAACCAAACTCTCAATTTCTTTCATCATTCAGCTTCTGTATACTTACCAGCCCTTCCTTCCACCTTAACAGGAATATACTGTCTCTGCACTCTTGTTATCTCATTTCTGAAGGCTTCCCATTTTCCAGCCATCCCCTTACCTGCGAACATCTGCCTCCCAACCAGCTTTTCAAAGTTCTTGCCCATTACCATCAAAATTGACCTTTTGCCAAATTAGAACGTCAACTTTTAGACCTGGTCTATCTTTTTCCATCACGATGTTGAAACGAATAGAATTATGGTCGCGGGCCCCAAAGTGCTCCCCCACTGACACCTCAGTCACCTGCCTTGCCTTATTTTCCAAGGGTAGGTCAAGTTTTGCACCTTCTCTAGTAGGTACATCCACAGACTGAATTAGAAAATTTTCTTTCACAGTCTTAACAAATTCGTCTCCAATTAAATCCTTAACATTATGCCAGTCCCAGTTTACGTTTGAAAAGCTGAAATCCCCGACCATAATCACCTTATTATTCTTACAGATAACTGAGATCGCCTTACAAATTTGTTTCTCAATTTTCCTCAGACTATTAGGGGGTCTATAATACAATCCCAATAAGGTGACCATCCCTTTCTTATTTCTCATTTCAACCCAAATAACTTCTCTGGATGTATTTCCAGGAATTTCCTCCCTCAGTACAGCTTTAATGCCATCCCTTATCAAAAAACGCCACGCCCCCTCCTCTCTTGCCTCCCTTTCTGTCCTTCCTGTAGCATTTGCATCCTGGAACATTAAGCTCCAGTCCTGGCCATCCCTGAGCCATGTTTCTGTAATTGCTGTGGTATCCCAGTCCCATGTTCCTCACCATGTCCTGAGTTCAGTTGCCTTCCCTGTTAGTCCCCTTGCATTGAAATAAATGCAGTTTAATTTATCAGTCCTACCTTGTTCTCTGCTTTGTCCCTGCCTGTGGACTGTTGGACTCGCTTCTTTTCTCAACTGTACCAATCTCAGATTGATTTCTTTTCTCACTATCTCCCTGGGTCCCACCCAGTAACCCCCTCCCCCACATCCCACATATGTGAATTCTTCTTCCATATACCAGCTCCTCAGCCATGCATTCATCTGCTCTATCCTCCTATTCCTACCCTCACCGTTGCTCATAGCACTAGGAGTAATCCAGATATTACTACTCTCGAGGACCTCATTTTTAAATTCCTGCGTAACTCTCTGTATTCTCCCTTCAGAATCTCAACCTTTTCCCTTCCTATGTCGTCGATTCCAATGTGGACAATAACTTCCTGCTGAGCCATCCCTCCCTTGACAACATTCTGCACACTCTCTGAGATATCCTTGACCCTCGCACCAGGGAAGCAACACATCATTCTGATTTTTTTTTTGCTGCTGGCCACAGAAACATTTGTCTGTGCCTTGGACTAGCGAGTCCCCTATTACAATTAATCTCTTGGAACACAATGTAACCCTCATTGCATTAGAGCCAATCTCAATACCAGAAACTTGGCTGTTCATGCTACGTTCGTCTGAGAATCCATCCACTCTACATTATCCAAGACAGCATAATTGTTTGAAATGTGGACAGCTACAGAAGCCTCCTGCATTACCTGCCTACCTTTCATACCTTTCCTGGAGTTACCCCTCCATGTGTCTGTATCTGTGACTTTTGTGCCTGTCATCCATCACAACCCCTTGCTCTCGTAAATTCCTCATTGCCTCTAACTTCTAATCCAAACGTTCGATTCGGTCTGTTAGGATTCATGAACAACGACCTTTATTGCAGATATAATTCTCAATAACACATAAACTCTCCCCAAACTCCCACATCCGACAAGAACATATCATTCTGCTAAGGGCCATTTTTGCTTCTTCCAATCTGCAGACCCAGAAAATAACCCCGTCTTATTCCTTTACAAAACACTGCGCTAGGCTAACTTAATACATAAGTTTATATTTATAAATTTAATCAAGCGCCATACCTCAGTAAAACATTTACTCAACAAAGATCCCTCTCTAACACTGTTGCAGACTCCCAAAGGCCACACATAAAACTATTCACTTGTCAATCACTGTGCTGTGACCTCTCCCAAACAGGTTACTCCATGATCAGTTGTGAATTTCACTGTTTGTCAATTTTTCTAGATGCACTCGTGTCCAGTGATACATGAATGACACAGCAAAGGCAGTAACTGTGCAGGTTCACAGCTGTGTCAGGGAGCAGTGTGAGTTTCTTTCTCTCTCTCTCTCTAACACTGACCTCACCATGTGCTGCCTTTGTCTGTTCTTCTCCCTTTTAAAACTGCTGTTGTTTTGACTCTTTTTTTCTCCAAAGTTCCAAAACAATGCAATAGCATGTAAAACAGTAATTGCTGCTCCTGGAATTTGAGTGCATTTAATTTCTCACATCTAACTGCTATAACTCACTGACATAGCATATATTGAAATCAAGTCACATCTTTCCCGGTGACATCACAAAACTTAAGGATTTTAAAGTAAGTTGAAAAATATTCCCCCATGTGATAGATTATCTGACCGATGTTGATAGAAAACTTGGACGAGGTTGGTGTACGAGACAGGTTATTACTGATTAAAAATAATTAGATTCTGGCTCCATAGATGACGTTATAAACTGTCATAAAACATTATAGGGCAGTACAGGCCCTTCAGTCCTTGATGTTGCACCAATCTGTGGAATCAATATGAAGCCTATCTATCCTGCACTGTTCCATTTTCATCCATATGTTCATCCAATGACCATTTAAATTCCCTCAAAGTTGGCGAGTCTAATACTGTTGCAAGCAGTGCTATCCACGCCCCTATTACTCGCTGAGTAAAGAAACTACCTCTGCCCGCTGTCCTATATCTGTCACCCCTCAATTTAAGGTATGTCCCCTCCTGCTAGCCATCGCCATCCAAGGAAAATGGCTCTCACTGTCCACCCTATCTAACCTTTTGATTATATGTCTCAATTAAGTCACCTCTAAACCTTCTTCTCTCTAATGAAAACAGTGTCAATTCCCATAGCTTTTCCTCATAAGACCTTCCCTCCATATAAGGCAACATCCTAATAAATTTCCACTGAACTCTTTCCAAAGCTTCCACATACTTCCTACAATACGGTGACTAGAACTGTATGCAATATTCCAAATGCGGCTGCACCAGAGTTTTGTGCAGCTGCAGCATGACCTCGTAGATCCGAAACTCAATCGCTCTACCAGTAAAAGCTAACACACAATGTGTCTTCTTAACAATGCATGCGATAGTACAAACAGATGCTCACGTCTTATGAAATGAGCCTAATACACACATGCGCGCGCACATGCACACACACGCGTGTGAAAATATATGGGCAGAGAGAAAACCGCAAAAGAAATTAATTAATCTTTGCTCACAAGACTGTTTTGTTGGCCCTTACTGTTCAGACGTTTTCTTTTTGAACGTCCTTGAACACTTCCAATGGTTTGCAAGATTGAGACGGGATGTGGTTCATTTATAAGAGGTGTCTGAAGAATCAAGTAAGATCCAACACTTACAGTAACAGCTAACAAAAAGGTAACTTGACTTTTCAGGTCTAAACTGGTTTTGACTGCAGTCAAATCCAGTTGAGTGCTCATGATTTGGTGGAAATGTGATCACTTCTCCCTATCAAACTTTGAGCCACAATCTGTTCAGTTACCTGAGAATCAATTATCTGGTTGTTCTCAAGGAAATGACCATAGAACAACCAACACTATTCTGCAACTAGAACTCCATGTGAGTCCAGAAACCCAAGGTTCCAGTTCCTCTGCAACATCAACTTCAATTGCTGCATTTTCCAACAACTGTTCAAGGATCCTTGCTGCAACTGTCAGTTTACTTGCCCTTCAAAACATACAGCAACCCTGTTCCAACAATTATGCTTCTCCCTTTCCAACTTCTGGCCTCTGATGCCAACTCTTATCATCCCTTTGCTGTTTTTTTCCAAAACTCCTTTGCTTTGACTCCATCTTCTTCCGCCTTTTATGTTGCCCTCCCCATCCACTCACTCATCTTTCAGTGTGTTACAACACAGGGATACCAAGCCAAACCAAAGTTAAATCATGAGCATTTGAAATCGCAACACAGTGAAATTAAACAGGGCACTGAGGTAAGGTTTGAGTTGGATAGTGAAGAAACAGATAGTATAAAGAATCAGGGGATATCCAAAGCAGACATAGGTGAGAATATTCAGTATGTAAAAAGGAAGAGGATTGGAAGAGATGTGCAGGGAGAAAATTAATCATGGGTGAAGGTCGATGCAGAGATGATGGGAGATAGAAAGTGGTACAACTCACCAGAAAACACAAGTGTGTGTGTGTGAGAGAGAGAGAAACAGAGAGAGAGAGAATGAATACGGATTATTAGGAAAGAGAAAATGAGAGGTAGAGTTATACTACATGGAAACAAACCCTTCTGTCTAATTTGTCCACGTCGACCAGATATCCTAAATTAATGTAGCCTAAAAATTTCCCTCTTGTGCCTCATGAGAGCTTATACATAACAGGTATCAGACACCAAGATTATAAGATCAGTAAAGATTTACAAGGATGCTGTTTGCTTTGGAGGGTTTGAGGTTTAAGGAGATGCAGGTGCTATTTTTATCTGGTGTATCAGAGGCTCGAGTCGGTGGAGCGGAGGAGAGAGATCTTCTGGAAGTTTATACACTCATGAGAGGCATGAATAGGATGAATAGCCAAGGTATTTTTCCCAAGAACAAGGAAGTCCAAAACTAGAGAGGATAGGTTTAAGCTGAGAAGGGTAAGATTTAAACAGGACCTCAGGGGCAAACTTTTCATGCAGAAGGTGGTGGATTGAAAGAATGAACTGCCAGAGACTATAATGGAGTCAGGGGCATCAAGGGTACAGAGTAGGAAGGGTTTAGAGGGATATAAACAAAATGTTCGCAAACGGGGCTACATTAATTTAGGATATCTGGTCGACGTGGAGAAATTAGACAGAAGGGTTTGTTTCCATGTAGTATAACTCTACCTCTCATTTTCTCTTTCCTTATAATCCCCATTCATTCTCTCTCCCTCTCTCTCTCTCTCTCTCTCTCTCTCTCTCTCTCTCTCTTTCTCACTCTCTCTCACACACACTTGTATTTTCTGGTGAGTTGTACCACTTTCTACCTCCCATCATCTCTGCATCGACCTTCACCCATGATTAATTTTCTCCCTGCACATCTCTTCTAATCATCTTACTCTTTACATAATGAACATTCTCACCTATTTCTGCTTTGGATATCCCCTGATTCTTTATACTATCTGTTTCTTCACTATCCAACGCAAACCTTACCTCAGTGCCCTGTTTACCTTCTTCATTATCTGCTCTACTTCCTCAGTGCCCTGTTTACCTTCTTCATTATCTGGTCTACTTCAATCATCTAAACAATGCTCTACCTCTCTTCAAATCGCATTCGCTTTCTTTTCTCCTCCTTGCTGTTTCTCCCAACCAATTTTCCTTTCTTCTCTCCCTTCTCCTCACCATCTTCTACTCTCTCTCTCTGCTTGTCTTCTCAACTTTATCGTCGTTTCATTCTGCATTTCCTCTTCACGTATACTCTGGGTCTTTCTGCTTCCCGATTTCATGTGCTTCCTTTACCTCTTCCTCAAATGTTGTCACTCTCCATGTCAATTTTATTATTTCTTGCTTCCTCATCATTCCATCATGCTCTTTAGCTCTCTGTCTTGCAATTTTCACATCTGACCCAAACTTTCTCCCACTATCACCCCTCTTCCTGTGCTTCCTCCAATCTGGCACACTTTCAAGCAGCCAGTATTGTGTGTTCTAATTCTCTCCCCACTCCCATGCACCGAGCCTTCATCCTACACTTCCACCTCCTAAGTTTTCTTCCAAATTCATGCCACCTCTTTTGGTACTTGCACTCTCACAAGTATGCTCTGTCTCTCCTTTACTCCCATCTTCCTTTTATTCCCCTTCTACCATCCTGCCTATTGTTTCAACTCTCCCTTTTTTCTGTTTCAACATCCAATCACAAACTTTCACATTCCGCACACTTCTTGCCCTCTTCGCCAGTTCTGCCTCTTGATGTTTTAATCAACCTGTTCAGGCATGCTGTCACACATCTGGAACAGGTGAGGCTCGAACCCAGGCCTGCTGTTTCAGAAGAAGGGACATTACCATTGTGCCAAAAGAACCAACTCAGTTCTCCCTCTATTCACACCCAATCGACTGACAACAGGCCTCAATTTCTCAGTGTCCAATTACTTCCTATGGTCTTTATCCTGCATTTCTCTTAGTACCATGTATTACTTTCTTTATCCTCTCTTATTTCACTTTCCACCTTTCTCATTTCTTGACCTTATTTTCTTTATCCACTCTTGATTCCCCTTCCTGCTCCTAGCACTAGTCCTGCTCCTACTTACCCCCTCCTTGTTCCCTCATTCTCCATTGCTCCCCTCCATTGCTCTCTTTAAATTACCCACAGTCATTGAGAGTGCTATTTCAAAATGCTCTTTTTTCAGCTCCAGCTGCTTTGACTTTGGATCCAAACACAGCGCATCCCCGGCTCCTCCTCCATGAGGAACACATCAGTGTGAACTCGGAGACGAAGATCAGGAGCTTCCATGCACCAATGAGAGATTTGACAACTGGTTTGGTGCCCTGCGATCGGAAGCATTCACATCAGGGAGACATTACTGGGAAGTGGAGGTTAGGACAAGACTGAGTGGGAAATTGGAGTGATTCGAGATAAGGCTAGGAGAAAAGGGAAAATAGATTCCTGCCCTGTGAGTGGTTCTTGGACAGTGTGGCCGAGAACAAAGAAAATATATCATACAATCTCATCTCGCTCTGACACCCTGAATCCCCAAACGATCGGGGTTTTCCTGGACTATGAGGATGGACAGGTGTCATTTTACAATGCTGACACCATTTCCCATATCCACACTTTCACCCAAACTCTCACTGACAGGATACGTTCATTCTTTTGTACAGGATCAAATCCCAATGGAGAAAATAATGCACCGCTTGTAACCTGTGGCCTTAAAAGCTGCTAAAAGATCCACCCATAACATCTCCCTACCAATTTCAAATTAAAAGAGTCGGACACTTTCACAGGTGGAGAGAGAGGAAAGTTAGCAATGTTTGAGAAGATTTGTCGCTCAGGTTGATGATAAGTATATAAGTTAGCACGCTGAGCTAGAAGAATTGTTTTGAGTCATTTTATCACCGTACTATGTAACATCATCAGCGCTGGTGGTGTATCCCACCTATCGATTTATAGCTCTTGGCTTCTTAAGGTGAGTAATGTAATTTCCAGTTCTGTCTTTCAAGAGAAGATAGATAGAATCTAAATCGATGTGTTTATTGATGGAGTTCTGGTTAGAATGCCTTGCCTCTAAGAATTCTCATGTGTGTCTTTGTTTCACCTGTTCTAGGATGTGTGTGTTGTCCCAGTCAAAGTGGTGTCCTTCTTTGTCTGTCTGTATGGCAACTAGTGATAGTGAGCTTCTTTTTGAGGCTAGTTAGTGTTCGTGTATCCTGGTGGTAAGTTTAACAGTCCAAAAATAAACTCGATCTGAGAACTGTAAGCTCAGAAGGAGTTCTGTCAGACAAGGGATAGGGGATGGCGGGGGGTGGGATGGGGGAGTGGGGTCGGGTTTGGGGGGGTAAGGTGACGAGATGCAAAAGTAGAAATTGGATATTGTTGTTGGATACATTTTGGTTTCAAAATTCAAATCAAGTATCCCACATTGCACATATTTCCATGTTTGAACACATTTGTAATTAAACTCTAGATGTGCTAAGAATAATATAAATGACAAATTTGACTGTCAGTCACCTCACAGATAGATGCATATTCTGTTGTGATATTCTATAACACTAAACATATGTAAACAAATGAACTCAAAGTCACCATGCCCCATGTGAGTGGCAAGATTTAGAAGGTGAGGAGATAATGGCGAGCATAGCCAGTAAAGGAAATAAATTTGGACTATTTTCCTTAATTTTCATCATCGGTGCACTCGTCCAGTCAGCTTGATGAAGTGAACAGGAACTTTAACGGGGTATATGGATTCCATATCGTCTATATGGATTTCAGTAAGGCCTGTGACAAGGTTCCACATGGTAGCTGGCAAACTGGATTCAAACTTTGCTTGATGGCAGGAAGCATAAGATAATAGTAGAAGGATCCTTGTTGGACAGGAGGTCTCTGTCTAGTGAAGTGCCTCAGGGGCCACTGCGGGGCCCATTGTTGTTTGTTATCTATATCAATGATTTGGATGAGAATATACAAGGCATGATTAGTAAGTTTGCAGATGAGAGCAAAATCGGTGGTATCATTTTCACTGAGCAAGGTTATCAGAATTTGTATGCGGACCTTGATCAGCTGGAGAACTCGTCTGAGAAATGTCAAATGGAATTTAATATCGATGACCGTGAGATCTTGCATTTTGGAAAGTCAAGTCAAGTTATGAGTTTCATGGTGAATGGTGGGGCCTTAAGGAGTGTAGTGGAACAAGGCAACCTTGGAGTTCAGGTGCATGGTTCTCTGGAAATTGAGTCACTGATAGACAGAGCAGAAAAGGACGCTTTGGCATACTTACCTTCATTATTCAGAAGTACCGAGTGTAGAAGTTGGGAAGTTATGTTGCAGCGATAAAGAATGTTGGTGAAGTCACACTTCGAGTATTGTGTTCAGTTTTTGGTCACTTTGTTATAGGAAGGATGTTATTAAACTGGAGAGAGTGCAAAAGAAATTTACAAGGATGCTACCTGGACTCAACGGTCTGAATTAGAGGCAAAGGTTGGACAAGCAAGTACTTTTGCTTTTGGGCATAGGAGATTGAAGGCGAATCTTATAGAAGTATGTAAGATCATGAGAGACATGGATAGAGTGAATGAACTCAGCCGTTTTCCCAGGGTTTGTGATTCGAGGAGTGGAGGGGATCAGTTTAAAGTTAGAGGGGAAAGAATAAAAGAAAACCTGAGGGGCAACTTCTTTACACAGAGTGTGGTACACATCTGGAATGAGCTGCCAGTGGAAGTGGTTGAGGTAGATGCAGTAACAACCTTTAAGAGGCATTTGGACAAATACATAGAGAGGAAAGAATTAGAAGGCTATGGGCCAAGTGCAGGGAAATCAGTTTAACATGGGTGAACATTTTGGTCGGCATTGACAGTTTGAACCAAAGGGCCTGAATTCATGATGGAGAACTCTATGGCTCTATAATTCTAATTTAGACCACGAGCCAATATAATGGCATTAAGGCACAGTTAGTGAAATTAAGTTGAAAATGTATATACAACAACGGATTGTGACAAAATAATCACAGATACTTTGAGAGACATTCAATAAGACTCAGTAAAAATAGACTACAGTTACAAAGGCAGACATTTTGAGAATGATGCATCGTCCATGGCTATGTTGGGATCCATCATCTCCCTCTCACCACGGCATCTGCCTGTAGCCACACATTTATGTTGTATTATATAAAATGGTTATGCATATGCTATTGATATTCTTATTGCCATGCGGACAGGCGAGCTGACAAACTGAGTGCTGAAACATGCAAACCAGGATTTGGTAGATATAAGTAAATCCTGAGCAACGAGAATCATTACGAAGGTCCAAGGACGGTTAATAAGGTGTCTGATGAGCATTGACAAGTTGTGCTACTGTCCACAAGCTAATTGTATAGGCGCTTGATGCCTAATTATTGACTGGATATGTTTGTAAGCAATTGACATTGTGTTTGGTCTGTAATCAACGGGGATGGTCTGATGTGAAAATCTAAGAAACGTATGATTTCCTTTGATCAACAGAGCATTGCATGGTGAGCGCAGTGATTTATTTGCCACTGATGTAAAATAAATTGGAACGGACCTGGGTGTTGAGTAATTTGTCTTCAGTCATTCATTCTAAATGAATTGGTGGTACGAGCAGGCTGTCAAAGACCATCTCTCAATGACAGAGAATTGAGTTAGTATATTTTTCTCCTAACTGATCAGGATTAAAACTGATCGCAGGACCAGTCAGTACTCAGTGATTGAGAACCGGATCGGCTTTCAGAAAAAAGGACCCAATTGAACACTGCCTTGTATCACAAAGGTTCTTCGGATTCAGCAAAATATAGTCAAAAGAAGGCTCAATAACATCAACTTATTAAGGAAATAAAAAATGAGAAAGAAAGGAGAAAATAGCAATACGCTTCATGCCCTTCACCAGTCAGGGATTTTTCAATCGATGCCTAGCCTGGAGCTTAGGTTTGTTCCTGAGACCATTCGTGTTCGCACTCAGAGGGGACGTCAAACAAGTCAGCATGCTCTCTCTCTCTTATATAGTTTTGAACCGCAAGTACAGAAAAGAAAGTTGATTGTGCCATTGTCAGCATGTACAGTAATGTTGGTCACCTATCACAGGACTTATTCAATGTCAAATATCATCATCAATTTTAACCCATTCCATAGAAACATCAAATGGTTGCAGATAGTTCATTTCGACCTGAAGAAATGCTATCATGCATTGTTTAGCATATATGACATTACGCTGTGACCAGGATTGTGACCAATAGTTAATGAAATGATTTCCTTCAAGTCAGGCAGGACAGTTAAGCTGGCAACTGAGTAGATCGGACTATAACAGAAAGAAACAAGTTGCTGCAGGCTCAAAAAATTCCATCAGTCTCCGGGAGCCAACTGGATTCAATGGTTTACTACAACTCCTGAAACAGGTCTCAGCATCGATCTCACGACACCAACACTACGCAAGTACAGCCTGTGAAAAAAGTAGAGTTTCAGTGGGTCAAGTGTTTGAGCTGCAGAGAACAACTGAATACACTGGGGCTATTTTTCCTGGAACATTGGAGGCTGAGGAGTGACCTGGTAGAGTTGTATAAAATCAGGAGGTACATGCATAGGGTAAATAGATAAGGTCATTTCCCTTTGATGGTGGAGTCCAAAACTAGAGGCTATATAGATTTAATGAAAAGAGGAAAGATTTAAAACAACTTAAGGGGCAACTTCCACTTGGTCATAGGTAAATTGATGGAGGTTGCTGCCAACAGTGCTCGGAAGCAGCACATGCTCACTGCCCCAAGTTTGGTATCCTGCAGGGCCATTCAACTCCTGATGTAAGTTCTTTCAGATGAGACAATAATGTGTCATATTGTTCAAGGTTCTATTGCACACACTTCACTTGAATAATTACTCATCCCGAATTGATGGGCAATGCAACCTGAAATGTGAATCTATGAGCTCGATATCCCTGATGCAGGGAGATGTAGAGATGTATTCTATTTCTGACAATAAACTTCAATTCCTCAAGCATTTCCCACCAGACCGCAAGATCATAAGATATAAGGGCAGAAATAAGTTCCTTAAGCCAGCGAATCTGCTCCACCATTCAGTCATAGCTGATACGTTTCTCAAAAACCCAAAATGTCGATTTTCCTGCCCATGGATACTGCCTGACGTGCTGTACTTTTCCAGCACCACATTCTCAACGCTAATCGTCTATCTGATACGTTCCTCAACCCCATTCTCCCGCCTTTTCTCCATGATCCTTGACAGGAATTGATCTGCCTCCATCTGAAACTCCATCACCTCGCTTCCACAGCCTTCTGTAGCTGTGAATTCCATAGATTCACCATAGAGTCATAGAGGTTTGACTCAGAGTCATTTGAGTGGGAGCAGCGGCCGAGGAAAAGCGAACCCAGGAGACTACAGCTAAGGTAAGACAGTTTGTTTCAAAATTACTTACCTGTAGCGGGCAGCGGAAGTGAGGTTGGAGCGCATAGCTGGGCGGGAAGGTAAGTGATTAGTATTTGAGTGGGTGTGTTCTAGACCCCAGGTCCTACTTTCGTAGGGCCTCCCTCCCACCCTCCTCCTCTAACCTAACTTTAAAGTCCACAGGTTATTGACTCAGTGTTCTTGTTTTTGGAGACAAAGTGTACAGTCATGGCAGCGCAGGCGGTGGAATGTTCCTCCTGCCGGATGTTTGAGGTAGGGGTGACCACCGATACTCCTGCCGACTTCGGATCCTGATCCTCACCGAACGAGTTAGGGAACTGGAACTGGAGCTGGATGAGCTGAGGATTATTCGAGAGGCTGAGAGGGTGATCGATAGAAGCTACAGGGACATAGTTACGCCGGAGAACAGAGGTAGCTGGGTAACAGTTAGAGGTGGGAAGGGGAAGAAGCAGGCAGCGCAGGGTTCCCCTGTGGTCGTTCCCCTAAAAAATAAGTACACAGCTTTGGAAACTGTTGGGGGCGACAGCCTTGCAGGTGTAAGCTGTAGTGAAGGGGTCTGTGGTTCTGAGAAACAGAAGGGAAAGGGGGAGAAGAGGAGAGCGCTAGTTATAGGGGACTCTCTAGTTAGAGGGACGGACAGGCGGTTCTGTGGACATGGGCAAGACTCTCGGATGGTTTGTTGCCTCCCGGGTGCAAGGGACCGAGACGTCTCAGACCGTGTCTTCAGAATCCTTAAGGGGGAGGGTGTGCAGCCAGAAGTCGTGGTACACATTGGCACCAACGACATAGGTAGGAAGAGGGGTGGGGAGGTCATTCAAGAGCTCAAGGAGTTAGGCTGGAAGCTAAAAGCTAGGACAGACAGAGTCGTCATCTCTGGGTTGTTGCCGGTGCCACGAGACAGTAAGGCAAAGAATAGGGAGAGAGTGCAGTTGAACACGTGGCTGCAAGGATGGTGTAGGAGGGAGGGCTTCAGATATTTGGACAATTGGACTGCATTCTGGGGAAGGTGGGACCTGTATAAACAGGACGGGTTGCACCTGAACCAGAAGGGCACCAATATCCTGGGGGGTAGGTTTGCTAGCACCCTTCGGGGGGGTTTAAACTAATTTGGCAGGGGGATGGGATCCGGACTTGTAGTCCAGCAAGTAAGCTAGCTGTGTGTCAGGATGCCCAAGACTGTAGGGAGGCTGTGGAGATTGTAGCACTGACAGGGACTACTTGCGGACACAGAGATGGGCTCAAGTGCGTATACTTCAACGCAAGGAGTATCAGAAATAAGGTGGGTGAACTTAAGGCGTGGATCGGTACCTGGGACTACGATGTTGTGGCCATCACGAAAACATGGATAGATGAGGGACAGGAATGGCTATTGGAGGTTCCTGGTTACAGATGTTTCAGTAAGATTAGGGAGGGTGGTAAAAAAGGAGGGGGGTGGCATTGCTAATTAGAAATGGTATAACGGCTGCAGAAAGGAAGTTTGAGGGGGATCTGCCTCTGGAGGTAGTATGGGCTGAAGTCAGAAATAGGAAAGGTGCAGTCACCTTGTTGGGTGTTTATTATAGGCCCCCCAATAGCAGCAGAGATGTGGAGAAACCGATTGGGAAACAGATTTTGGAAAGGTGCAGAAGCCACAGGGTCGTAGTCATGGGCGACTTCAACTTCCCAAATATTGATTGGAAGCTCTTTAGATCAAGTAGATTGGATGGGGCGGTGTTTGTGCAGTGTGTCCAGGAAGCTTTTCTAACGCAGTATGTAGATTGTCCAACCAGAGGGGAGGCCATATTGGATTTGGTACTCGGTAATGAACCGGGACAAGTGGTGGGCTTGTTAGTGGGTGAACATTTTGGTGATGGTGACCACAATTCTGTGACTTTCACATTGGTTATGGAGAGAGATAGGTGCGCACAACAAGGAAGATTTTACAATTGGGGGAAGGGAAATTACGATGATGTAAGACAGGATTTGAGGAGCATACGTTGGGAGCATAGGCTGTCAGGGAAGGATGTGGTGGAAATGTGGAACTTTTTCAAGGAGCAGATACGACGTGTCCTTGATATGTATGTACCGATCAGGCAGGAAAGAAATGGTCGTGTGAGGGAGCCTTGGTTGACGAGGGAGGTTGAGTGTCTAGTAAAGAGGAAGAAGGAGGCTTACATAAGGTTGAGGAAACAGGGTTCAGACAGAGCAGTGGAGGGATACAGGCTGGCCAGAAGGGACCTGAAGAAAGGGATTAGGAGAGCTAAGAGAGGGCATGAAAAATCCTTGGCGGATAGGATCAAGGATAACCCCAAGGCATTCTATGCGTATGTGAGAAACCTGAGAATGACGAGAACGAGGGTAGGTCCGATCAAGGACAGTAGTGGGAGACTGTGTATTGAGTCGGAAGAGATAGGAGAGGTCTTGAACAAGTACTTCTCTTCAGTTTTTACGAACGAGAGGGACCATATTGTAGCTCAAATCCTCCAACCCTAGCAACAACCTTGTAAATCTTTTTTGAACCTTTTCAAGTTACACAACATCTTTCCGATAGAAAGGAGACCAGAATTCCATGCAATATTCCAACAGTGGCATAACCAATGTCCTCTACAGCCGCAATATGACCTCCCAACTCCTGTACTCAATACACCGACCATTAAAAGAAAACATTCCAAATGTCTTCTTTACTATCCTATCTACCTACGACTCCAATTTCAAGGAGCTATGAACGTGCGCTCCAACGTCTCTTTGTTCAAAAACATTCCCGAGGAATTTACCATGAAGTGTATAAGTCCTGCTAAGACTTGCTTCCACAAAATGCAGCACCCCGCCTTTGTCTAAAAATTAAACTCGATTTTCCATTTCTCAGCCCATTGGTCCATCTGATCAAGATCCCATTGTAATCTGGTAATCTTCTTTGCTGTCCACTACACCTCCAACTTTTGTGTCATCGACAAACTTACTAAATGTACCTCTTATGCTCACATCCAAACAATTTATATAAACGATGAAAAGTAGTGGGCCCAGCACCGTTCCTTGTGGCATTCCACCGGTCACAGACACCAGTCTGAAAAGCAAACCCCCACAACCACCCTCTGTCTTCTACCTTTGAGCCATATTCTGTTTCCAAATGGCTCGTTCTCCCTCTATTTCATGCGATCTAAACTTGATCACCAATGTCCTAAGGGGGATCTTGTCATAGCCTTACTGAAGTCCAAATGGATCACATCTACCACTCTGCCCTTATCAATCATCACTTGCTGGCTGAAGGAGTTTCTCCTTATCTCCGTTCTAAATGGTCTTCCCTATACGCTCTGTTTCCATTTATAGAACCTGCGGGAACCTTCTTCCCAATATCCACTCTGTCATGCCATTCAGTATTTTGTAAGTTTCAATTAGATTCCGTCTCTTCCTTCTAAACTTCGTCGAGTAAAAACCCAGAGTCCTCAAACGTTCCTTGTTTGTTAAGCTTTTCATTCCTGGGACTATTCTTGTGAACCTCTTCTGAACATACTTCAGGGCCAGGACATCCTTCCTGAGATATGGGGCCCAAAAGTGTGCAAAATTCACCAAACGTGATCTGACCAGAACTTATAGACCTGCAAAAGTACATCCCTGCATTTATGTTCATTTCCTCTCAAAATAAATGTCAACATTCCATTTGCCTTCCTAACTACCGATTCAACCTGCAAGTTTACTTTGAAAAGTACTGGATTAGAACTCCCAAGTCTCTTAGCACTTCAGTCTTCAGGTAGAAGTCTTTAGATAGAGTTGAAGTTGGTAAAGAGAAATATAAATGTAATTCATTCTGCTTTGCAAATAGCATTGAACCAAACCCAGTCAGAACTTTTATTTTTGGTGCTGTCATCTAAACTGTCTCTTTCCTGTTTATACGTACTACGTGGCTCTCCCATTTAGAAAATAGTTCGTGCTATTATTCTTCTTACCAATGTGATTAATTTCAGACTTTTCCATGTTACATTCCATTTTCAATTGAACAACCAAATGCATTTTGTATTATTAACTGCCTTTATCAATTTCCCAATCGCCAATTTCATAATCTGTCCACATGGAAACAAGTTCTACATCCTCACCACTATCTGAAAGGAGAGATTCCTCTGTAGGAAAGGGAACAATCCAAAGCCTCTAAGCATCATTTCCTGTTTTTATTTCCAGTACCAGCATTCTTAGAATGGTCTCAGTCTCTATTATGAGGTTCATAGAAGGCACAATGCATCAACAGAAAATCAATTGCATTATCATTAGAGATGCGATCAGCACAGAAGGAATATTTTGATCATGAGTACCATCTCTCCTGCAGGAATACGTGTGAATTAGTGGTCGTGTTCATGCTTCTAATGAAGATACATGAGAAAAATAATTCCAATTGATGTAATCGATACAGATATTTTCCAACTGTAGAGAAGGAGTGACTGAGTGTGTAAAGTAAGTTGTTTTCAATGAGACTTAAATTAACCATAGGTTGCATTCCCAATTGCATGGTATAATTCTTGCCTGAACATGAACTGGTGTTTTAGAATTAAACTTGTCACTTACCCAACATTTGTAAACCAATTCTTCAGATCACTGATTTCATTGATGCAGTGAAGGTCACTCCTGAAATACCTTGCATTCCTTCGATATAACAGCCAGCAGCCATCACTGATAATTTCCACTTTAGATAGAACTTGAGATTGGAAAGGAGCAATATAAGTGCAATCCATTGTGCCTTACAAATAGCATTGAATTACATCGGACCAACCCCAGTCAGGATTTTTCTTTTATTTTTAGTGCTGTCTTCCAAACTGTCTCTTTCTTCTTTATAAATACTTTAAAATTGACATTGAGTAGCTGCAATCGTGAATGCAGTGCAGTTCTGGACAGGGATCTGACACCATATTTCACGAGTGGGTATGTATTCATATTTGGTAGTGTGTTCAGTCTGCAGAAAAGGACAAAAGAATATCAATATACACCTATCTACATCTCACCATGTCTTCTTCTTACTGCCCTCTTTTTCCTTCTAAATGAGAGTTGAATTCCTTCACATGATCAGGACATCTGATCTTTGACGTTGTTCGTTGTCTAGATTTCGTTTCTTTGCATTATCGTATCAACATGGCCAAAATAAGCACTGCAGATTATTATTTTACTTTGTGTTGACATTTGCTTTTGCAAACATGATGTAATTGGTGGCATGTTGATGTTGCAATATGAAAATAGGAATTCTTTCCCAGTGCTGGAACTTGCATCTCTTCTTGAAACAACAAATTCATAACAGTTTCTCTGTTAACTGGTTTAACGACTATACTCAATGTACCTGATGTATTCCTCACTGCACAATAGTCAATGTATTTTGAAAATGCTTCTGTTTTTCAGAATCTAGGCAGTTGTCTGCTCAGTGGCATTTTCAAATATTTGGATACTGGTGCAGTCACGGGTGGCACGGTGGCAGAGTGGTTAGCATGCTGCCTCACAACGCCAGAGACACGGGGTCAATTCCCACCTCAGCCGACTGACTGTGTGGAGTTTGCACGTTCTCCCCGTGTCTGCGTGGGTTTCCTCCGGGTGCTCCGGTTTCCTCCCACTGTCCAAAGATGTGCTTTGGCCATACTAAATTGCCCATAGTGCTAGGTGAGGGGTAAATGTAGGGTATGGTAGTTGGAGGGAAGGATCGTGGGGAAGCAGGAGGATGCCCTGGAAAGGGAGTTGGGGGAAAGGAATGGATGCTAATCATTTGGTGTGCTTCATGAGTTGTTGGATATCCCCATTCATCCCTGGCCAGTTTAAAGATTCATGTGCTCACATTCTCTGTGTTCAATACTCATTATTGTTGGTGTAACATGGTCATAATATCTTGTTGTAATGCCTTTGATATTATCACTTTCTTTCTCTTGAAAATTACTTGGTGTGAAATGCCAAGTTAACCAACTCTGTCTGGCCAAAATGAACAATTTTCTTAGGAACATCCTTAATAATGTCAGGCTACCCTTAGTTGGTTTTGGCAACTCTTCTTGGTGTAGGCAGTTGCCGACTGCAGCAGTACAAGTGACTCCAGCCAAAATACTTGTTTGGCTGCATTTGGAGTATTATATGCAGTTTTGGTAACCACTCTACCAGCAGGTTGTGGAAACTTTGGAAAGAGTGCAGAGAAGGTGCACCAGGATGTTGCCTGGTCTCAGGGCATTGGCAATGAGAACATATTAAGAAGACTAGGATTACTTTCCCTGGAAAGATGATGGCTGAGAGAAGGCTGATAGAAGTCTACACAAGCATGAGAGGCATAGCTAGGATATACAGTCAGAGGCATTTTTCCAGAGTTAAAATATCTATTACAAGGGGGCTCAGATTCAAGATGAGAGGGGAAAGTTTACGGGAGATGAGTGGATAAATTTTAAATACAGACAGTGATCGGTGCCTGGAACACGTTGCCATAAGAGGTGGTGGAAGCAGACACATTGGTGAGACATCTGGATAGTAACATGAACAGTGAGGGAATAGAGAGATACAAACTGAATAAGGGTTGGAGGTTTGTTTTAGATTAGCTCGGGCATGATGATTGGCACGGGCTTGGAAGGCGGAAAGGACTGTTCCTCTGCTGTGTATCACTATGTTCTTGGTAACAGATCAACCTTGAGAAATCCAGAACATCCATGAACTTCTTGCCGATTAAGTAGATATGAAATTTCAATTTGATATGATTCATTATTGCCACGTGTAACAACACACTGTAAAAGTATGGTTGTGCATGCTGTCCAGGCAAATCATACCTTTGCAGTTACTAGCGGTGTTCCACAAGGATCTGTTTTGGGACCATTGCTGTTTGTCATTTTTATAAATGACCTGGAGGAGGGGCTTGAAGGCTAGGTGAGCAAGTTTGCGGATGACACGAGAGTCGGTGGAGTTGTGGACAGCAAAGAAGGATGTGGCAGGTTACAGCGCGATATACATAAGTTGCAGAGCTGGGCCGTAAGGTGGCAAATGGAATTCAATGTCGCTAAGTGTGAAGTCATTCACTTTGGTAGGAGTAACAAGAAGATGGATTACTGGGCTAATGGTAGACTACTTGGTAGTGTGGATGAGCAGAGGGATCTTGGTGTCCAAGTACACAGATCTTTGAAAGTTGCTCCCCAGGTAAATAGTGCTGTGAAGAAGGCATATGGTGTACTGGGCTTTATTGGTAGAGGAATTGAGTTCCAGAGTCCTGAGGTCATGTTGCAGTTGTATAAGACTCTGGTGCGGCCTCATCTGGAGTATTGTGTGCAGTTTTGGTCGCCATACGACAGGAAGGATGTGGAGGCATTGGAACGAGTGCAGAGGAGGTTTACCAGGATGTTGCCTGGCATGGTAGGAAGATTGTATGAGGAAAGGCTGAGGCACTTGGGACTTTTCTCATTGGAGAAAAGAAGGTTTAGGGGAGATTTGATCGAGGTGTACAAGATAATTAGGGGTTTAGATAGGGTTGACAGTGAGAACCTTTTTTCGCATATGGAGTCAGCTGTTACTAGGGGACACAGCTTTAAATTAAGGGGTGGTAGATATAGGACAAATGTTAGGGGTAGATTTTTTACTCAGCGGGTTGTGAGTTCATGGAATGCCCTGCCAGTAGCAGTGGTGGACTCTCCCTCTTTATGGTCATTTAAGCGGGCATTGGACAAGCATATGGAGGTTATTGGGCTAGTGTAGGTTAGGTAGGCTTCGGTCGGCGCAACATCGAGGGCCGAAGGGCCTGTACTGCGCTGTATTTTTCTATGTTCTATGTTCTATAAGAAGTACATCAGGGTAATAGAAAAGAATGCTGAATATAATCCTACAGCTGCAGAGAAGGTGCAGGGAAAGATCGACACTAATATGTGAGAGGTCTGTACCAGTGCTAAAATCAAATGTTTTCTACTGAAATAATTCTCTCTAAACAAAAGCAATAAGATTTTTGTGTTGCAGATAAGAATGTTATATACAGTGCCATCATAACCTTGAATCGATTTATTATTTTCACATGTACCTACATACAGTGGAATTTATTATTTTGCATACTATATAGACAAATCCAGACCTCTTTGTTCTTGTATTCAGTGCCTTGAGTAATAGAAATAGATGGTATTCTGATATACCATCTTGATCACCTCCTAACTGCCCTGCTGCCTTCAAAAAGCTATGGAGATGTATATCAAGATCCCTTTGATCCTCTGGACTGACTGGGGCCTACCGTTCACCATGCAATCACTGGCATTGTTGGTTGTCCCACAATGCATCACTTCATAATCTTCAGCATTAAATTCCATTTCCCACCATTCATATATTGTGACACAATGTGGCCTCCACTATCCAGAGGAGACTTGCATTTTCTGCCGTCACTCCTCTTGACTGAGGAGCCTGGATCCACTGAACCAGTTAGTTGCCTGTTCACACATACTCTCCAAAGTCTGTGTGTCCTCCCGCGAACAAACTGATCAAAATCCTGCTCATGTGTTCGATCACATGGACAAACTCGGGCTCTCACTTCCTGAGATCGGTGCTCCCATCCCGTGTTTCTCCAGACCCCTTCACTGTTAATAAACACAGCGCTGGGAACTTCAGTCACTTACTCAGAGGAAACCACAGAAACAAAATATGAAAAGGCATTAACAGCCGGAAACATGAGTATTTAATACGAGGCCTTGGGCCCCCTTAATCCTTTCAGAGCAGGATTTATGAGCAGAATTGTTAGCAGAGCTTTACTGGAGTTATCTATCATTGCTCTCCACTCTGCGTACGTGCCTTTAAACTTTCTGACCGGCAAGGGGCTATCAGCTACTGAGATCATTGTTACTCAGTCTGTAATTGTTGAACAGTCGACAGAATGAATTTGTCTTTGCTCGAATATTTAAGAATTGATTTCACTGCTCACTATCCCAGCATTATCCCCCCGACAGCCTCGGCATTAACCAGGAAACAAATCCGCATCAGCAATTTCGCTGAACTGCTTTTCAGTAAAGAGCGTGTCATTCGCTTTCCACAAACTTCCTCCTGAACTAACTCCAAACAGAAATAGTGAGCCTGACAGTTACAGACCTACGGGAAGTTGTGGTGAAATGAGCGGAGCCAGGACAGATGGGAATGAACAGGGGAATGGAAATGGATACACTTTGGAAGGAAGGTTGAGGAGTGGCAATAGAAACTGAAACTTAACACGAGTCCCTGGTTACGTTGATAGCGACTGCAACACACCCACTGTATCAGGGAGGAGAAAGTGAGGGCTGTAGATGCTGGAGATCAGAGTCGAGAGTGTGGTGCTGGAAAAGCACAGCAGGTAAGGCAGCATACGAGGAGCAGAAGAAACGCTGTTTCAGGCAAAAGCGAAATGTCGATTCTCCTGCTCCTCGGATGCTGCTTGACTTGCTGTGCTTTTCCAGCACCACACTCGCGATACTGCATCAGGAACCCACAGACATTCACAACATGTAGTTGTGACTGGATTAACATGGGGGTTCCTGCATCTAACCGACCAAGGAGCAGTAAGGATGTAAAAAATATAGAACATAGAACATAGAACATAGAACAATACAGCACAGAACAGGCCCTTCGGCCCACGATGTTGTGCCGAACTTCTATCCTAGATTAAGCACCCATCCATGTACCTATCCAAATGCCGCTTAAAGGTCGCCAATGAATCTGACTCTACCACTCCCACGGGCAGCGCATTCCATGCCCCCACCACTCTCTGGGTGAAGAACCCACCCCTGACATCTCCCCTATACCTTCCACCCTTCACCTTAAATTTATGTCCCCTTGTAACACTCTGTTGTACCCGGGGAAAAAGTTTCTGACTGTCTACTCTATCTATTCCTCTGATCATCTTATAAACCTCTATCAAGTCACCCCTCATCCTTCGCCGTTCCAACGAGAAAAGGCCGAGAACTCTCAACCTATCCTCGTACGACCTACTCTCCATTCCAGGCAACATCCTGGTAAATCTTCTCTGCACCCTCTCCAAAGCTTCCACATCTTTCCTAAAGTGAGGCGACCAGAACTGCACACAGTACTCCAAATGTGGCCTAACCAAAGTCCTGTACAGCTGCAACATCACCTCACGACTCTTGAATTCAATCCCTCTGCTAATGAACGATAATACTCCATAGGCCTTCTTACAAACTCTATCCACCTGAGTGGCAACCTTCAAAGATCTATGTACATAGACCCCAAGATCCCTCTGTTCCTCCACCTGACCAAGAACCCTACCATTAACCCTGTATTCCGCATTCTTATTTGTTCTTCCAAAATGGACAACTTCACACTTGGCAGGGTTGAACTCCATCTGCCACTCCTCAGCCCAGCTCTGCATCATATCTAAGTCCCTCTGCAGCCGACAACAGCCCTCCTCACTGTCCACAACTCCACCTATCTTTGTATCATCTGCAAATTTACTGACCCACCCTTCGACTCCCTCATCTAAGTCATTAATAAAAATTACAAACAGCAGAGGACCCAGAACTGATCCCTGCGGAACTCCACTTGTAACTGGACTCCATGCTGAAAATTTACCATCTACTACCACTCTCTGCCTTCGACCGGTTAGCCAGTTTTCTATCCAATTGGCCAAATTTCCCTCTATCCCATGCCTCCTGACTTTCCGCATAAGCCTACCATGGGGAACCTTATCAAATGCCTTACTAAAATCCATGTACACTACATCCACTGCTCTACCCTCATCCACATGCTTGGTCACCTCCTCGAAGAATTCAATAAGACTTGTAAGGCAAGACCTACCCTTCACAAATCCGTGCTGGCTGTCCCTAATCAAGCAGTGCCGTTCCAGATACTCGTAAATCCTATCCCTCAGTACCCTTTCCATTACTTTGCCTACCACAGAAGTAAGACTAACTGGCCTGTAATTCCCGGGGTTATCCCTATTCCCTTTTTTGAACAGGGGCACAACATTCGCTACTCTCCAGTCCCCTGGTACCACCCCCGTTGCCAGTGAAGACGAGAAGATCATTGCCAACGGTACTGCAATTTCCTCTCTTGCTTCCCACATAATCCTAGGATATATCCCGTCAGGCCCGGGGGACTT
Source organism: Chiloscyllium punctatum (assembly GCF_047496795.1). NCBI lineage: Eukaryota > Metazoa > Chordata > Chondrichthyes > Orectolobiformes > Hemiscylliidae > Chiloscyllium > Chiloscyllium punctatum. The sequence continues at coordinate 26,132,308 of NC_092768.1, read as the reverse complement.
GTCTATCCTCAAGTTGTTCAAAATGTCCAACACATCTTCCTTCCTAACAGATATCTCTTCTAGCTTATCAGTCCGTTTCACACTCTCCTCTTCAACAATACAGTCCCTCTCGTTCGTAAATACTGAAGAGAAGTACTTGTTCAAGACCTCTCCTATCTCTTCCGACTCAATACACAGTCTCCCACCACTGTCCTTGATCGGACCTACCCTCGTTCTCGTCATTCTCAGGTTTCTCACATACACATAGAATGCCTTGGGGTTATCCTTGATCCTATCCGCCAGGGATTTTTCATGCCCTCTCTTAGCTCTCCTAATCCCTTTCTTCAGGTCCCTTCTGGCTATCCTGTATCCCTCCACTGCTCTGTCTGAACCTTGTTTCCTCAACCTTATGTAAGCCTCCTTCTTCCTCTTTACTAGACATTCAACCTCCCTCGTCAACCAAGGCTCCCTCACACGACCATTTCTTTCCTGCCTGATCGGTACATACATATCAAGGACACGTCGTATCTGCTCCTTGAAAAAGTCCCACATTTCCACCACATCCTTCCCTGACAGCCTATGCTCCCAACGTATGCTCCTCAAATCCTGTCTTACAGCATCGTAATTTCCCTTCCCCCAATTGTAGAAACTTCCTTGTTGTGCGCACCTATCTCTCTCCATAACCAAGGTGAAAGTCACAGAATTGTGGTCGCCATCACCAAAATGTTCACCCACTAACAAGCCCACCACTTGTCCCGGTTCGTTACCGAGTACCAAATCCAATATGGCCTCCCCTCTGGTTGGACAATCTACATACTGCGTTAGAAAAGCTTCCTGGACACACTGCACAAACACCGCCCCATCCAATCTACTTGATCTAAAGAGCTTCCAATCAATATTTGGGAAGTTGAAGTCGCCCATGACTACGACCCTGTGGCTTCTGCACCTTTCCAAAATCTGTTTCCCAATCTGTTTCTCCACATCTCTGCTGCTATTGGGGGGCCTATAATAAACACCCAACAAGGTGACTGCACCTTTCCTATTTCTGACTTCAGCCCATACTACCTCCAGAGGCAGATCCCCCTCAAACTTCCTTTCTGCAGCCGTTATACCATTTCTAATTAGCAATGCCACCCCCCCTCCTTTTTTACCACCCTCCCTAATCTTACTGAAACATCTGTACCCAGGAACCTCCAACAGCCATTCCTGTCCCTCATCTATCCATGTTTCCGTGATGGCTACAACATCGTAGTCCCAGGTACCGATCCATGCCTTAAGTTCACCCACCTTATTTCTGATACTCCTTGCATTGAAGTATACGCACTTGAGCCCATCTCTGTGTCTGTAAGTAGTCCCTGTCAGTGCTACCTTCTCCACAGCCTCCCTACAGTCTTGGACATCCTGACACACAGCTAGCTTACTTGCTGGACTACAAGTCCGGATCCCATCCCCCTGCCAAATTAGTTTAAACCCCCCCGAAGAGTGCTAGCAAACCTACCCCCCAGGATATTGGTGCCCTTCTGGTTCAGGTGCAACCCGTCCTGTTTATACAGGTCCCACCTTCCCCAGAATGCAGTCCAATTGTCCAAATATCTGAAGCCCTCCCTCCTACACCATCCTTGCAGCCACGTGTTCAACTGCACTCTCTCCCTATTCTTTGCCTCTCTGTCACGTGGCACCGGCAACAACCCAGAGATGACGACTCTGTCTGTCCTAGCCTTTAGCTTCCAGCCTAACTCCTTGAGCTCTTGAATGACCTCCCCGCCCCTCTTCCTACCTATGTCGTTGGTGCCAATGTGTACCACGACTTCTGGCTGCACACCCTCCCCCTTAAGGATTCTGAAGACACGGTCCGAGATGTCTCGGACCCTAGCACCCGGGAGGCAACAAACCATCCGAGAGTCTCGCCCATGTCCACAGAACCGCCTGTCCGTCCCTCTAACTAGAGAGTCCCCTATAACTAGCGCTCTCTTCTTCTCCCCCTTTCCCTTCTGAATCTCAGAGCCACAGACCCCTTCACTGCAGCTTACACCTGCAAGGCTGTCCCCCCCAACAGTTTCCAAAGCTGCATACTTATTTTTTAGGGGAACGACTACAGGGGAACCCTGCACTGCCTGTTTCTTCCCCTTCCCACCTCTAACTGTTACCCAGCTACCTCTGTTCTCTGGCGTAACTATGTCCCTGTAGCTTCTATCGATCACCCTCTCAGCCTCTCGAATAATCCTCAGCTCATCCAGTTCCAGTTCCAGTTCCCTAACTCGTTCGGTGAGGATCAGGATCTGACTGCATTTCCTGCACACGAAGTCGGCAGGAGTATCGGTGGTCACCCCTACCTCAAACATCCTGCAGGAGGAACATTCCACTGCCTGTGCTGCCATGACTGTACACTGTCTCCAAAAACAAGAACACTGAGTCAATAACCTGTGGACTTTAAAGTTAGGTTAGAGGAGGAGGGTGGGAGGGAGGCCCTACGGAAGTAGGACCTGGGGTCTAGAACACACCCACTCAAATACTAATCACTTGCCTTCCCGCCCAGCTATGCGCTCCAACCTGACTTCCGCTGCCCGCTACAGGTAAGTAATTTTGAAACAAACTGTCTTACCTTAGCTGTAGTCTCCCGGGTTCGTTTTGCCTCGGCCGCTGCTCCCACTCAAATCTCAATCCTCACAGATTTATGGGTGTCAGAGCATGAAATGTAAATTATTGTCGGACGATGCAAACTCTATAGGTTTTACAGTGTCATGCTCATATTGGGTTGTATAAGAATATCAGATACACATTGGGTTGTTATGAGAATTTCAAACATATATCGGTTTATAAAATCATACAGTGATACAGCATGGAAACATACCATTTACTCCATCTAGTCCATGCCGACCATGTTCGCAAACTAAACTAGTCCCACTTGCCTGCGTTTGGCCCATATCCCGAGTTGTATTCATGAAGTTGGCCAAATGCCTTTAAATGATGTAATTGTCCCTGCATCTACCACTTTCTCTCGCAGTTCATTCCATACACGAACCACTCTGTGATTAAAAAAAAAGTTGCCCCTCACATCCTTTATAAATCTTTCTCCTCTCACCTTAAAATAGTTTTGAACTCCCCACTCCAGGGAAAATAGCTATTCTCCTTATCATTGGCCTTTTTGATTTTATAAACCGCGGTAAGGTCACCCATAAACCTCCTACATTTCCGTGAAGAAATTCCCAGCTCATTTGAATGACTCAAACCCTTCATTCCTGGCAATATCCTGGTAAATATAATCTGAAACCTCTCCAATTTCATAACATCATGCAGGACGACTAGAACTGCTCACAGTATTCCAGAAGAAACCTCGAAGATTGTAGGCAACAACCACTTTTGTTAATGTCTCACCTTTAACTGACTCTCACTATCCCAGGACACAGCCCTGTATTCTAAAACAAAACCCGGCAGCCAGGGCCGTTTGGAGCTGGAAGGTCATGTGACCAAATGCCTGGCCGAGGAGGGATGTTTGAAGGGAGAAGGGTGAAAGCGAAGTCGAGGGGCAAGGGGGAAGGAGTTCAACCCAGAGATTGGGGCCCAGGCAACCAGAGGACAGAGCCACCTGTGAGAGACTCAACTCGAAGGTGCTCCCATTGAACAGAGTTACAGGAGTGCAGATATCCCAGAGGGGTTTGCACTGGAGCTGATATGGTAAGCATAGAGAGGGCAGAGAGATTATGGATTTCAAAGTAAGAGGGAGAATATTAAAACCAGATTCTACTTCGCCAGGAGTCTAGGGAGCTCACTGAGTCCTGGGGTGGAGGGGGTTAGTGCTGAGTGCATAGGACACGGGTGAGATTCAGGCAAAAGCCCTTCATCAATTCTGACTGGAATAGGATGGGACTGTCGAGATTGAGATTTCTGAACTGGTTTTGACTCGATGGGCCAAATGTTTCCCTTCTGTGCTATAAATCCGTCTCACACTCAATATTCTAAACTTGGGGATCACGGAAAGAATGACAACCCAAAAAAGCTCATGCAGTATTTCTGAGATTTCACAGACAGTGGGCGAGTGCGGGAATTCGATGAAAACAAATCACACAGCCTCCCCCTAAAAAACACAAAACCGTTTAATTTTGTTCCTGCTTTCCAGTAAAAGTGCAGCCATGCAATTCACTCAAAGAGTCGGTGGCTATTCGGGCTATTAACCATCAAAGGCATTGCTCACTTTTTGTGGGTCTGAAGGAGGGTGACCGAACCTGAAACGTTAATTCTGATTTCTCTCCACAGTTGCTGCCAGACCTGCTGACCTTTTCTTCTTTCTGATGGACAGCATCCACAGTTCTTTGGATTTTCTCTTTTCAGTGAACGGTGTCTTCCTGTAGTTTTGAGGTTCTGTCAGCAGATGGCAGCCGTGCAGTGTAACAAAGAGAGTCCGGCACCTCAACCCGTCGCAGCCTCAGGGAATTAGGGAAATGGAGCAGCCAATACAGACAAAGTACGGTCTTGAAAAGCACAATTAGGAAATAAAATGATTCGTTGGTTAATATCGCTTGGAAGGTTTGGTTGTCTGAAAATTGTTCGTCTCGTATCGATATCGGGAGAACAGCCCGGCTCCTCATTACAGTGGGATCTGAAACCTCTGGTCCACGGAGTCTGTACTTACCTATCTACACTCGTTCACTTTCCAGCAATTGATCCATAATTGTGAATATTTTGGTAGCACAAGAGTTTTTCCAGGACTTTTTAAATCTCATGAGATTTCCTGCCTGAACTACTATCCCAAGCAATGCATTCCAGAGTCCCATCGCACAGAGGGAAAAACATTTTCCTGAAATCCCCTCTGACCAATGAACAAAGAAAATTTACAGCCCAGGAACAGGCCCTTCGGCCCTCCAAGCCTGAGCCGATCCAAATCCACTGTCTAAAACTGTCGCCCAATTCCCAAGCATCTGTATCCCTCTGCTCCCCATCCAACTCATGCATCTGTCCAATCGCACCTTAAATGAATCTACCGTGCCTGCCCTTACTACCTCTGCTGGCAACGCGTTCCAGGCACCTACCACCCTCTGTGTAAAGTACTTGCTACGTATAGCTCTCTTAAACTTTTCACCTCTCACCTTGAACGCATGTCCTCTTGTTATCTACCCAGTCGATACCCTTAATGATTTTGTCCACCTCAATAAGGACCGCCTCAATCTCCTTTTTTCTGAAGAATACAACCCAACCTACTCAACCTCTCTTCATAACTAGCACCTTCCATACCAGGCAACATCCTCGTAAAACTTCTCTGCCCCCTCTCCAAAGTGTCCACATCCTTTTAGTAATGTGATGACCAGAACTGCACACAGTATTCTAAACGTGGCCGATCCAAAGTCTTGCAAAATTTAACATGAGTTGCCAGCTCTTATACTCAATAATCCTGTCCAATGAAGGCAAGCATACCATTTACCTTCTTGACCACTCTATTCACCTGCGCAGCCACCTTCAGGGGACAATGGACCTGAACTCACAGATCTTTCTGCTCATCAAGGCTCTTCTGTTTACAGTATAGTTCGCTCTAGAATTAGACTTCCCAAAATGCATCACCTCACATTTGTCTGGAGTGAACTCAATCTGCCACTTCTCCATCCAACTCTCCAATCGATCTACATTCTCCTGTATTCTTTGACAGCCCCCAATGGTTTCTGCTCCTCCAGCAATCTTCGTGTCATTTGCAAATTGACTGATCAGACCCACAATACCCTCTTCCAGATCATTCATGTGTATGTTTTTATTTTAAACCTCCTGCTATTCATCTTAAAACTAAAGCCCTCGATAATGACCCTTCAACCCTCTGACTAATGGGAACAGCTCATCTCTGTCCAGTCTCTCCGTGCCCTTTTTAATCATATGATGGCACCAGCAAGCAAGACGTTGGTTCGAAATGTGTCTACTTCAACGCCAGTAGCACCCAGAATAAGGTGGGTGAACTTGCAGCATGGGTTGATGCCTGGGACTTCGATGTTGTGGCCATTTTGGAGACATGGATAGAGCAGGGACAGGAATGGTTGTTGCAGGTTCCAGGATTTAGATGTTTCAGTGAGAACAGAGAAGATGCTAAGGGGGGGGAGGGGGGGGGGGTGGAGGTGGGGGGGTTGGAGGTGGGGGGGGGGCGGGCGGGGGCAGGTGACATTTTTGGCCAAGGACAGTATTACAGTAGCAGAAAGGATGTTTGGGGACTCGTCAACTGAGGTAATATGGGCTGAGATTGGAAACAGGAAAGGAGAGGTCACCCTGTTGGGAGTTTTCTGTAGGCCTCTGATTACTTCCACAGATGTAGAGGAAAGGATAGCAAAGATGATTCTCAATAGGAGTGAGAGAGACAGGGTAGTTTTCATGGGGCACTTCAACTTTCCAAATATTGACTGGGAACACTATAGTACGAGTATTATAGATGGGTCAGTTTTTGTCCATTGTGTGCAGGAGGGCTTCCTGACACAGTATATAGATAGGCCAACAAAGAGCGAAGCCACATTAGATTTGGTACTGGGTAATGAGCCTGGCCAGGTGTTAGACTTGGAAGTAGGTGAGCGCTTTGGTGATAGAGATCACAATTCTGTTATGTTTAGTTTAGTGATAGAAAGGGATAGGTGTATACCACTAGGCAAGAGTTACAGCTGGGGGAAAGGCAATTACGATGCGATTAGGCAAGATTTAGGAAGCATAGGATGGGGAAGGAAACTGCAGGGGATAGGCACATTAGAAATGTGGAGCTTATTCAAGGAAAAGCTCCTGTGTGTCCTAGATAGGTATGTATCTGTCAGGCAGGGAGGGAGCTGTAGAGCGCAGAAGCCTTGGTTTACGAAGGAAGTGGAATCACTGGTCAAGAGAAAGAAGGTGGCTTATGTTAAGATGAGATGTGAAGGCTCAGCTAGGGAGTTTGAAGCTTACAAGGTAGACAGGAAAGAACTAAAGAGAGAGCTCAGAAGGGCCAGGAGAGACATGAGAAGTTGGCGGATCGGATCGGGGTAAACCTTAAGGCTTTCTATAGGTATTTAAGGAATAAAAGAATGACGAGAGTAAGATAAGGGCCAATCAAGGATAGTAGTATGAAGTTGTGTGTGGAGTCAGAGGAGATGGGGAAGCACTTAATGAATATTTTTCGACAGTATTCACTCTAGAAAAGGTTGTAAGAGATAGGATTTATAATCATCTATAAAATAATAATTTGATTAGAGAGAGTCAGCACGATTTTGTGAAGGGTTGGTCGTGCCTCACAAACCTTATTGAGTTCTTTGAGAAGGTGACGAAACAGGTAGATCAGAGTAAACTAGTTGATGTGGTGTATATGGATTTCAGCAAGGCATTTGATAAGGTTCCCCACAGTAGGCTATTGTACCAAATGCGGAAGAATGGGATTGTGGGTGATATAGCAGATTGGATGAGTTATTAGCTTGCTGAAAGAAGACAGAGGGTGGTGGTGGATGGGAAATGCTCATCCTGGAGTCCACTTACCAGTGGTGCACCTGCAAGATAGGGTGGACACGGAGAGCCTTTTTCCAAGTATGGTGATGGTGAGCACGAGGGGGCATAGCTTTAAATTGAGGGGTGATAGATATAGGACAGATGTCAGAGGTAGTTTCTTTACTCAGAGAGGAGTAAGGGTATGAATGCCTTGCCTGAAACGGAGGCGGAGTCACCAACTTTAAGTACATTTAAGCTGTCATTGGACAAGCATATGGACGCAAGTGGGTCCACTGTTGTTCGAAGGGTGGGTTAGTAAATTTGCAGACAACACTAAGGTCGGTAGAGTTGTTGATAGTGACGAAGGATGTTGTAGGTTACAGAGAGACATAGATAAGCTGCAGAGCTGGCCTGAAAGGTGGCAAACGGAGTTTAATGTGGACAAGTCTGAGTTGATTCACTTTGGTCAGAGTAACCGGAATGCAAAGTATTGGGCTAATGGTAAGATTCTTGGTAGTGCAGATGAGCAAAGAGATCTTGGTGTCCAGGTATACAGATCCTTGAATGTTGCCACCCAGGTTGACAGAGTTGTTAAGAAGACAAACAGTGTTTTAGCTTTTATTAATAGAGGGATCGAGTCCGGGAATCATGAGGTTATGCTACAGCTGTACAAAACTCTGGTGCAACCGCACTTGGACTATCGTGTGCAGTTCTGGTCACCACACGTTAAGAAGGATGTGGAAGCTTTGGAAAGGGTGCAGAGGCGATTTACTAGGATGTTGCCTGGTATTTCGAGGAAAGGCTGAGGGACTTGAGGCTGTTTTCGTTAGAGAGAAGAAGGTTGAGATGTGACTTAATAGAGACATATAATATAATCGGAGGGTTAGATAGAGTGGACAGGGAGAGCCTTTTTCCAAGTATGGTGACGGTTAGCACGAGGGGGCATAGCTTTAAATTGAGGGGTGATAGATATAGGACAGATGTCAGAGGTAGTTTCTTTACTCAGAGAGTAGTAAGGGTATGGAATGCTTTGCCTGAAACAGAGGCGGATTCGTCAACTTTAAGTACATTTAAGGCGTCATTGGACAAGCATATGGACGTACATGGAATAGTGTAGGTTAGATGGGCTGCAAATTGGTATGACAGGTCAGCGCAACATCGAGGGCCGAAGGGCCTGTACTGCGCTGTTATGTTCAATGTTCTATGTTCCTCAATCAGGCCCCCTGTCATCCTTGTCTGGTCTAAAGAACACAACCCGAGCCTATCCTGCTTCCCTTCAGAGCAAAGCTGCTCCATCCTGTGAACCTGGGCTGCACCTCCTTCCGCGATAGAGGTAACAACACTAACTCAGATTCCAGAAAATCAGCACAGGGAATGTCGTAAATCTTGTGCTTTCCTTCTTTTATTTGCCGTTTACAAAACAGCCGCTTCTTCTCTCTGGAAGATTTTGAAGATTCCAAACGAACCTCGGGTTTGGAGACTCAATCACAGAAGGAAACGGATGACCTGTATTACCTCTAGCGGGGGAAGACTAGATCAAGGAGAAAGTGAGGACTGCAGATGCTGGAGATCAGAGCTGAAAATGTGTTGCTGGAAACGCGAAGGAGGTCAGGCAGCATCCAAGGAGCAGGAGAATCGACGTTTCGGGCATGAGCCCTTCTTCAGGAACTTCAGAAGACTAGATCAAGCCCATCTTGAGCTTTTTTGCCCTTGTGGATCTCAACAGCTTCATTGAACAGCAGGAAACTCCGAGTCTGCTGTCTGAACTAAAACCAGAAATTGCTGGAGAATCTCTGCAGGTCTGGCACCGTCTGTGGAGAGAGAGAGAAACTCAAAAGTTAACTCAGACTTTGGAAGAAACGACACCTGACAGGTCTCAACAAGACCTGTCTTCTCAATTTCAGGAAACAGCTTCAGGTTCACCCGATGATCCTCACGCTTCACTTCCTCCTCTCTCACTTTCTGGTTTAAATTCTCCAGCTTGACAGACCATACTCACTATTTATACACACTCAAGTCAGAGAAAACATCCTTCCAGTAACTACCCTGTGATGCACATGCGGCATTTCAATTTTTTCAGTCAGTTTATTTTTCCGTCCTCTAACCTGTAGCTGTTATATACCATGTCTTCTCAGTCTCTCCTCATCATACAGTTTCCAGCAGATATTCACCAAACCATCCAGAAAATTGACCGAACAAATGTCCATTAATTCACAATGGAACTTCACTATTCTGAAACTTCAATTCTTTTTTTTCAAATGAATTCAAAGTGAAAATACGGCCGGTGATCGGAACTGTTACTGTATCTCTCTCCACAGAAGCTGCCTAGCCTACGATAAGAGGTCATTCAGTCCATTGTGGGGCAAACGATCCTTCACTTTTCTCACTGACATTCTTTGAAGTGGATGTTTTCTCCTGCAACACTGAGAGTCTACAACAGGTGGCAGCCGTGCACCGTATAATAACAAGAGGCCAGCGATGGGACAGCGACTCCACCCGTCCCAGATACAAACTACACCCACAATGGATTGGGGAAATGGGGTAGTAAACATAAATGAACAACAATTGTTAAAAGGTATAATCAGAAATGACTCGCCAGTTAATTTCTCTTTGAAAGTTCCCGTTGTCTGAACATTGTCGATCTCGACATCGGGAGATCTCCCCCGCACCTCTTTATTGTGGAATCTGAAACTTTCCCTTCACAAACACTAGGTTTTACTTTAACAGGGGCAGCAGCAGGCCCTACAGAGACTATAATCTCTTCCACCGTTCAATCAGCTCGTGGACAATCTCAAATCCTTTCGCCTGCATTCGCTCCGCTTTAATTAATTCTTTAGTGAGCTCCAATTATTTCCGTATCCCTCACCGTTGGCAGGAAATAATTCCTCAACATCTGGTCATGGAACAATAAACTTTGGGAATTCACTCCTGAATTACTCCGTTGAACTTTGTAAAGAGTATTACTTTTTTGCCCCCGCCCCAGCCCCGTGTCCTTCTGAGCCCCAGGCTGGTGACAGGGGAGAGGAAGTTGCAAAGCTAAACAGGATTCCGTCCTTGTCGGAGAATTCCCGCCGCTAACAGATTTAATGCTAATCACTCAGTAAAATGACCGAATGATGAACAAGAAGGAATCTGTGAATGAGTGTACGTGACAGATGGCACAACCATCTTTAGCTGCTTCATCACTGACCTTCCCTGTATCATAAGGTCAGAAGTCGGGATATTTGCTGAAGACTGCAGAAAGTTCAGCACCATTCTCCACACATCAGACACTGAAGTCATCCATGTACCAATGCAAGAACACCTGGGCAATATCAAGGCTTTGGCTGGATTAGTGGTGCTGGAAAAGCACTGCAGTTCAGGCAGCATCCGAGGGGCAGTAAAATCGACGTTTCGGGCAAAAGCTCTTCATCAGGAATAGAGACAGAGTGCCTGAAGGGTGGAGAGATAGAGAGTGGAGGAAAACCTCTTCAAGGATGCATCCTTGCAAGAGGATTCGCAGTAGGGTTAAAATCAACTCAGCAAAAACAATGACTGCAGATGCTGGAAACCAGATTCTGGATTAGTGGTGGTGGAAAAGCACAGCAGTTCAGGCAGCATCCGATGAGCAGTAAAATCGACATTTCAGCCAAAAGCCCTTAATCAGGAATACAGGCAGAGAGCCTGAAGGGTGGAGAGAGAGAGAGAGGAGGAAAACCTCTTCGAGGCAGGCTGAGAAGTGGCAAGTAACACTGATGCCACACAAATAATAAGCAATGATAGAACCTAACCACCACCTTTTGATGTTCAATAGCATTACCATCACAGAGTTCCCTACCATCAACACACTGCAGGTTGCCACCGAACAGAAATGTAACAGTCCTCGCCATATAATTACAATGGCTGCAAATTCAAGTCATAGGCAAGGAACCCTGCAGCAAGCAATCTATCTCCTGACTCCACGAAGCCCACCCAGCATTTCAAAAATACAAGTCAGGAATGTGATGGAATATTCTTCATGTGCTGAGATGGATGCAGCTCCAACACGACACAAGAAATGTGACAGCAATCAGGACAAAGCTGCCTGTTCTATTGATACGCATCCAGAAATATTCACGTCCTCCTCCACTAATGTTCGACAGCAGTAGTGTGTCCTATTCTCCAAGATGGACTGCAGATATTCAGCAAGATTCCTTAGACAACACACTCAAATCCCACAAAAAGTACCATCTGAATGATAAGGGCATCAGGTACAAGGGAAAACAGTTACCTGCAAGTTCCCCTCCAAGTCCTGACTTGGAAATATATCACCAAGTCACGAGGTCAAAGTTCTGGAATATAACGTGGTATGAACAGGCAACAAATGCTAGCCCAGCCAGCAATCCCCATGTCCCAGGAATGATTTAAAAATGTCATTATATTCAAATGTGCTCAAAAACAATGAGCCATCATTTGACATCAAATACTATAATTTGGAGCTTCTTTTCAGTAACCCTTTGCCATCTTCCACATCAAATATATTCAAAAATGCAAAAGGCATAGTGAATGCACTTGATAGCATAAAAATTAAACACTCAAAAAGAAAAAAAAGTTCAAATATATCAAATATGATCAGCAATCTAATATGTCGAAAGGAATGAGGGATATAATGAATTAAGTAAAAGAGAATACCTCAGCCCTTTGTTACAGTATTCCCCAAGAATGTTGTACTTGCACGGTGGGTTTGTTTATTTCTGTGCCTCAGTGTTGGTAAATGTAGATGCTTGTTGATTAATAGTTTGGACAACCTTTAGAGGTAAATGATTGTCCCATTAACTGCAACATTAACTGTGCCCCAACCACATGGCCTGGCCCAGCATTCCATTGATAAAGCTAAAAAATCACACAACACCAGGTGATAATCCAACAGTACAAACTTTCAATTGAACCTATTGGACTATGACCTGGTGCTCTATGGTTTTGAAATTTATCCACTCCAGGCCATCACCGCCACCTCCACATCATGGCTTCCATTGATAAGACTGTGTGCGCCACATTCCTCAATGTAAGCTGTGTTTTTTCCACATGCCTGGGAGTACCAATTGGTGAAGGAAACATTTACAGCATTTCTACTTTCTCCTGGTAATGGGCCTGATGGTTCAGAAATCCTTTTGAGTACATGACAATGAGTGTGATTGTGTGGTCTGTGTGGCTGCCAATTTAAAACAACTCAATGGTCATGTCACAAAAAAAGCCTGACCAGATTTTTATGTTTGCTCTCTCTATGAACTGGACCTTCTCATTTCCAAATTTCAAACATGACTCTCCTGTCTTCTGCTTTGGTGGTATCCAGTGTTCCTTGCTGTATATCGGCATTGTTCATCATAGCTGTTCCAGTGACTGTGGTTTTGTTCAAGGTGTCTGTTCTGATGTAAGTTTCCAGCGGTATGTGTAAAGAAACTTATTTTGTTTTAATAACAGGAATGTTGAAAAGAAAGTCAAGTGTGACATCATTGTCTTGTGTGTTGTGGTTCTGTAGCATCAGGTCGTGACTATTCCGTGAGACCTATGTCTACATCACAGAAAGTGGGGGAGGGGATTCTCCAAGGACATGTTGACTTACAGGCCTGCTCTCACCGATAAATTGTGCTATGAGATAATGACATCGGTGTGCAAGAAATGCACCTTCACCGAAGTAATAATCACAGTGGAAAAATTCACAAACAAAAAAGTGCCTGACCACCAATAACAGACCTATAAACAAATCATTGGAAACCCATTGCGATCACCAATATCAGGGTTCCTAGCAGTAGCACTAATGCAGAGACTCGAAAAAGCAGCCTTTCCAAAAATCCAATCCGAACTTTTGGTCCAAAACGGAGATGATAACTTTGTCATCACTAAATGAAACAAATTAGAGAAAACCTACAACACCATCAACAATATACTTAGTGGCATAAAATCATGAAAGAGGAGGAGAACAATGAAAAAGTGCCATTCCCAGATGTCACAGTACAGCGAACAGTCAATGGGGAACTTCAAACCAGCGTCTACAGGAAAACAATACACACAGACCAAATGCTTAATGACAGAAGCAATTATCCCAACACCCACAAATGAAGCTGCATTAGGACATTACTTCAACAAGCCACTAAACACTGCAGGGAGAAAGTGAGGACTGCAGATGCTGGAGCTTAAAAATGTGTTGCTGGAAAAGCGCAGCAGGTAAGGCAGCATCAAAGGAGGGCTTATGCCTGAAACATCGATTCTCGTGCTCCTTTGATGCTGCCTGACCTGCTGCGCTATTCCAACTAAACACTGCAGCACCGAGGAACTATGAAGAGCAGAAGAGAAATACCTACACAGAGTATTCAAGAAGAACGGGTACCCAATAAACAAATCTGCCAATTTCTCAGCAACAAACCCAAACAAACAGACACAGCACACCCAGAAGCCCAAGCCACTTTACCTGACATCAAAGACATCTTTGAAATGATATCCAGACTATTCAGTCACCTTGCCACCATGGAAACCCACAAACCTACCGACACACTGAAACAGAGTCTAATGAACTTAAAGGCCCTGTACAAACAACAAGCACAATGAATGTCATCTACAAAATACCTTGCAAGGACTATAACAAATATTACACCAGACAAACAGGCAGAAGACTCACCACCAGTATACATGAACATCAAATAGCTACCAAGACACATCCTTATATGCAAATGAAGATGGACATACTTTGACTGGGATAATTCATCCATCCTAGGACAAGCCAAACAGAGACATGTATGAGAATTCCGAGAAGCATGGTATTCCAACTGGAACTCCGCCAATAAACGCATCGATTTGGACCCCATCTACCCTCATCCTCTTAGAAAAAGAACCTGAAATGATATCACCCACCCTAAGAAACTAAAACACATAAATAGAAAGTGGACATAACACCAGCAATTCACTGAGGAGTCAGGTCCCCAGTGAATTGTGGGACTCATGAGACTCACTGACGATGTTACCGAGTATGGTGATGATATGTCTGAAAATGAACATTCCAGCTCAGTGAACAAACTTAAATCTAAAATCTCAACTTGTGTTATAAATCTTCTCAAAAGTCCCTGAAAAGTCCCATGTTTCCTTCCTTTGATTGTGTTGAGATTGTCCAGGGCTCTAAAGTCTGAAATTGTTGAGAATCCACTGATTAGTAGAATGTAGCAAGGACAGAATTTCTTCTCTCATTTGCCTTGGCCCAAATATTTACTTCAGTGTGAAGGTCCTGCACACATTTATTCTCCTGTCTTCCTGTTTCCAGTTTGCTCTGTGGGTCTGAGTGTTTCACTGTTCACCACTTGGGTAAAATACCAGCCTTGGGTCTCATAGTTCAATATGTCAAGACCATGCTTCTCAAAATATCAGTTCACATTATCCTTCGCCCAACATTGGAACACACATTGTTAGTGTTTACTCGTTCCTTCTCAGTCTTCCCTGTTCTTTCATAGGCTGGGGGCAGTATTGACAAAGCCAGCATTTGCTACCCATCCCTAATTGCCCTTGAACTGAGTGATTTATGGGGCTATTTTAGAGGACAGTTAAAATTCAACCACTTTGCTGTGGTTCTGAATCACATGTAGCTCAGACTAGGCAAGGGTGACAGTTTACCTTCCCTAAAGGAAATAAGTGAGCCAGTTGGGATTTCACACATTTGCTGACATTTCACACAGACACTATTGCTGAGATTAGCTTTATATTCCAGATTTCTGAACTGAACTCACTGTGTTAGGATTGGGATCTGACTGCCCAGTGTGTTAGCCTGGGCCTCTGGAGTATTACTCCATTGATATAACGAGGACACCATCATATCTGTTCATCAAAGCAAAGTAACCCAATCTTTGTGTCACAAGACAAATAAGAGAAAAAAGCTGATATCTTTTCTTTCTCCACTCACATTGTCTGGCTTAGCTCTAACATTGGTCAAGTAGACTCTCCCCTTACAATTTTTTTGAAACTTATATATCTGATTTTGCACTTCTGTTCAGCTTTGATTTCTTCACTGTCAGTGAGTCAGCTATGATTCAGCACATCATTCAGCAGTGGAGAGTGCTTAAGAGGACCCTCATCGGTGAACTGGAATTAATTCCTTTCTTGACGTTGAACAAAGCTTTTGAGAATGTCTCTAAGCCCTCTTGTGGCACAGTGGTGGTGTCCCTACCTTTAAGACCCAGGTTCAAGTCCTACATGCACCAGAGATGTGTAATAAAGTCAATGAACAGGTTGATAAGAAAATCATGTTGGGAATACCTCATGTACATGGAATAGGCAGGGTTTCCTTCACTAAAAGATTACTTTCTTACCGTGTTAATTAAATCTTCATTTCACTTTCTCTACTGCCCAATGTTTAAAAAGTCATTGTCTATGCCGTACCTGTTAAGTCATGTACTTGAAGCAAGATTAAGTTGGCTCTTTTACATTGCAATCCACAAGCATACAAGGTAGATTGTGGGAGAAAGATCTGCCGCCCTGCCCACCCACAGCATAATGACAAAGAAATACAGAAATCAAGCCAGCCAACACACACAGAACACACCCACAATGCTCCAGTCTTGGCCAAACTGGCTAAAGTGGAAACCAGACATGGCCAAGCTACTCCCAGTCCAGAGAATACACTTCCCAAACAGCCTTCACAGCAAGCTCCCATCCCAATTAGCACTGCAGTCCCAACACCCTAAGGGTAAGCTCTTCTCCCATTGAAACTGATACCTCAGAAACAAAGAGACAGACCGAGAAAGCCCGGAAAACTTTGCTCCCAGGAGGAACACAATGGAGAGACCTGGATGCCTGGAGAATGGATATTTGCACATATTCACATAGACAGGAAATACTGTCAGTGAAGAATCCTCTCAAAGACATACTCACCTACTCACAGAGATGGCTGGAATCCCCTGTGTCAATTACAAATGAATTGCTACTGCTGGACGCTTGATTAATGTCCACTCAGTTTAATCTTCTTTCAATCGATTTACAATTTTCACCATTGTACTGTATCTACTTTACAATTATCACCTTTGCGTCGTACCCCGATAAAGCCTGCCTGCACTCTCCATGCAGGGAAGATCGTTCTGGCCATCTGTGCAGAGAATCAGTTCTATGCCAGCCTGGTCAATTTCTCTTCTGCGATATCGCTTTTTAAAAATAAACTGTTTGTCAATTTCACCGCGATCCTCATTTATGATCTCTGATTCATTGGACTGAATTTCTCCAACATAGATAAAAGCCAATTTCAACAGCCCTGCTTTATCCAGATAATGTCCGTCAACTCAATGCAGTATCTAGAACATAGAACATAGAACAATACAGCACAGAACAGGCCCTTCGGCCCACGATGTTGTGCCGAACTTCTATCCTAGATTAAGCACCCATCCATGTACCTATCCAAATGCCGCTTAAAGGTCGCCAATGAATCTGACTCTACCACTCCCACGGGCAGCGCATTCCATGCCCCCACCACTCTCTGGGTGAAGAACCCACCCCTGACATCTCCCCTATACCTTCCACCCTTTACCTTAAATTTATGTCCCCTTGTAACACTCTGTTGTACCCGGGGAAAAAGTTTCTGACTGTCTACTCTATCTATTCCTCTGATCATCTTATAAACCTCTATCAAGTCACCCCTCATCCTTCGCCGTTCCAATGAGAAAAGGCCGAGAACTCTCAACCTATCCTCGTACGACCTACTCTCCATTCCAGGCAACATCCTGGTAAATCTTCTCTGCACCCTCTCCAAAGCTTCCACATCTTTCCTAAAGTGAGGCGACCAGAACTGCACACAGTACTCCAAATGTGGCCTAACCAAAGTCCTGTACAGCTGCAACATCACCTCACGACTCTTGAATTCAATCCCTCTGCTAATGAACGATAATACTCCATAGGCCTTCTTACAAACTCTATCCACCTGAGTGGCAACCTTCAAAGATCTATGTACATAGACCCCAAGATCCCTCTGTTCCTCCACCTGACCAAGAACCCTACCATTAACCCTGTATTCCGCATTCTTATTTGTTCTTCCAAAATGGACAACTTCACACTTGGCAGGGTTGAACTCCATCTGCCACTCCTCAGCCCAGCTCTGCATCCTATCTAAGTCCCTCTGCAGCCGACAACAGCCCTCCTCACTGTCCACAACTCCACCTATCTTTGTATCATCTGCAAATTTACTGACCCACCCTTCGACTCCCTCATCTAAGTCATTAATAAAAATTACAAACAGCAGAGGACCCAGAACTGATCCCTGCGGAACTCCACTTGTAACTGGACTCCATGCTGAATATTTACCATCTACTACCACTCTCTGACTTCGACCGGTTAGCCAGTTTTCTATCCAATTGGCCAAATTTCCCTCTATCCCATGCCTCCTGACTTTCCGCATAAGCCTACCATGGGGAACCTTATCAAATGCCTTACTAAAATCCATGTACACTACATCCACTGCTCTACCCTCATCCACATGCTTGGTCACCTCCTCGAAGAATTCAATAAGACTTGTAAGGCAAGACCTACCCTTCACAAATCCGTGCTGGCTGTCCCTAATCAAGCAGTGCCGTTCCAGATACTCGTAAATCCTATCCCTCAGTACCCTTTCCATTACTTTGCCTACCACAGAAGTAAGACTAACTGGCCTGTAATTCCCGGGGTTATCCCTATTCCCTTTTTTGAACAGGGGCACAACATTCGCTACTCTCCAGTCCCCTGGTACCACCCCCGTTGCCAGTGAAGACGAGAAGATCATTGCCAACGGTACTGCAATTTCCTCTCTTGCTTCCCACATAATCCTAGGATATATCCCGTCAGGCCCGGGGGACTTGTCTATCCTCAAGTTGTTCAAAATGTCCAACACATCTTCCTTCCTAACAGATATCTCTTCTAGCTTATCAGTCCGTTTCACACTCTCCTCTTCAACAATACAGTCCCTCTCGTTCGTAAATACTGAAGAGAAGTACTTGTTCAAGACCTCTCCTATCTCTTCCGACTCAATACACAGTCTCCCACCACTGTCCTTGATCGGACCTACCCTCGTTTTCGTCATTCTCAGGTTTCTCACATACGCATAGAATGCCTTGGGGTTATCCTTGATCCTATCCGCCAGGGATTTTTCATGCCCTCTCTTAGCTCTCCTAATCCCTTTCTTCAGGTCCCTTCTGGCTATCCTGTATCCCTCCACTGCTCTGTCTGAACCTTGTTTCCTCAACCTTATGTAAGCCTCCTTCTTCCTCTTTACTAGACATTCAACCTCCCTCGTCAACCAAGGCTCCCTCACACGACCATTTCTTTCCTGCCTGATCGGTACATACATATCAAGGACACGTCGTATCTGCTCCTTGAAAAAGTCCCACATTTCCACCACATCGTTCCCTGACAGCCTATGCTCCCAACGTATGCTCCTCAAATCCTGTCTTACAGCATCGTAATTTCCCTTCCCCTAATTGTAGAAACTTCCTTGTTGTGCACACCTATCTCTCTCCATAACCAATGTGAAAGTCACAGAATTGTGGTCGCCATCACCAAAATGTTCACCCACTAACAAGCCCACCACTTGTCCCGGTTCGTTACCGAGTACCAAATCCAATATGGCCTCCCCTCTGGTTGGACAATCTACATACTGCGTTAGAAAAGCTTCCTGGACACACTGCACAAACACCGCCCCATCCAATCTACTTGATCTAAAGAGCTTCCAATCAATATTTGGGAAGTTGAAGTCGCCCATGACTACGACCCTGTGGCTTCTGCACCTTTCCAAAATCTGTTTCCCAATCTGTTTCTCCACATCTCTGCTGCTATTGGGGGGCCTATAATAAACACCCAACAAGGTGACTGCACCTTTCCTATTTCTGACTTCAGCCCATACTACCTCCAGAGGCAGACCCCCTCAAACTTCCTTTCTGCAGCCGTTATACCATTTCTAATTAGCAATGCCACCCCCCCTCCTTTTTTACCACCCTCCCTAATCTTACTGAAACATCTGTACCCAGGAACCTCCAACAGCCATTCCTGTCCCTCATCTATCCATGTTTCCGTGATGGCTACAACATCGTAGTCCCAGGTACCGATCCATGCCTTAAGTTCACCCACCTTATTTCTGATACTCCTTGCATTGAAGTATACGCACTTGAGCCCATCTCTGTGTCTGTAAGTAGTCCCTGTCAGTGCTACCTTCTCCACAGCCTCCCTACAGTCTTGGACATCCTGACACACAGCTAGCTTACTTGCTGGACTACAAGTCCGGATCCCATCCCCCTGCCAAATTAGCTTAAACCCCCCCGAAGAGTGCTAGCAAACCTACCCCCCAGGATATTGGTGCCCTTCTGGTTCAGGTGCAACCCGTCCTGTTTATACAGGTCCCACCTTCCCCAGAATGCAGTCCAATTGTCCAAATATCTGAAGCCCTCCCTCCTACACCATCCTTGCAGCCACGTGTTCAACTGCACTCTCTCCCTATTCTTTGCCTCTCTGTCACGTGGCACCGGCAACAACCCAGAGATGACGACTCTGTCTGTCCTAGCTTTTAGCTTCCAGCCTAACTCCTTGAGCTCTTGAATGACCTCCCCACCCCTCTTCCTACCTATGTCGTTGGTGCCAATGTGTACCACGACTTCTGGCTGCACACCCTCCCCCTTAAGGATTCTGAAGACACGGTCCGAGACGTCTCGGACCCTAGCACCCGGGAGGCAACAAACCATCCGAGAGTCTTGCCCATGTCCACAGAACCGCCTGTCCGTCCCTCTAACTAGAGAGTCCCCTATAACTAGCGCTCTCTTCTTCTCCCCCTTTCCCTTCTGAATCTCAGAGCCACAGACCCCTTCACTGCAGCTTACACCTGCAAGGCTGTCCCCCCCAACAGTTTCCAACAGTTTCTATGTGACATGACAGGGGAAAAAGTGTAGCACTTAATTTGAAAATCTTGCTTCACTTTATCTGGCATGTTGGACCTTCTGGTTGATCAGTTTCATTGGGTACAGCAGAAAATGCCTCAATGATAGTTAGGTTTTTATGAATCCAGAACATCCAGCAGATCCTTGAGATCTTTGTTTAGCTTGACCAGGAGGGAGGGATAATTGATTCAAACAATGAGATTATTAACAATTAGGTTTAATGAACTAATGTGCATGGTGAGAGAGTCTGGTTCGTAACCTGCTGATGGGAGAGACTGGACAAAGGTAAAAGCTTCAAGATAATCATTGTGACAAGGAAACGTGTCAGTCTAGATCACATTGTGAGCAAACAAACCAAAAGTTGCTGATGCTGGAAATTTGAAACAAAAACGGGAATTGCTGGAGAAACTCAGCAGGTCTGGCAGCCTCTATGGAAAGAAAGCAGAGTGAACATTTCAGGTCCGGTGATACATCTCCAGTTTTGTAAATGGATTACTGGACATGAAACATTGACTAGCACCACTAATCCAGAATCTACTTTCCCTCAAATGATGTTGCCAGACCTACTGAGTTTCACCAGCAATTTCTGTTTTTGTCGCATAGCTTGTGATTGGCAGTGACATGTTGGTTTGATTTGGTTTATTGCAGTCACTTATGCAAAGTACAGCAAAAAGTTTCATTTTGCAAGCAGTACACAGGCAGATGATAGCCAACTAGGACATACGGTTCATTGGATGCTTAGACTGAGTGAGTATACAAGGTTACAATTGCACAGGAGGTGCACAAAGCAAGATCAACATTAGCAAGATCAATACTATTAAAATTAGATCAGCAGACTGCTAACAGCAGGGAAGAAGTTGTTCTTGAATCTGTTGGTGCATGTGATCAAGCCTCTGTATCTTCTCCCTGATGGAAGAGTTTAGAAAAGAGCATTACTTGTGTGGGAGGGGTTTTTGATGTTGTTGGCAGCCTTTCCACAGTAACAAGAAGTGGAAATGGAGATCATGGAGAGAAGATTGGCTTCCATGATGGTCTGGACTTTGTACATATGTTCCATAGTTTTTGGTCCTGGGAGAAGAGTTGCCATACAAAGCCATTATGCAATCAGATGGAATGCTTTCAGATAGATATGGCGCATCTGAAAAGGTTAGTGAGGGTTTCATGGACATGTTGAACTTGCTAAACTGTCTGAGGAAGGAGAGGAATTGTGGAACTCTCTTGACCATCACAACCACGTGAGAGGCCCCGAACAAATTGTTGGTTATCATCACTCCTACAAACTTTACACTCTCTACTCACTCCACCTCAGTTCCGTTGCTGGAGGTAATTGTGTGTCCTCCTCCTTTCTTCCTGAAGTCGATAATCAGTTCTTTTGTATTTCCAAAATTGAGAGAGATTGTTATCATTGCACCACTTCATCAAGATCTCTATCTCCTTCCTGTATTCTGACTCATTGTTGTTCCTCAGGTTCATTTCAAAGAGTTGATGATTTTGGCTTCCAATAGGCTGTGCATTTTCTTCTGGATTAGTGGTGCTGGAACAGCACAGCAGTTCAGGCAGCATCCAAGTAGCTTTGAAATCGACGTTTCGGGCAAAAGCTTGAAGGGCTTTTGCCCAAAACGTCGATTTCGAAGCTACTTGGATGCTGCCTGAACTGCTGTGCTCCTCCAGTACCACTAATCCAGAATCTGGTTTCCAGCATCTGCAGTCATTGTTTTTACCTTGTGCATTTTCTTGTCCACTGCTGAACAAGGACACCATGTTATCCTCCTGAATTCCCCTTTAAACTGTCTCTGTCATGAAGAAAGACCATGAAACCTCTTTTACCCACCACAGAACTCAGTAATTGTGTACCCTCTCACTCGACACACGCAGAAAGCTCCAAAGGTGGGTCAAATCAGACTCAAAATGGCAACTTTGTTTCCCTCTCCAAAGCTCCTGCCACAACTGCAGAGTTTTTGCAGCATTCTCTAAGTATGTGTGGATTTACTTACAGAGTGGAAACAGGCGCAACAAGTCCAGACCGACCCGCTGAAGCACAACCCATCCAGACACATTCCCCTACACCTAACACTACGGGCCATTCAGCATGGCCAATTCACCTAACCTGCATGTCTTTGGATTGTGGGAGAAACCCCACGCAGAAACGGGGAGAATGTGCAAACTCCGCACAGTCAGTTGCCTGAGGCGAGAATTGAACCCGTGTCCGTCGTTTGTTAGGCAGCAATGCTAACTGCTGTGCCACCGTGCCGCCCACAGTTGCCTATCATATGTTTCTTAACCCGATTCTCCTGCTTTCACCCCAAAACCCTTGAACTTTACTGATCACAAACCTATCTGTCTCTGCTTTAAAGACACTGAGAAGTGTGGTTTCCACAGCCTTCTGCAGCAATGAGTTCCGCAGATTCACCACCCTCTGATAAAAGAAATTCCTCCTCATCTCAGTTCTAAATGGTCGTCCCTTCACTCTGAGGCAATGCACTCGATACATTTGTGTGTGAGACAGTGAATGTAATGGTGAATCGAGACTAACATGCAAAGAGATGGAGAAGAGCTGAATGAGGGTCTCATGTAAAGTTTCTCTTGGTTTAATTCCAGCCCTCTACAGTTGGAGGTTAACATCCGAAAATTTACCCACTCAACGGGTATGGCTGGGGGGATAGCACTGTTGCCTCATGTTCGATTCCATGTCTGGGAGAGTGCCAGTGTAAAGTTTGCACGTTCTCCACATGTCTACATGGGTTTCCTCCAGTTTTGAAATTGTTGGACTGAGAGACCCTGCTCTGCCATCTCTTTTGGAATAGAATGGCCTTTATTGTCATGTGCACTCAAATGAGGACAGTGTGAAGTTTGTAATGTTGCCTTTTGGTGCCAAATTAGGGACAGGATACCCAGGTAGAGATACTTTAATTGATGTGACTGAATTGTGGTAATAGGAAAATCGACAAGCATGGAATACATCCAGAATGATACTATTGATTCTTCACCCTCACTTTCCATGGAACCAACACTCACTTTAACTTTTCTGTTCTGCATACTGATAGAACTTCTCACTTTTAAAAAAAAATCTGGTTAGCTTTCTTCTACACAGTAAATTCCCCATTCTCATTCATCTTTTTTTTGCTTTTTCCAGATATATAGACCAACCTTCTGACCTGCCACCTGTTTTTCCACCATTACCAGCTTTTTCTTTATGTTTGATACCACCTTTTACATTTTGAGCGGACCATGTGTTGTTGATCCATCCTTTGGAAATTTTCTTACTCATTGAAATGTATCTGCTGTCAGATATACACGTTTGTAAAATGTTGCAGAAATAGAATAAGGATTCTAACTTTTTTGGAAATTCTACCATGTGATTCAGGGAAATCTATATATTAATCAATATATTTGGATGCACATTTATGTATATTCTGATTACTGAAGCCAGAATGCTTGCTTCGATTATTTCATTTGTACTTTGTGTGTGATGTAAGCTCTCAATATAATTTCATGTCATTGCAACACATCATTTTCTGAATCTGCTGACACTGGCTTTCTGAAATTCTGCAATGTTTCATTTGCTTCAGTTACCAGTTTGGATCTTCCATGGTTGGAGGAAGAAATTGCACTGGCTGACTTAAAGGATGTGGACAATAGCGTCTCTTTTGTTTTCTTTTCTGTCTCTCTCCTTTTCTAAAAGAAATTGTTGAATTTCTTTCTGGTATCAATGTGTGTTAATGTATGTTTGGGGATGGGGATAGTACCTACTATTAATTTCTTTACAAATATTACTTTTTATTCTTACCTTTCTTGACTTTAAACTGCGATGGAAGGAGCTATGAAGGTGTTTTTGGGATATGTAAGTGCCTCGTGTTGACAGGGCGTAGGGCCCCTCACTAAGTGTCTTGTATTAGATTCCGTTTGTTGATTTTTTTACATACATAGTTAGTTGCAGTAGTTCTGGTTTATGTATCTTTAGGCTTCATGTGTATTTTTTTGGTTTATGTTCAGCAACTGGTAAGTCAAATTCTTCCGTTTTGGAGTTCAAATGCTGTTATAGAGTCATGGCTATTTGTGTCCTCAATTAGAGACATACAAGATAATCAGAGGGTTAGATAGGGTGGACAGGGAGAGCCTTTTTCCAAGTATGAGAATGGCAAACACAATGGGACACAACTTTAAAGTGAGGGGAGATAGGTATAAGACAGCTGTCAGACGTAGTTTCTTTACTCAGAGAGTAGTAAGGTCATGGGATTCTTTGCATGCAATGGTAGTAGATTCGCCAAGTTTAAGTGCATTCAAGTCGTCATTGGACAGGCAAATGGACGGACATGGAATAGTATAGGTGGGATGGGCTTCAGATTAGTATAACAGGGCGGCGCAACATGGAGGGTCGAAGGGCCTGTACTGCGCTATAATGTTCTATGTTCTATGTTTTATGGCTTGGAAAAGGTGGATGCTAGGAAATTGTTTCCGTAGGACGAGGAGACTAGGACCCGTGGACACAGCCTTAGAATTAGAGGGGGTCATTTCAGAACAGAAATGCGGAGACATTTCTTCAGCCAGAGAGTGGTGGGCCTGTGGAATTCATTGCCACGGAGTGCAGTGGAAGCCGGGACGCTAAATGCCTTCAAGGCCGAGATTGATAGATTCTTGTTGTCTAGAGGAATTAAGGGCTACGGGGAGAACGCTGGTAAGTGGAGCTGAAATGCGCATCAGCCATTATAGAATGGCGGAGTGGACTCGATGGGCCGAATGGCCTTACTTCCACTCCTATGTCTTATGGTCTTATGGTCTTATGTTCAATGGTGTACCTGGAATACTAGAGGGAGCCATTCGCCAGTGAAGAGAAAAAAGGTGCATTCTAGTCTGAGAAAGAAGAAGGCGGATATAGCCTATTTACATCTTGGTGATATGGCAATTGCAGCAGGGTGGGCTTGTTCAGGTGCATTTCTCTTCCTTCACAAGTAGGAGTATGGGAAAGGCCATGCTTATTTAGAAGAATCTTCCATTTCAGTTCCAATTTCAGATTAAAGATTAGTATAGACAGTTCGGCATTCTTAAAGCCTCAATACATGGAGAAGGGAATGGTTATTGTCCCCCAGCGCATCACTTTAAATTTTTGATTGACGCATTCTCAAAGTGTTGGCTCTTCCGCCACAGCAGATTATTATTGCGGGAGACTTTATTTGCCTTCTGGATCCCACGGTGGGACAAATGCCTGGAGGCCCCTCAACACTTTCTTTATAATCTGAGCAACAAGCACATTTACGTGCAGAAGTGGGATTGGTAGCTATCTGGAAGGGACATTACTTTTTTACTAATCTGCACAAGTGTCATATTAGGATTGACCTTTTCGTAACTTCTGTGTTATCCTTGAATTCCGTAACATTTTGTAAAATTGGAAACGTCACTAATTCCTTTCACGCTCCAGTATGTTTAGAAATTGAGGTTAAGGGCAATGTTACAGGCCGTCAACATTGGCAAATGGATCCCTTTACTCTGAAGTTCAACGAATAATTCTTCAATGAATGTAAGGTATTGTTCGCCACCAATTCGGATAAGGCCAGTAAACTATCTATTCTTTGGGAGACTGCTAAGGCTTATGCCGGGGGATAATTATCTCTTATCCTGCCAGTAAGAAATGACAGAAGGGGGAGCAGCAATGCCTGCTTGAGGCATGGCTAAATACAGCCAAGGAGGCATAAGTTGCTTGGCCCTCAGTGGCGAGGATACAGCAGATTGCAGCTCTTTGTTCCACCATGAACTTAATGCTCATGCAGACAGCAAGGAAGGAACTTTCTTTTGCAAACTAAAGAGTGTTTGAGCATGTTGACAAGCCAGGCAAATATCGAACATATCTTGCCAGGAGAAATAATGTCCCCCGATCGATTACCTCAATTCGGGACAGGACTGGAATGGCTACTTGTGATTCGAAAAAGATCAATGCTGCATTTTGCAAATTTTACTTTGAACTATACCAGTCTGAACATTGTGAGGGCTAAGATGGAATCCTTCTTTAAGAAACTGGATCTTCCAGGTGTTAGCTCCGAACAGGCATCTTTTCTTAATGCCCCTTTAACAGAGCAAGAGATACAGGAGGCTGTGAAGAAGATGCAGAGTGGGAAGGCACCTGGCCCTGACGTTCTTCCTGGCAAGTTTTACAAAGAATTTATAAACAGATATGAAATAATATGATTACTTGTACAGCCATGATTGCCTCCTGCCATCTTTAAGAGAGGCTAATATTTCTCTGATCCTTGAGAAAGGGAAGACCCCAGAGAGATGAGCCTCTTTTAGGCCCATCTCACGTTTAAATATGATTTTAAAACCTTGTCCAATGTAATTCTGCTGCTTTCCATTGTTGAGACAACCAGACTACTTTTTTAAAAAACCAGTAGATCCTCCAATAATATCAGGAGGTTACTGAATATGATTCAAGTGGGTCAGCAGCAGTCAGTTCAGGTATTAGTGATCTCCTTGGATGCAGAAAAGGCATTTGATTGGATTGAGTGGCCATATCATTTTTATACCCTTGAATGATTTGGTTGAGGAGAGATTTTTTTTTAGGTGGGTGAGGGTCCTCTAGCGATCCAGCAACGGTTCTCACCAATGGTGTGCAATCTAGTAATTTTAATATGTGTAGGGGCAGTCGGTAAGACTGTCCCTCTCACACTACCTTTTAATCCGTAAGTATGGTTTGGCGAGCAGTGAATGTTTTCGTTTTTTTTCAGGTTAGGGATTTTATTCAAAAAGGGGCTACGCTTTTGAAAGACTCATATAGATCTGTCACAGAGGAGAGGTTGCTTTGTGCTATAAGTACTCTCTCTGTTAGTGTTTGTCATAAATTAGGGGATAATCTTTCAGAAGACATTGAGCAGCTTTGTGAATTCTGGGAGAGAGAGTTAGGGGTTGCGATGTCTATGGAGACATGGGAGAACATTTCTGAAAATGTGAGAAAGGTTTCAAACTGTAACAGGACACATGCCATGCAGGTAAAGATTCTGCACAAGGCCCATTTGGCCCCAGAGCATCTCACAAAATTTAAGGTGGGAGTATCTTCACTATATCCGAAGTGTAAAATAATTATCAGGACTCTCACTCATTGTCTGTGGTCTTGCCTCAGGCAGATATTGGAGTGCTGTGGCAGGAGTAATAAGGAGGTTCTTGGGGATCGAAGTTAAGAGGGATCTTATCTCTCTTCCTCTGGCCCTCCGCAATTTGTCTTCTTTGAACACTCATGGGAAAAAAATCTCTTTAATATTCTCACTTTTCATGTGAGGAAAAGAACTGTGATGTGGTGGATCTCTGAAAACCTCCTGGTCTGTTGGCTTTGCAGAGGTTAATTATGAACATACTCCTATAGACATTCTTATCAATGTGGTAAACCAAAAAACTGAAAATTTGTAAAAGATTTGGCGGCTCTTTTTGGATTATCTGGATGTAGAGTTATCTGCAATCTTAGCGCAGGCTTTTGTGTCACCATGATGATCTGATTTAGTGAACTTGATGCCCTGGAAGGAAGAACTACAAATAAATTCATGTGCAATACCTAATGATCTCAGAGGTTGCGAGCTACAGTTTGCACCTCAGCGTAGTTGTGTTTTGTTTGCGGTATTGTTTCTCGTTGATTTTTATGTTTTAGAGTCATAGAGTCATAGAGATGGACAGCATAGAAACAGACCCTTCGGTCCAACCCGTCCATGCCAACAAGATATCTCAACCCAATCTCGTCCCACCTGCCAGCACCCGGCCTATATCTCTCCAAACCCTTCCTATTCATATACTCATCCAAATGCCTTTTAAATGTTGCAATTGTACCAACCTCCACCACTTCCTCTGGCAGCTGATTCCAAACACGTACCACCCTCTGCGTAAAAAAGTTGCTCCTTCGGTCTCTTTTATATCTTGCCCCTCTCACCCTAAACCTATGCCCTCTCGTGCTGGACTCCCCCACTCCAGGGAAAAGACTTTGCCTATTCACCCTATCCATATCCCCCAATAATTTTGTAAACCTCTGTCAGGTCACCCCTCAGCCACCGATGATCCAGGGATAACAGTCCCAGCCTGTTCAGCCTCTTCATATAGCTCAAAACCTCCAAACCTGGCAACATCCTTGTATTTTTTTCCTGAACCCTTTCAAGTTTCACAACATCTTTCTGATAGGAAGGAGACCAGAATTGCACACAATCTACCAACAGTGGCCTAACCAATGTCCCGTATAGCCGCAACATGACCTCCCAACTCCTGTACTCAGTACTCTGACCAATAAAGGAAAGCATACCAAACGCCTTCTTCATTATCCTCTCTATCTTCAACTTCATTTTCAAGGAGCTACGAACCTACACTCTAAAGTCTCTTTGTTCAGCAACGCTCCCGAGGACTTTACCATTAAGTGTATAAGTCCTGCAAAGATTAGCTTCCCAAAATGCAGCTCCTCAAATTTAAGACAGAGATAGGTAGCTTCTTGATTAGTAAAGGCAGCAGGCTTGCAGGGAGAAGGCAGGAGAAGGGGGGAGCTGAGAAATATATCAGCCACGCTCAAATGGAGGAGGGAACCTGATTGGTGTATGTTCTCATTCTGCTGCTGCAGCTTATAGTCAGCAGAGAGGAAGCTGTCAATTGGATATATTCGTGACTGAAATTTATAATGCCTCGTCTACATCACAAATGATAACATGGTGTCCTAACACTGTCAAGCTCCTTAATAACCTATTGAATGCCTCAAATAAAAAGACAGGTATTTGGCATAGTGCCTTTGATGATATCTCAAAGCTTCTTACAGTCTATGAAATATTTCAGAATTGTATTCAATGTTGCAACGTGGAACATAAGTTAGCCAGTCTGTGCAGAGCAGGCGCCCATAAACAGCAATGTGAACAGGTCATCTCATTATTTTGATGTTGAATGAGAGATAAACATTGGCTGTGGGTTTTTTTTATATTCACCTTTACACAACGTTTGTATCAAAGTCCCAATACTGCACCACTCCGTCAGTACTACACTCGTGTCAGGCTTGGTTTTTAATGGTCGTGTCACACATTGCAAGCTCAGACCACCTACATTCTCCTCCAACTTATTAATATACAGTGTCTCAGCACAGATCACTGCACAACACCACTGGTCACAGATCTCCAGTAAGAAAGACACATTTCCATCGCCCGCATCAATCTTTTTTGTCACTTCCTCAAAAACCTCAAGGAAGTTTGTCAGATGTGACCTCTCCTCCACTTTGCCATTTAATAACATCATAGCTAATCTGATCATTCTCAAATTGACTTTCTGGACTTAACTTCATAAACTTTGATTCCCTTCCTCGTTAAAAATCTGTCCAGCTGAGCCTTGTATATACTGAATGACCCAGCCTCAACAACCCTCTGCAGCATCAAATTCCACACAACTCCAAGAATGCTGGAGAAACTCAGCAGGTTTGGCAAGCAGCTGAGGTGCGAGAAATATTTCACATCCAATATGACTCTTGTTCAGAGCTGTTTGTGTCTGTCCAGTGTCGAAAATATTGATATAAGTGATAGGTTTGAGAGGGTTCACAGTCCTTTTCTCACCACAGAGGTACAGCTCTGCAATGTAAAAGGGAATTCAAAAAGCTATCATGGAGTCCTTGGTTGGCAGTGGGGAAGCTAATGCCTCAGCCTACTTGAAGCCTAATTCATCAACCCTTTGAAATGATCTGGAAGAATCTCAATTTCATTGCCAAACACACGTATCCTACAAAAATAAAAATTGCTCGAGAAACTGTAGTAGTGTCACTGGATCTAAAATGTCGTCTCTTCTTTCTCTTCACTCACGCTGTCAGATTGCTGATTCTCACCAGCAATTGCTGTTTTTGTAGCTCATCTTGGTAGTGAAAATTGAAGTCTATAGCACACCTAGTCATCAAAAAACAAAGAATTGCAAATGCTGGTAATC
The DNA here is from genome assembly GCF_047496795.1 of Chiloscyllium punctatum. Taxonomy (NCBI): domain Eukaryota; kingdom Metazoa; phylum Chordata; class Chondrichthyes; order Orectolobiformes; family Hemiscylliidae; genus Chiloscyllium; species Chiloscyllium punctatum. The sequence continues at coordinate 26,102,129 of NC_092768.1, read as the reverse complement.
TGAAACAAAACAGAAATTGATGGGAGAATCTGCTTTCTGTGCACAGATGCTGTCACAGCTGCTGAGTTTCAGTATTCCTGGAACAGACTGACACAGAACATTATTGTAAAACGCAACTCATGTCAAAAATCCTCATTCACTGGCACCCAGTCAAATTCATCTTTATGTTACCACTGGTGTTTCATTCAATGGGCTTCAATAGTGCTTCTAAACCTTTTATGTGGCAATTTCACAAAAGCCTTTTCAATCCAGGATCAAATTCCCTCTGAATCCTACTTGTATCTCCAGTCGAAAGCTCAATCAATTCAGTTAAACATAACTTGCTTTGAATAAACCCACACTGGATTTCCTCAATTATCCAGAACTGCTTAACTGTGTTGAATATTATCCTTAAAATTTCCCACCACCGAGGTTAATCTCACTGACTTGTTGCTGCAGCTTTACGTTTACACTTTATTTAGAAACCAAAACATTGACAATACTACAATATTGAATGAAATTTTGACTGTAAAAACAGTATTGCAGGGCAGGAGGGGAAAGGGGACTGGACTTGGACCAGCTGAATACTCTATCCATGCACCTTTACAACTTCACTGTCTGAAACATGTGGACGTTCCCATTGACCAACACATGACAATTTGCAGATAACACTAAATTAGGCTGTATTGTGGACTGTGAGGAAGGTTCTCCGAAATTGCAACAGGACCTTGATTAGTTGGGGAAGTGGACTGAGAAATGGCAGTGGAGTTTAATACACATAAGTCTGAGGTCCTGCGTATTGGAAAATCAAATCAAGGTGAGCAGTTCATGATGAATATTAGGGCCTTAAAGAGTGTAGTAGAACAGAGGGACTTGGAGGTCAGGTACACTGTTCTCTGAAAGTGGAGTCACTGGGAGACAGGACAATTACGAAGGCTTTGGCACATTGGCCCTCATCAGTCAGGGCACTGAGTTTAGAAGTTAGGAAGTTATGTTACAGTTGTGAAGAACATTGGTGAGGCTGCATAGAGTCATAGAGCTGTACAGCATGGAAACAGACCCTTCGGTCCAACCCGTCCATACCAACCAGATATCCCAACCTCATCTACTCCCACCCGCCAGCGTCCGGCCCATATCCCTCCAAACCCATCCAAATGCCTCTTAAATGTTGCAATTGTACTAACCTCCACACATCCTCTGGCAGCTCATTCCATACGCATTCCACCCTCTGAGTGATAAAGTTGCCCCTTAGTTCTCTTTTGTGTCTTTCCCCTCTTACCCTAAACCTATGCTGTCTAGTTCTGGACTCTCCGACCCCAAGGAAAATTTTTTGTCTATTTATCCTATCCATGCCCCTCATAATTTTGTAAAGTCACCTCTCAGCTCCGACGCTCCAGGGAAAATAGCCCCATAGCTCAGATTTTCCAACCCTGGCAACTTCCTTGTAAATCTTTTCTGAACCCTTCCAAGTTTCACAGCATCTTTCCAATAGGAAGGAGACCAGAATTACATGCAATATTCCAATGGTGACCTAACCAATGTCCTGTATAGCTGCAACATGACCTCCCAACTCCTGTACTCAATACTCTGACCAATAAAGGAAAGCATACCAACCGCCTTCTTCACTATCCTGTCTACCTGCGACTCCACTTTCAAGAAGCTATGAACCTGGACTCCAAGGTCTCTTTGTTCAGCAACACTGCCTAGGATCTTACCATTAAGTGTATAAATCCTGCGAAGACTTGCTTTCCCAAAATGCAGCACCTCGCATTTAACTGAATTAAACTCCATCTGCCACTTCTCAGCCTACTGGCCCATTGGCCCATCTGGTCCAGATACCGTTGCAATCTGAGGCAACCCTCTTCACTGTCCACGACACGTCCAATTTTGGTGTTATCTGCAAACTTACTAACTGTACCTCTTACACTCACATCCAAATCATTTATGTAAATGACAAAAAGTAGAGGGCCCAGTACCGATCCTTGTGGCACTCCACTGGTCACAGGCCTCCAGTCTGAAGAACAACGCTCCAACACCACCCTCTGTCTTCTACCTTTGAGCCAGTTCCGTATCCAAATGGCTAGTTCTCCCTGCATTCCGTGAGATCTAACCTTGCTAATCATTTTCCCTTGGGGAAACTTGTCTAATGCCATACTGAAGTCCATATAGATCACATCTACTGCTCTGCCCTCAATCTTCTCGTGTTACTTCTCCAAAAAACTCAACCAAGTTTATGAGACATAATTTCCCACGCACAAAACCATGTTGACTATCCCGAATCAGTCCTTGCCTTTCCAAATACATGTACATCCTGTCTCTCAGGATTCCCTCCAATAACTTGTCCACCACCGAGGTCAGGCTCACCTGTTTTCGTTCCCTGGCATGTCTTTACCGCCCTTCTTAAACAGTGGCACCACGTTTGCCAACCTCCAGTCTTCAGGCACATCACCTGTGACTATCGATGATACAAATATCTCAGCAAGAGGCCCAGCAATCACTTGTCTAGCTTCCCACAGAGTTCTCGGGTACACCTGATCAGGTCCTGCGGATTTATCCATATCAAGACATCCAGCACTTCCTCCTCTGTAATATGGACATTTTTCAAGGTGTCACGATCTATTTCCCTGCAGTCTATATCTTCCATATCCTTTTTCACAGTAAATAATGTGAGAAATGGGGAAATGTGTTGTTTTTCAAGGGAGTATATGAGGGATCTAGGCAAGTATTAGGGAAATCTATCTTTACTTTTAATGCAGATTAAAAGTACTAACTTTAATGTAGAATTACTAAAGAAAAGTTTAAAACAATAATTTCAGCAAAAAAACTAAGATTGCTGAAACATATAAGCGAGGCATGAAAAGATACATTGTTCAAGAATGGAATGTACCTATGAACAATGAAAGATGTTACAAAATAGAAGAAGGGAACATCAAGATACAAGGTTAGCCTTATGTCAGCACGTACAAGGGGGAAAATTGCCAACTTGGAAAGAAAGGGGCAATGGACGTGGAGTATAGATGAGCAGAGATGGAATGGTAAGAAAGATTGGGTAATGTAGGGATCGGAAGAGGTGACCTCACATAGCTCAAAAAGTATAACTCTGGAGTATTTTGAAATCTCTTCACTTCAATTGCTTTCTGCAATTGGGGTCCTTTCTTGCAAGATCGTAGAATAAATTGTCTTGTTTCCAGCTTTGGTGGTCTCATCTAATTTAATGAGTTTGTTTCTTACAATACTGATGCAAAATATTCATTTAGTATCTCCCCCATTTTATGTGGCTACACACAAAGGCTGCCTTGCTGATCTTTGAGGGGCCCTATTCTCTCCCTAGTTAACCTTTTGACCTTAATATATTTGTCAAACCCCTTTGGATTCTCCTTAATACTATTTGCCAAAGCTATCTCATGTCCCCGTTTTGCCCTCCTGATTTCCCTCTTAAGTATACTCCTACTTTCTTTGTACTCTAAGGATTCACTCGATTTAACCTGACATATGCTTCCTTCTTTTTCTGAACCAAACCCTCAATTTCTTTATTCATCCAGCATTCCCTATACCTACCAGCCTTCCCTTTCACCCTGACAGGAATATACTTTCTCTGGATTCTTGTTACCTCATTTCTGAAGGCTTCCCATTTCCAGCCATCACTTTACCTGCAAACATTTTCCTCCAATCAGCTTTTGAAAGTTCTGGCCTAATACCATCAAAATTGGCCTTTCTCCAATTCAGAACTTCAACTTTTAGATTTGGTCTATCCTTTTCCATCACTATTTTAAAATGAATAGAATGATGGTCGCTGGCCCCAAAGTGCTCCCCCACTGACACCTCAGTCACCTGCCCTGCCTTATTTCCCAAGAATAGGTCAAGTTTTGCACCTTCTCTAGTAGGTACATCCACATTCTGAATCAGAAAATTGTCTTGTACACACTTAAGAAATTCCTCTCCATCTAAACCTTCAACACTATGGCAATCCCAGTCGATGTTTGGAAAGTTTAAATCCCCTACCATTACTACCCTATTATTCTTACAGATAGCTGAGATCTCCTAACAAGTTTGTTTCTCAATTTCCCTCTGACTATTGGGGAATCTATAATACAATCCCAATAAGGTGATCATCCCTTTCTTATTTATCAGTTCCACCCAAATAACTTCCCTGGATGTATTTCCAGGAATATCCTCCCTTACCACAGCTGTAATGCTATCCCTTATTTTGCCACTCCCCCTTCTCTCTTGCCTCCCTGTCTATCCTTCCTGTAGTATTTGTATCCTGGAACATTCAGCTGCCAGTCCTGCCCATCCCTGAGCCATGTTTCCATAATTGCTAAAATATCACAATCCCATGTTCCTAACAATGCCCTGAGTTCATCTGCCTTTCCTGTTAGTCCCCTTGCATTGAAATAAATGCAGTTTAATTTATTCGTCTTACCTTGTCTCTGCACTTGGAGTATTGGGTACAGTTTTGGTCTCCTTGCTGTAGGAAGGATGTTATTAAACTAGAAAGAGTGCAGAAGACTTTTACAAGCATGTTGCCTGGACTCAATGGTCTGAGTTATAGGGAAAGATTGGATACATGCAGACTTTTTTTCTTTACACCGAAGGAGACGGAGTGAGGGGGGAATCTTACAGAAGTGAATAAGTTCATGAGAGGCATGAATAGGGTGAATGCACTCAGTCTTTACCCAGGGTTGCAGAATCAAGGAAGAGAGGACATCAGTTTCCAGATAGCGGGAAAAGAATAAAAAGGGGCAATCATTTTATAGAGAGGGTGGATTGCATACAGAATAAGCTGACAGTGTAGTGGTTGCAACGGGTGCATTAACAGCATTTCAAAGAAATTTGAAGAAATAGGAAAGGTTGAGAAGGATATGGGCCAAGTGCAGGGAAATGAGGTCAGCACGGATAGACCAATAGGTTGGCATGGACCTGTTTGGACCGAAGGGCCTCTCTCTATGGTGTAGGACTCTATCAATCTCTGACTCTAAAACCCGAAATAAGGTAGCAACGAACCGGGACAAGTGGTGGGCTTGTTAGTGGGTGAACATTTTGGTGATGGCGACCACAATTCTGTGACTTTCACCTTGGTTATGGAGAGAGATAGGTGCGCACAACAAGGAAGTTTTTACAATTGGGGGAAGGGAAATTACGATGCTGTAAGACAGGATTTGAGGAGCATACGTTGGGAGCATAGGCTGTCAGGGAAGGATGTGGTGGAAATGTGGGACTTTTTCAAGGAGCAGATACGACGTGTCCTTGATATGTATGTACCGATCAGGCAGGAAAGAAATGGTCGTGTGAGGGAGCCTTGGTTGACGAGGGAGGTTGAATGTCTAGTAAAGAGGAAGAAGGAGGCTTACATAAGGTTGAGGAAACAAGGTTCAGACAGAGCAGTGGAGGGATACAGGATAGCCAGAAGGGACCTGAAGAAAGGGATTAGGAGAGCTAAGAGAGGGCATGAAAAATCCTTGGCGGATAGGATCAAGGATAACCCCAAGGCATTCTATGCGTATGTGAGAAACCTGAGAATGACGAGAACGAGGGTAGGTCCGATCAAGGACAGTGGTGGGAGACTGTGTATTGAGTCGGAAGAGATAGGAGAGGTCTTGAACAAGTACTTCTCTTCAGTATTTACGAACGAGAGGGACCATATTGTTGAAGAGGAGAGTGTGAAACGGACTGATAAGCTAGAAGAGATACCTGTTAGGAAGGAAGATGTGTTGGACATTTTGAACAACTTGAGGATAGACAAGTCCCCCGGGCCTGACGGGATATATCCTAGGATTATGTGGGAGGCAAGAGAGGAAATTGCAGTACCATTGGCAATGATCTTCTCGTCTTCACTGGCAACTGGGGTGGTACCAGGGGACTGGAGAGTAGCGAATGTTGTGCCCCTGTTCAAAAAAGGGAATAGGGATAACCCCGGGAATTACAGGCCAGTTAGTCTTACTTCTGTGGTAGGCAAAGTAATGGAAAGGGTACTGAGGGATAGGATTTACGAGTATCTGGAAAGACACTGCTTGATTAGGGACAGCCAGCACGGATTTGTGAAGGGTAGGTCTTGCCTTACAAGTCTTATTGAATTCTTCGAGGAGGTGACCAAGCATGTGGATGAGGGTAGAGCAGTGGATGTAGTGTACATGGATTTTAGTAAAGCATTTGATAAGGTTCCCCATGGTAGGCTTATGCGGAAAGTCAGGAGGCATGGAATAGAGGGAAATTTGGCCAATTGGATAGAAAACTGGCTAACCGGTCGAAGGCAGAGAGTGGTGGTAGATGGTAAACATTCAGCATGGACTCCAGTTACAAGTGGAGTTCCGCAGGGATCAGTTCTGGGTCCTCTGCTGTTTGTAATTTTTATTAATGACTTAGATGAGGGAGTCGAAGGGTGGGTCAGTAAATTTGCAGATGATACAAAGATAGGTGGAGTTGTGGACAGTGAGGAGGGCTGTTGTCGGCTGCAGAGGGACTTAGATATGATGCAGAGCTGGGCTGAGGAGTGGCAGATGGAGTTCAACCCTGCCAAGTGTGAAGTTGTCCATTTTGGAAGAACAAATAAGAATGCGGAATACAGGGTTAATGGTAGGGTTCTTGGTCAGGTGGAGGAACAGAGGGATCTTGGGGTCTATGTACATAGATCTTTGAAGGTTGCCACTCAGGTGGATAGAGTTTGTAAGAAGGCCTATGGAGTATTATCGTTCATTAGCAGAGGGATTGAATTCAGGAGTCGTGAGGTGATGTTGCAGCTGTACAGGACTTTGGTTAGGCCACATTTGGAGTACTGTGTGCAGTTCTGGTCGCCTCACTTTAGGAAAGATGTGGAAGCTTTGGAGAGGGTGCAGAGAAGATTTACCAGGATGTTGCCTGGAATGGAGAGTAGGTCGTACGAGGATAGGTTGAGAGTTCTCGGCCTTTTCTCGCTGGAACGGCGAAGGATGAGGGGTGACTTGATAGAGGTTTATAAGATGATCAGAGGAATAGATAGAGTAGACAGTCAGAAACTTTTTCCCCTGGTACAACAGAGTGTTACAAGGGGACATAAATTTAAGGTGAAGGGTGGAAGGTATAGGGGAGATGTCAGGGGTGGGTTCTTTACCCAGAAAGTGGTGGGGGCATGGAATGCGCTGCCTGAGGGAGTGGTAGAGTCAGATTCATTGGCGACCTTTAAGCGGCATTTGGATAGGTACATGGATGGGTGCTTAATCTAGGATTGAAGTTCGGCACAACATCGTGGGCCGAAGGGCCTGTTCTGTGCTGTATTGTTCTATGTTCTATGTTCTATGTTCTAACGACTGAAGGTCTAGAGTAAAAGTGGGATAATTTCCAGGCAGCTAACACTCCATTGACTTGAAATAGTGAATTTTAAAATAATCCAGATGAAGTTGGAATGTAAGGTATAAGGATACATATTCTGGCGAAATTGACAAATACAATCTTAACAGGTTTACTCTCTTGGATTTATTGATGAAGTATTTTTTAAAAAAAGCCTTACTTACACTCTAGTGAATCACAGATGTTGATTTGATTGAAGAAGCTATTTTCAAATTTGATGTGCCCTCCAACATAAATTATAATTACATAAACATAAACATTGTCAAAATCTGAACTGGTTCCGCGCACAGAGTGCTAGAGTAATTAATGATTTTTATCAAACAGACATTTTTATTGGGCTGATGTAAAGATTATTTCAGTGCAGATAATGATGATGGATAATAACTCAGGGACAAGTAATAACTGTAATTCCAACGACATTGCAGTTTGCACCAGCTGAACAGTTTCAAACATGGTTAAATATTATCTGATTATGGTATAAATGGTCAGTTCACCCATCCCTTTCAAATCTGAGGTTTTCAAATTTTCCAATTTTATGAAAGAGCAGCAAAATTCTGGTCAATAGTTACAGACCTGAACAAAACAAGACCAGTCTCGCTGTGTTCCTAAATCATGATTTGGAGATGCGGGTGTTGGATCAGTCTGAAATGTTTATTTTGATTGAGCCCAGTCCCCCCACAAAGACCTCACTGGCTCTGCAGAGAATTGATTTTAATTTCCACTCCCTGACCCTGCAGTGAAATGGTTTGGTATCCCCCTTGGAAAGACTCCTCTGAGCCCAACCTGAGACCCACTGACTGATTCATGTCCAACACCATCATGTAGCGCCACCTCCCGCCTGTGGAGCAACATTACAGACAGGAAGGTCCCCGGGTTCCTGCAGCTCACAGCTCATTCTACCCAGTCAGTCCCTCTCTACAATTGAGCTTCTATTTGTTTCTTCTCTCCCCCTCCCTCTTTACCCCAGACTGAGACCGACCCCCATCAGTTTACAGCTGGCAGCAGGCAGGGGGACGGGGTGAAATTATGGGATGGATCTGTCAGTGCCCTTTAATCCCGCAGATTGTCAGCGGGGCGGAGTTTTTCCCGCCGTAACTCAATCCCGGATGGAAGATGGGAAAGACCCTCTCAGTGAAAGTGTGGGTGAAAGTGTGGAGATGGGACATGGTGTCCGCATTGTAAAATGACACCTGTCCCCCCTCATAGTCCAGGAAAACCCCGATCTTCCGGGGATTCACACTCGGGGAGAGGGGGGTCCGAGAGGGGGAGGTGGCGGCAAAATAACGGCATTTGGGTAACAGCCCCACAATCCAGAATCCGGTCTCCGGGCTCGGGATGATCTCCCCTTTTCTCTTCACAGACTCTCGGGCCACTCCCAGATACCACCGGGTCTTCTCCCCCACCTCCACCTCCCAGTAATGTCTCCCTGATGTGAATCCCTCTGATCCCAGGACACCGAGCCAGGGATAAAATCTCTCCGGGGAGTCAGGGAGCGACTGCTCTGTGTCTCCTGGTCTCACACTGGTCCGGTCCTCAGACAGGATGAGCAGGGGATGGGCTGTGCTCGGATCCAGAGTCAGAGAGGCTGGAGCTGGGGGAGAGATCAAATAACACCGTCAGAGAAAGAGAGGGAGGGAGGGTGAGCGAAGGGCGAAGGAAGGGAGGGGTTGAGCGATGGAGGAGGATGGGAGAGAAGGGAAGACAGAGAGAGCCTGGAAAAAGTGAATTTGAACAAGGGAGGAGGAGACAGGGAAAGGGGAGTGAGTGAGGGAGAGTGTGGTGAGTGAGGGAGAGCGGAGGTATGAGGAGGAAGGATGGGAAAGGCCGAGGGATGAGTGAAGGAGATGAGAGGGCTCATTTGGAGGGTTGTGAGTGGGGACATGAAGTGCACAGGAAGAACAGAACCCTAACCCTAATCATAACCCTATCACAGGAGGGAGGGGATGGTTAAAGAGAGGGGGAGAGTGAGGAGATTTGGGATAGAGGGTTGTGAGTGAGGAGAGGTAGGAAAGAGAGGAGGGCTGAGTGAAGGGGCAGTACGAGAGAGAGGTGTGGAGAATGCAGAGGAGCTCAGAAGGTGGTGAGCAATGGGAGGGTTGAGTACTCAGGTGAGAGCGATGGCAAGTTGGAAAATTCAAAAGAAAAGGGGAGAGTGAGGTGATGTGAGGCAGTGGGAATGGGAATAGTGAGGGGAGGCAGGAGTGATGGGCAGCAAGGGAGTGGGGAGACTCAGGGACGGGTAGAGTGAAATTGCACTTGTAAAGGAGAGTTTGGCGAAGTGGGAGGGGAGCATCTGGAGAATGGGAGGAAATGAGGGGAGGTATTTAACCCCAGGGCAGGGAATGGAAGAGTGAAGAAATGGAGTAAGTGATGGAGGAGGGAATGATTGGAATCGGAGTAAGGATATTGGAGAGGGTTGGTGGATTTATGAGGGAAGGGGACTGTTTGGAATGCTGTAGGGGAGAGTGAGTTATACCATAGAATGGAAGGGTGACAACAGGAGGTCTGCAAAATAAGTGGACAGTTGAGGTTTGGAGATCAGGAGGGTGAGTGGGAGTGTTGAGAGGTGGAGATACAGTGAGTGAGGGGAAGAGAGAAAGGGAGGTGGGAGTGAGGAGGAAGGGATGGCTGAGCTGGAGGGGAGAAATACAGGTTCATTTTGGCCATGGGAGGTGAGAGTGAGTGGGAGAGAAGTGTGAGTGGCAAGAAGTGACAGGGTACATAAGGATGTGTTAAGATGAGAGAGAATTAATCCACGTGACGAAGTGAGAGAGTGCAAAGTAAACATTTTTTGGGAATTCTGGAGGTGAGTGAACTGGACGATGACGTGGAGTCTGAGCAGGGGAGAGGAGAGGTAAGATGAGGGGAATGTAGGATGGGGGCTTCAAAGGAAGGACAGAGTTGTGTCTCAGAACTTGAAGAAGTCTGTGTGGAGGAATGTGGAGGAGTTGAGTGAACTTGAGGATGAGGTGAAGGGGAGAGAGGTGGAGGCAAGTGTGAAGGGGAAGAGGAGTTTGAGGAGGCAAGATTAAACGGGGAGGGAGAATCAGGGGTGGGGGAAATCATGGCAGAGTGATAATGGAGAATGGAGTGGAGGGAGAGGGCGAATGTGAGATAGGAGTGAGGGGCAGTGCAAAGAAGAGGGTGAGAGCACAGTGAGGTTGAGAGGAGAGTGCGTGGATTGGGAAGCTGTGCTCGAGAGGATAGTGAGGGAGAGGGAAGAATGAGCTGATGACAGGAGGAGTGATCAGGAGGTGATGTGAGATTGAGGGGAATGGGAGAGCAGGAGGGAGTGAGCGGGCATCGATAGGGAGGTGTGGGCAAGCAGACTGTCAGGGGATGTGGAGTGACTGGGAGAGTGAGTTAGCGGCGAGAGGGAATTGTGAAGGTAGGACAATGAAGGGAGGGTGCGGAGGACTGAATGGTGAACAATCAAGAGGAATGGATGGATGTGGGGAATGTGGAGGTGAGTGGGTTGGAGGGTGGAGAATGCAGTGGGGCCATGGTCTGCCAGGCTAAGGGATGGTTATTGGCAGGTGCAAACCAAGGTCAAGGGGAGAGTGTCCGGGATGGGAAGCTGTGCTAAAGGGGACAGTGAATAAGAGGGAAGAGTGAGTGGAGAGTGAGCAGGACAGCAGAAAGAGAGTGGGAGAATTTGGGGGTGGGTTGGGAGAGTAGGGTCAGAGATGGGAGTGGGGAGTGAGTAGAAGGGAGACAATGAGAGCAGGAGAGAGTGGGGTGGGAGATCAGGAGGGAGTGTTGGTTAGAGGGAGGGTGTGGAGAGTGAAATCCATGGAAGAGAGATGGGAAGGGAGGGTGAGGAGAGTGGGTCCTGTATGGAGATGGAAGGGGGATGCAGTGAGGGATAGGGACAAGGAAACTGAGGAGAGACTGAGGGGGTGAATAAAGAGGTGGACTGTGTGGGAGTTCATGACTGTGGAGGAGGGGAAAATGAGAGGGAAATTGGCAGCAAAGGGGATGGGGAGGGGGAATGTAAATGTGGAGGATGACTCGAATGAGGAGAATCAGGGAGATGGGAGGAGGAAGTGAAAGGGAGATGTGTGGAGGAAGGCATAGAGTGTGGGGGTAAATGAGGGGTGTGACGATATTGCTGCTTAATTAAGGTTAGGTTGTACTTTTTTCTTTAGAGGGGTTGTAAACACAGATTCCGATGACTCTGGTTTGTATATGTTTTCGGGACAAATTGATCATTGATAACAGATACTGCCTCAGGCAAAAGGCTTTCAAGTTTAAAGAAACACTTGTGTAATCGAAGGGGAGTGTCCAGCTCTCTCAAGTCAGCTTAACTCTAGTTTTGGTTTGGTTTGGCAAGCCGTCAGTTTTTTTGACCCTCTTTCTCTCTCTGACATCTCTCCTGTGAGAACCTGGGTTCAAGGTTTCCTCTTTTTTTTGCCAAAGAGGTGCTTATGGGGATGTTGCAAGTATTTGCAACAACATCAAAAAGTTGTGATTGAGTCGCTTGGGTTTTTAAATACTTACGTTATTCTGAGGAGATAGGACAACTTCAGGGTGGTAATGGGAGTTATGTGGGTGAGAGAATGGTGGATAGTGTGAGGCCTCAGTGATGTGAGGGGAAGGGGAGTCTTCACAAGGAAGAATTTTAAAAACAAGGAGCATTCTTAAAACAGAGAAAACCTGCAGAATTGCCAGTGACAGAGTGATCTTGGTGTTCTACTGTATGAGACAGAAAATGTTCAATGCAGGAACAGTGAGTAATTAAGAAGGTTAATCTTTTTGCTGAGGTAAGGTGAACATTGCAGTAAAAATGATATCTTTTAGTTATTGAGAGAATCTGCGAGAAGGATCCAAAGAGGTCCTTCTGCAGTTGCACAGGGCCCTGGTGGGACCACACCTGGAATATTGTGCGCAGTTTTGGTCTCCAAATTTGAGGAAAGACATTCTGGCTCTTGAGGGAGTGCACCGTAGGTTCACGAGGTCAATTCGGAATGGCAGGACTATCCTATGCTGAAAGCTTGGAGCAATTGGGCTTGTATATGCTTGAGTTTAGTAGGCTAAGAGGGGACCTGATTGAGATGTATAAGATTGTCAAAGGATGGGACACTGTGGAGGCAGTAAGCATGTTTCGGTTGATGGGTGAATCCTGAACCAGAGGACACAGTTTAAAAATAAAGGGTAGGCCACTTCGAACAGAGTTGAGGAGAAACTTCTTCACCCAGAGAGTGGTGGGTGTATAGAATGCTCTGCCCCAGAAGACTGTGGAGACCAAGTCTCTGGAGACTTTCAAGAAAGAGTTGGATAGAGCTCTTAAGGATAGTGGAATCAAGGGTTATGGGATATGGCAGGAACAGGAGACTGATTGAGGATGATCAGCCATGATCATAATGATTGGTGGTGCTGGCTCGAAGGGCAAAATAGCCTACTCCTGCACCTATTGTCTATTGTCCACTGCTTGAGCCACAGGCTAAAAGAAAGTGAAGTTGACACAGTCCCTGAGGCTGCTCACTGATCTGAGAGTGAAAGCTGGTGGTGATTTTATTGTCAGTGTCACCATCCCTCACTGAAGGGGCATGGATTAGAAGACAAGATGTTCACAGTGTAGGAATTGAACCTCAATTGTTACTGTCAGTCTGTATCATTCGGCAGGTGTCCAGCCAACTGACTTAACCAACCTACATAGCCATAGAATAACACAGCATCAAATGAGGCCCTTCAGCCCATTGTGGTCATCAACGGCCTATCAAATTCTATTCCATTTCCCAGCAGCTAGAGAACTTGGGAAATAAATAGTGATGTCTTGAAAAGGGTTCATATTACAGAAGAGGATGTGCTGTCGAGGTCTTCAATTGTGCAAAACCAGGTAAATTCCCAGGACCAGAAACTAGGGAAGAGATTGCTGGACGCATTGCTGACGTATTTGTACGAACAACAGCCACAGGTGAGGTGCCAGAACTAGAGGTCGGCTAATTTGTTGCCATCATTTTAGAAAGGTTGTAAGGAAAAGCAAGGGAACTATAGAACCAGTGAGCTTCACAGCAGTGGTCGGTAAGTTACTGGAGAGGGTGGGGGACAGGATTTACATGACCCTCTTATTTGAAGTCATCAACATGGCTTTGTAAATGAGAAATCCCTTCTTGATTAAAATTTTTGAAGATGTTACTGAAGGGGGGTGATAAACCGCCCCGTGTTTACCGTGGAGCAAGGCCCACATCGGGAGAACCAGCAGTATCCATTTTAAGCCAGCAGAATCCATTTTAAAGCAAACAGTATTCATTTTAAGACAGCAGCTGCCAGCCCGACCACGTGATCGGGAGAAGGGGGCCCAAAGACAGAACCGAATACACACCAGACCAGACACTAGTCATGACTCCAGACAATGGTCATGACTCACAGATCGAAACCCACTTTATAATCTCGTCAAGGTTCCAACTGACACACACCCATAAAGCCTTCCTGGATAACCTCTGCGGTGGAAGGTTAGGGGATCCCATTATAGGTTGAGCCCGATTTTTATTTTGGCGCCATTCCTTGAGTCCGCGGTAGGGTCTGGAAGGCCACCGCGCACGACAAGACGGGAAGTCCTCCAATCCAGCCCGACGAGCGGAGCCTCTGGGCCAAGCTTTCACCAATTGCCTCCGCAGTCCTGGGTGGTGGCCTCTGTGGGATTAGCGCGGTCTGAGTTCAGGCCCCCCACCCCCGCACACGGGTCCCTGGTTCACACCCAGTACTGGCGGGTAGACACGGCCGCTGAATTTCAGACAGTGAGAGAAAGACTCACGGGTTTTTTTTTTAGGTTATGCGCCCTGGTACAGGCCCGCGCCTCGCCCTTTTTATGTCTTTTTTTTTGTTTTTTAGTGGTCTGCGCTCACGCCGTTCCCCCCCCCCCCCCCCCCTTGCACATGGGCCCCTGGTTCATGCCCGGTGTTCGCAGGGCACACACGGTCGTTAGGCGTTAGGCAGTGAGAGTGAGACTCACAGTAAACAGGGGTTGCCCGATCGGGTGTAGACACGCACCCCGTTTGTACCTAACCCACACTGCCTTCGTCGACCCGGGGGCTAGGGTCCGATTTCAGGGAGTGGGCTCCCCGACTGGGAGGTGAATAAGTTAGCACCAGTTAAATCTCTTGCGCTCCCACGCTGGTAGTTTTATTATTTCTAAGTCCTCTTTCCATTAAGCCCGCTGCGCCCCCCCCCCCTCCCCCCCAACATGGCTGGCTGCGCGGTAGGCGATTTAGAATGGGGGCTAGAAGGCTCCCTGACTCGTTTCATAGCCGACGAGAATAAAAAGGTCATCAAGGCTATGCTCCGATCGGGCTGACGGCCCACCGATCTGCTGGGTACCCAGCGGGAGTAGTGGGTCCACCAGCAAAGGGCTAGATACAAGAAAGCCTGCTTCCTTGGGCTTCAGGCACATGTTAGGCTCGCTAGCAAGGTCCAACTATACGTGCAAGATAAGCAGAAACAGGCCTCAGAACACCTCGAAGCCCAGGTGCTTGCCAACCGTACGATCCTACCGACATTATCTGAGCCTCCAAGCGCCCCGCCGTCCCCTACCTGGGATTGGGAGGGGCTCGTGGACAACACAGACCCCCAGGAATCACACGCGAACCTAGCTCGCACCGCCCCGGTTAAAGTTGACTGTACCCCCGGAGGTGGGGAGAAGGGGAGACCAGCGTCCCAAACCCACAACCCCCGCCTTAAAATGACATATGCCTCCTTAATTCCGGGTGATAGCATGAAACTCCTGGACAGGCTCCCCACCCTCAAGACCCGCCACAATAACGCTGAATTTTGGCAGCGTCTTAGGGGGATGCAGATCTGCCACAACCTCCACAATAGGGACGTGGCCGGTCTGGTCCGGACCAAACTCCCAGAGAACCTGTGGTCCAGGCTCCGACCTGCGTACCAGAATGGGTCCTGGTGCGCCGAAGTCAGCGACAGCCGTCGCGAGCAGGAGGCCGTCCTTGCGGACTTTAAGGCCGATGTCAGCGAGGCTCTTGGCCACATGCCGGTCGACTGGAACACCATTGTGGCCGTCACCCAGAAACCCGGCAAGGGTGCTCAGGAATATGGGGCCCGTAAGTTCGAGGCCTTCCAGGCGCATAGTGGGATCCCCGATGCTGACCGGCAGAACCCCGCATTTATCCAACTATATAAGGACGGGTTAGGCCCCACACACCAGGCTGTCCTCCGGACAGGCCTGGTACCCTACATCTCTTTCACGGAGCTCGAGAATTGGGCCATGTCCCTCTATAACCAAGCCCCGGCCACCGTTGCGGCACTTTCAACACCAGGGCCGCTCGTTTGCTACCGCTGCAAACAGACGGGTCACGATAAGTTTAACTGCCCGCTCTCCTTCCGACGCCTCGGAGACCCCGACTTGGGAGGGGGCAGCCCCGGCCAGGCCAGGGACAACCCGGGTCAGCAACGGGGCCGTTCCCCACTGCGGCATGCACACCGTCGGCGTCCCTCGCACCCCAGCGAAGAGGTAACCCCCAAGCAGGGAACCAACAGCGACTCACGGCCGCAAAAACCCCACAAACCCCGCAGCCGTAGCCCGAAGCTTTCCCCCCCGCCAACTGGGATCAGCTCAGTCGCGGACAGCTGCTTGAGCTCTTCCAGCTACTGGCCCGGCGTAAGGATTGAGTAGTGTCAGCCCACGCCGAGGGAGCCGACCCCCGTATATGGGCTTCTGCATCGCTTGGGGCCGCCAATGCAACATTTTGATAGATACGGGGGCGTCAGTCTCCCTCACCGACCTCGACCTCCCTTCCACCCATCACTCCATTTCCATCACGGGGATGGGGGGAAGCTCGGTGGTGGTCCGCCGTAGCGAGGCCACCCTTCTGGAGATCGATGACATTCTACTCCCCGTCCACTTCTGGGTTTGCACAAACTCGAAAGGGACAATCCTGGGCATTGACCTCCTGGGCGAACTGGGAGCGTTCCACCGGCGCCTCCTATGGACGTCCTGCAAAACCCATAAAAGCACCCTTGAGGGTAGATGGATCCCCACCAGATCGGTCGCTGCACTCGCGCCCTGCGTCCCTATCACCCGGGACTGGACCGGAGACGGTGCCTTCGGAACAGTCTGCCAGTTGGTCCTGGAGGTCTGGGCCACAAGCAAGCAGGACTGCGGCCTTGTCTGTTCCCTTCCTGAGCGGCTTCTCGGAGCTGTACACCCCCCGCAACGACAGTACCCGATCAAACCCGAGGCGCTGCGCGCCATAGAGATCATTGTGGCCGAACTCACCGGCCGTGGTGTCTTCCGACCCGCGGTGTCCACTACCAACTCCCCCATATGGCCAGTCCGTAAGCCGGATGGGAGCTATCGGCTCACCATCGATTATACGGCACTCAACCGGGTCACACCCAAAGAGCACCCCATTGTTGCCAGCCCGTCCACCATCTTTAACGGCCTCGAGCCTTCCCACCGGATCTTTACGGTCCTGGACGTGGCAAACGGCTTCTGGTCCATCCCGCTGCACCGTGACTCTCAGGACAAGTTTGCCTTCACGCTGCGAGACAGGCAATACACATGGACCCGGCTGCCACAAGGCTTTCACAACAGCCCCATAATTTTCCACAGGGTCGTGAGTCGGACCCTCGAGGAATGCGACCTATCCCCTTTCTCTAGCACCCTCTTGCAGTACGTGGACAACCTCCTGATCGCGTCCACAGACGCGCGCTCCCACGTGGGAGCCCTGACCACCGTCCTGCGCACCCTCACCCAGGCAGGTTTTAAAACCAGCCCCACAAAGGCCCAGATCGGCCTGGCCACAGTCCGATACCTGGGCCACGACATTAGCCAGGGCAGCAAGACCCTGCCTCCCGATCGTAAGTCGGCCATCGCCGACATGCCACGGCCGGACACGCTCAGGGGTATCCGCCGCGTTATGGGCCTTTTCAACTAGTGCTGTGTCTTCATAGTGCATTTCGCCACCATCGCGGAGCCCATCCAGCGCCTGGTAAAGGGGGGTAGGCTCGGGGCAGAGAGGCTGGAGTGGGGCCCCGAGCAAGACGATGCCTACTCCAAGCTAAAAGCTCACCTCCTCAGTGCCCCGGCCCTGCGCCTTCCCGATCTCTCTAAGCCCTTTCACGTCTTTTATAGCCTGGAAGGGTGGTTCAAAAGCGCCGTGGTCACCCAAATCTCCGGGGACCGCATGAAGCCCGTAGGGTACTACTCTACGAAGGAGTCCCCGGTCGTGAGGGCGATGCACCGCTGCGTGGCCGCACTTGACTGCGCCGCGTGGGTGGTCCGTGTGTGCGAGCCGGTCACCATGTCCGGTCAGATCATCCTGCACACCGGACACGCTATAGTGGAGCTCCTGAATACAGGATGCCTCCGAACCGTCTCTGACGCCCGTAGGGAAACCTGGGAGGCAGTCCTCCTTCCCCGGGACCAATCCATTAGAATAGTTAGGGACACGGGTAAGAACCCCGCGGACGGGGTTATAACTGTAGGGGAACCCCACCACTGCCAGGCCGTCATGGATTCGGCTGAGTGGGAATACGTTGCCAATAGTCCGATCTCGGACCCCGACCTGGTCCTATACGTTGACGGCTCACGCTGGTTGGTTGAGGGGTCCTACCAGACGGGTTGGGCAGTGGTCGACGACACGGGGGCCACCCGAGAACAGGGGACATTAGACGGCGATACCTCAGCCCAAGTCTCGGAGCTGGTCGCCCTCATGGCAGCGCTCCGCATGGGCGCGGGCAAGCGGGTCAATATTTTCACCGACAGCCAGTACGTTTTTGGGGTAGTCCATGACTACATGACAGCATGGAGCCGCTGGGGTTTCGTCACGGCCGGCGGCGGCCAAATAAAACACGAGAACACCATCCATGACTTAGTGGCAACAGCGCACCTTCCCCTGCTCGCGGCCATTGAAAAAATCAAGGCACACCAGCGGGCCACCACCGCCGAACAGTTAGGGAACCATTGGGCTGAGCAGGCCGCCAAAGCCGACGCAGGTGCCCCTCCGCCCCACCGTACGCGCTGCGCCTGTGAATGAAGTCTGGGAGGCTCACGTCCTGGACGTCCAAAATGGCGCTCAGCCCGAGGAAAGGGAGGACTGGAGGGCAAGGGGCGCCCGATGGGGTGTGGTGCTGCGACGGCAAGGTAGTGGCCCCCGCGGCCATCAGGACAACCTTGATACGTTTACATCACGAGCCCGACCACGCAGGCCGGGAGGGGACCCTCGAGAGGCTGCAGACCGACTGGTGGTGGCCTGGACTTGGCCGCGACGTAGCCAAGCACTGCCGCCGGTGCATTATCTGCGCCCAACATAACCCAGGGAGGCCCTTGCGCATTCCTATGGCCCACCAACCACGGCCCAAGGGGCCCTGGGAGAACCTCCAGGTTGACTTCACAGGACCCTTGCCCGCCAGCCGCGGCAAGAAGTACTGCCTGGTCATAGTCGACCACTTCACACGCTGGGTAGAGGCTTTCCTGACACGGGACTGCACATCAGCCACTGTGGCCAGAATCCTGGCATTCGACATCTTTCCGCGATGGGGGGTCCCCCTCCAGAATGGCTCAGACCAGGGAACACATTTCACAGGACGCACGATGAAACTGGCCTGCTGCCTCCTGGGTATCAGGCAGCGCTTCCATGTCCCCTTCCACCCCCAGAGTTCGGGCATGGTCGAACGCATGAACCGGACCCTCAAAGTGGCGATCGCAAAAGCGATCGCCGAGACCGGTCAGGGCTATGTGGACATCCTGCCCTGCATTTTGATGCGCCTCAGAGCCACCCCGGGCCGTTCCACTGCCCTCACTCCCTTCGAACTCAAGATGGGCAGGGCCATGCAACTACCCGAGACAGTCATCGAAGGGGGTGAGGACATGGCCCCACTTAGGGATGGGATGGCCCATTACATCAGACAGCTAGATGCGCATTTGCGGGCCCTCAGACAGACCGCCCGCGATCAACAGGACATCAGGGACCAAACGAAACAGCAGCAACAACCGCCTCCCCAACCCGTCCCGGGCATTGGGGACAAAGTCTTGGTCCGGGCCACCCCCGACCGGCCCGGCTTCGCCCCTCGGTGGCTGGGGCCGCACGAGATCATCCTCACCAGCAACACCTGCGCCTGCATCGATATGAAGGGGAAGGGCAGGTGGAAACATTGGTCCCAACTTAAACCTTTCCTCCAGGGTCCGACTGGACGGACGACAAAGACTTAGTCTGTGGTCCCCGTCCCTAACCACACGGGGCCAATGTGTGGAGTGGCCGGAACATCGGCCCAGCCACATGACTGGCAGCCACCACCGACTTATTCCCCACGCTCACCAGCACTCCCCTGACACGCCTGACGAGATTTTAACATTTTCTCCCCTTATAGCAACAGTGGTCCGGGGGAGGGGGCCGCAGAACACATGTACGTTTACTGATCATACACCCTGACGAGGGTGTCTCTCTCTCTCTCTCTCTCTCTCTCTCTCTCTCTCTCCCTTTCTCTTTTCTTTCACAGATCATGTCCCACCGGTGCACCATCCTCCACATCCTCCTCTTCGCCATAGGACTTGTACCCTATTCCTCTGGAGCTTCAGACAACTTCTACCGCCATGGCATTGCCTTCAACTCATCCAGTGCCATCTGCATCCCTGCGAGGGATAAGCCGGACGAGGTCGACACATTTTTTAACACCTGGCTGGAGGTCCTCCCGGACATACAGACAATCTGCCTACTCTGTACGTCGGAACGCGACCCACGACCAACCTGCCTATGACGTGGAGAGGCTATGGACCTGGGGGGTGCATGTTCGGAATGATGTGCGTTATGCCAGACGACCTCACTTCGGCCCCGGCCTTCGACGCGTTCGCGATACGGGACCTGTCCGTTTGCGGTTACTATGAACCGTCCAATGCCGCCGTGATTTCTCTGTATTTGTGTTTCTCGCCCCTCCCCCAACCACACCACCCACGACCACGACTCCCGTGATACTACCGTGCCCCTCTCTGAGGCCGGGGCCCACGGGGGGACTGGTATTATGGGAGGAGGGGGAAGTCCTTTATGATAACGTCCGACACGAGGTCGTGCCCATGCTGGTCAATATATCGGGCATCCGGGTACCGGAATATTGCACAGCACAGGTACGCAGCCTATACGCCATGATGGGAACAGAGGTGATAGAGAGGGCTATAGATGCCATGGGGGCAACCCACTATCGAACCAACATACACAACACACAACGACACAGACGGGACATTATCAGTGTCGCCCTCACAGGACTCAACACAGGAACATCCGTGGTAAACTCCCTAGATATCCAGAGCCTTAACGAGAAAATCGAACAGCTAAAAGGGGTGATGAGAGACTTGTTAGCGAGATCCCTCACACACCAGGCAGAACAGGCATTTCTGGGGGAAGAGGGAGCATACCTTCAGCTCAACGGTATTGTAGCCCTGGAGACACATGCCCACACCATCAACCGCCTTATTGATCGGGAAAGGGAGAATACGGCTCACATTCAGGAGGGGCAGCTGTGTCATGCATATGGCCTGTGGATGGTAGCCCAGATCCGACACAACCTGGATCAGATACAAAGGGGGGAGGTGCCCGACTGGATCGATAGCACCAAACTGGCCTCACTCGCAGGACACTCCGGGCCACTTGATAGCCGGACCCTGAAGGGAATGACTCATGTGTCCCCGGTGATTACCGACTGTGGGGTCAGTGAGGCAACGGGAGTTGGGATGATTCTCCTGATCCCAGTGGTCACCCCGGGGTCTGGGCCACGTCCCCTGTTCCACATCGAAAACATTGGAGTAATACGGGAAAAAGCCTACCTCAAATATATTTTGGCACATGACACAGCCATCTCCCGAGACAGCTTTGTGTATGGGGTGCCACTTGCAGGCTGCAAACGGCAAGGGGCAATCACAATCTGCCCCCACCCCTTATGGCGGAGTGAAACAGCGGAATGCGGGTTCAACTGTACACAGGGCTGCACCCTTGCGATCGAACCCACGGGCCCCCACTTCACGCGGGCAGGCTATGGTGGCAGGGGACAGTATTGTGTCTCTACCCTTCAAGGGCAATAATTCTAGTCCCAGAGCTCTATCATGACCTAGACCCCTACCCCACACACCAGGTTTTGTTTTCACTGCCATTGCACTCTGCCTATTATTTGGCACTAACAGTCTCTATCACCAGGTATTCACTCTCCTAACCTAATCGTTATCCACTCTTTTGTCTTTCTAACTGTACTTCTCTCTGTTTGGGACTATCCCCACCTATCATTTCCTCCTTTCCTTCTCCCCCACTGTACCTTCTGCATATAAACCGACTTTTGCCAGCAACTATCCACTTTGAGGAAAGATCACTCAATCTGAAAGGTTAATTCTGATTTTTCTCCACAGACGCTGGCAGACCTGGGGAGCTTTCCAAGGAATTTTTATTTTGTTTCTCTCACAACCCCCTTTAGATAAGTGCCTGTTAACACTGGCTCTTAAATGTCTACATGCATTTTGATATTCTGATAAAAACCTTTCCTCCAATGTCACACACCAAATGGAGCCAGCCCAGTCTACCCTAGAAATTCTGTTTCCATGCTCTATTCCTCTGGTTCGACAGAACCCTTCACTGGGTAAAAACAAAGACTGCAGATGCTAGAAACCAGAATCTAGATTAGAGTGGTGCTGGAAAAGCAAAGCAGGTCAGGCAGTATCTGAGCAGCAGGAAAATCAATGTTTCTGGCAAAAGCCCTTCATCAGGAATAGATGATGAAGGGCTATTTTTGATGAAGGACTTTTGCCCGAAACGTCGATTTTCCTGCACCTCGGATGCTGCTTGACGTGCTGTATCTTTCCAGTACCACTCTAATCCAGAACCCTTCACTGCTCTGACACACAGAGCTGATGGCTTCAGACATTTATCCAAATGGACCCACAGAAAATACAATGTTTCCAGGGAGAGTCTCCCAGAATTAACAACTAGTGATGTGAGAATGTCAACTGGGGCCTTCCAGACCCTACATAACTGGATCTACCATCAGGAAAATGAATACACATGTTTACCTGGGTGAATGGCGTGGATCATTTCTCTCCAGAGTGTGTACTGTAAAGGGCCAGTGAACTGTCCGAGAGATAGAGAGCCATCAGCAGCTAAGAGTGTCTGTATCTCATCACTCATCCTGTAAACATGAAACAGATGACATCATAAACTCTGCGTTGTTCGAATATTTATGAAAACATTTAAATATTCAAGCGTTCCGCATTTTTCATGTTTGAGTCAATGGGATAGAAAGTGAAATGTTCATCTTATTTTTGTAACTGGTCCAACAAGAATTTGATAATGCAAGGGCAATGATTGGAAACACCCAGATCCAGAGAAAGGCCCATGTCCTGATAACAGATTAGGTACTGAGACATCACACACCGCAGGAGATAATATACGTTACCTCCATCCCCTTGCCATATTATAAACAGAGCTTGTGGAACAGAGATAAAAAACCGGAAACATCTAAAAGCCTCATATCCAACTGTGTAATACGTGGGTCCCACACCCCTCCGAGAATCCTGCTCCTCTCCTTCCAGCCTCCTGACCATCTCCGGTTTTAGTCTCACAGGGTCAGGGGAAGGTCACAGTCACACAAACAGTCACAAAAATCAGGGCAGTGATCACTTCCAGCCTCGGAACCAGGTTGTATTTACAGGCATCTTGTCATTGTTTACAATGCTGCAGAACATTTTCATAAAATCTAATACTGTTTAAAACTTGTAACAATCTTCTTCTTATAAAAAAAAAGTGTGTGAAACATAACCGGAGTTACTGTTATACGATGAATCACCCTTTAAAGCGGCACCATTAACCAGGAAATAACCCCATAATAACCCGTCCCTGAGTTATTGAGCAAACTGTGCAGAGTTTCAGTAAATAGCATGTCCTACCTTCTCTTCCGACAAGCTTCCTCCTGAAAGAAATGAATCACAAACAGTGAGGATGGCAGTAACAGATTTCAGGAGGAGACAGACACGCTGCTGAAATGAGCAGACACAACACGGAAGTGTAAAGTGATACATTTAGGAAGGAAGATTGAGGAGGGGGTAAAATAAACTGGAACTAGCCATCAGTCCCACTCACAGATACAGTGACTCCCATTACACCAGTCACACCCACACACTCTCCACATGGAACAGCAACTGGATTACAATGGGAGTTCCAGGAGGTAATTAAAATTGGGAAACACGAAGATAATAACAAAACAAATTTTGTTACAAAAAAATTACTGAAAAATCTCAGCAGGTTTGGAAGAATCTGTGGTAAGAAATCAGAGTGAACGTTTCGGAAGCATTGACTCTTCTTCAGTGCCAACAGCAGAAAGCCAGTGTGCTTCCAAGTAAATCTGTGGGACTATATCCTGGTGTTGTGTGATTTTTAACTTTGAACAGCAGAACCGTCCGGACAGTCACATGGTCAGTTCACTTTTTTACATGACATTCCATATTATTTTCACAGTTGTCATCATGTCCGAAATCTGTCTGAAAAAACCTGCAATATATTCCCTCACCTTCAGAAAGATCAATTCGTCTTTTTGCTCCATCTGTTTCTGCAACTTTAAGAGTTTCTCCTCAATGGAGTTTAAATTCTCCTGAATCTCTCGAAGGTTTTTCTGCATCGATTCCACAACCCTCTCCTCTTCCTCCCTGAGATCTCTGAGTAAACGCTGCTCTTTCTCAGTGAGAATCTGGTGCATTTTAGTGAACTCGGATGTGATGTGGGTCTGCAGACTGCTCGCCTGTTCCTACCAAATGAAATGTGAAAACTCATTAACGTCCCTCGATAAAGGGAACAAAACTAACCCAGATCCCAGAAAATCAACACAGGGAGAGCTCACCCTCACTTCGGAAATCTTCCGTTTCTGGGTCAGTTCCGTTTGTAGAACCGACGATTTCTTCTCTGTGAGAGAATCTAAGGAAGATTTCAGCTTATCCTGTAATTGGGAAAGAAATTGAAGAATAGATGTGTTAGGTGAGGTGTGGGATCAGGGATATGTGATGAATCTTGCACCTTCCAAAATATTGTCTCTTTTACCTTGGAGATTTCAACAGCTTCGTTGATCGGCAGGAAGGTGTGACTTTTGTGTTCTCGCGAATCTCTACAAATCAGACAGATCAATTTCTTGTCAGTTTCACAAAACAGCTTCAGATCTTCCTGATGTTTCTCACAGCGAGGTTTACTTTCCTTCTCTTTCGGATCCAGCTTTAATTTTCGATACTCCTCGGCCAGATTCGCTAAGGCCCGATTTACCCTGAGGTTTCTTTCCGGAAACTGCTCTCTACATTGAGGGCAGGAGTTTATCTCCTTCTTTTCCCAACTCAGGGTGATACAGGAGCGGCAGAAGTTGTGTCCACAATCCAGTGTAACCGGATCAGTGAAGAAATCCAGACAAATGGGACAAATTGCCTCCTCGGTCAGTCTCAGGAGCTCCTGTCTGGAAGCCATGATCGATCTCAGCACTTCCTGATTCAAAGCACTTTCAGTTTCAATGTGACTGCGCTGGTGAACACATTCAGTTCAACCACTTACCAATGGATTTCTCGGCAATTGTCAGAGAAGAGTAATTAGTAACTATGTTTAATGAAGGTTTTGACCTGGGAGCAAGTGAAAAACAATATTTCGAAGGAGAAACAGGTTTAGGACGCTGACAGGGTTTTGACCCCATCCCAGGAGGGTGAAGGTGCCTGGAGTTGCCTTAAGTGGAGGGACAATGAGACAGAGGGAGGCCGGACGGAGGCACAAGCAGGGCTCATCCTCTAGATGTTCACTCAATGCACAAAAAGCTGGAAGGTTTAGCTTTATGAATCTGCATCTTGTTTCCGCCTGCAGATTTATTTTTATTTCAAAGATTAACTTCATTTATTTAAAAAAATACACGCACAATCTCTTTAGCCGTTCGAGTCTGTATAGTCTTTGGAGAACAAAGACTTTCCCAACAGTTCCAACAAACAAACCATGGAGTTTCTTACGTGTGCAATATGCTGTTTACTGGAGGGACCAGGAGGGTCCTATAATTGAATGAACCCCATTTTAGTTTGGCCAAAAGATAGATTCATTGGGATGTACAGCAGGAAACAACCCCTTCAGTCCAACTTGTGCATGCTGACCAGACATCTTAAAAAAATATAGTGCAATTTGTTAGCACTTGACCTATATTCCCTCTAACCCTTTCAGTTCATAAACACATCCAGGTACCTTTGCAATGTTGTAATTGTCCAATCTGCACCATTTCCTTGAACAGCTCATTACATCCATGCACCTCCACACACAGCATTTATTGCATCCGCTGCACCTGATGTGGCCTCATTTAAATTGGGGAGACAGGCTGCCTACTTGAGGAACGTTTCAGAGAACACCTCTGGGACACCCGGACCAACCAACCCAACCACCCCGTAGCCCAACACTTCAACTCCCCCTCCCACTCCACCAAGGACATGCAGGTCCTTGGACTTCTCCATCGCCAGACCATGGCAACACGACGTTTGGAGGAAGAGCGCCTCATCTTCTGCCTGGGAACCCTCCAACCACTAGGCATGAACACAGATTTCTCCAGTTTCCTCATTTCCCTTCTCCCACCTTGTCTCAGTCAAATCCCTCGAACTCAGCACCACCTTCCTAACCTGCAATCTTCTTCCTGACTTCTCCGCACCCCACCCCACTCCGGCCTATCATCCTCACCTTGACCTCCCTCCACCTATCGCATTCCCAATGCCCCTCCCCAAGTCCCTCCTCCCTACCTTTTATCTTAGCCTGCTGGACACACTTTCCTCATTCCTGAAGAAGGCCTTATGCCCGAAATCTCGATTTTCCTGCTCCTTGGATGCTGCCTGACCTGCTGCGCTTTTCCAGCAACACATTTTCAGCTCTGATCTCCAGCATCTGCAGTCCTCACTTTCTCCTGAACAACGTCCTACGCAACCACAACATGCTCTCCCAACTCCTATATTCAATGTATTGACCAATAAAGGCAAGCATACCAAATGGCTCCTTCACTATCCTGTCGACCTGTGACTCCACCCTCAAGGAAATATGAACCTGCAATCCATGGTCTCCTTGTTCAGTAACACTCCCCAGGACCTTACTATTGAGTGTACACGTCCTGGTCTGGTTTGCCTTTCCAACTTGCAGCCCCTCACGTTTATCTAAATTAAGTTACATCTGCCGCCTCTCGGCCTGTTGGCCTTCTATGCATATCTGTGGTGACATTAATGCCCCGAATAATTGAACGTTAACATTCCTACTTTGATAAAGTACTGCAGATGTGGTGATCTGAAATAAAAACCGAAATTGCTGGTGAAACTCAGGAAGACTGGCTGAATCTGTGAAGACAGATGACATGTGAATGCTGATAGTCTACATTATCATGCAATGATACTTGAAATATTTTCATAACACGAGATGTGGGTCACATAATACTGAAAAATTCAATTAGGTTTTAGTCCACTACTTGGTATCTGCACCAGCATTAAATCCATTTGCATGACTGGGCTCAAGCTGAACAATTCAAATGCACTGCACCATGCTTCACTTGGCATGTCATGCTGCAAAAGGACCAAGTTCAGTAAGTTAGAGACTGAAGTCACATATTATGATACAGTGAAGATATGAGTATGTCATTGAAGATGTATTAGACTACTGCTGTGAGATGTAACACAATATCGCAAAAGTTTCCAAAAAGATGCCCAACATCAATAAACAATGTTGTACATACCAAACATTCTCAATTCTGTACCTATACAGACTGTATATGGACAATGTTAACAAGATTATCAACTTAAATTTTGATATAATATTTTTGACAGTATGCCCTGATCTGACAATTATATGCCCATGTGGAGAGTTGTGTGTTATTCGTTGTTTCTGTTGGTCATCTTGATGCTGGCTTCTATCGCTCAGCATCATCTCACAATCATTACCTTTAATCTTTTATTCCTGACTGTCGGCACACCCTATATTGCTCTGGAATTGGCTTTTGTTGTTTTACAATGTAGGTGGTGATCTATCATGATCTCATACAACATGGGTTGATTGCATATCTTAGAAACATTTCCTGGTATCCAAGTACTTGTGACTGGATTTCTGATCCATTATTTGCGTCCAGTGCCTTATTGCGGTGGTCCTTCAAAGTCTAAATTGTGTTGGGGATAATGATCCTTTCCAAATTAGTGGTGAACATTTGGCATTGTATTGTGAAAATTTTGTTTTGTTGGACGACATGAATTTGATGTATGTATCATTGGTTGTGCTAAACTGTTGATTATGGGATGACAACATGATATGAGTAACTTCCCAATGAGCAGATGTCTTGATTTGTTTTGCCAGTGAAATGTGTTTTTTGTCAGATACAATTTGCTCTGACAGCAGCACAAGTGATTCCAGTCAAAAATGCATTTGGCTGCATTTGGAGTATTATATGCTGGTTTGGTCACCACTCTACCAGGAGGTTGTGGAAACTTTGGAAAGAGTGCAGAGAAGGTGCACCAGGATGTTGCCTGGTCTCAGGGCATTGGCAATGAGAAAATGTTAAGAAGACTAGGATTACTTTCCCTGGAAAGATGATGGCTGAGAGAAAGCTAATAGAGGTCTACACAATTAGGAGAGGCATGGCTAGGATACAGTCAGAGGCATTTTTCCAGAGTTAGAATGTCAATTACAAGGGGGCTCAGATTCAAGATGAGAGGGGAAAGTTTAAGGAAGATGAGTGAAGAAATTTTACACACAGACAGTGTTCGGTGCCTGGAACACGTTGCCATAAGAGGTGCTGGAAGCAGACACATTGGTGAGACATCTGGATAGTACTTCTCAGCACTTCCTGATTCAAAGCACTTTCAGTTTCAATGTGACTGCGCTGGTGAACACATTCAGTTCAACCACTTACCAATGGATTTCTCGGCAATTGTCAGAGAAGAGTAATTAGTAACTATGTTTAATGAAGGTTTTGACCTGGGAGCAAGTGAAAAACAATATTTCGAAGGAGAAACAGGTTTAGGACGCTGACAGGGTTTTGACCCCATCCCAGGAGGGTGAAGGTGCCTGGAGTTGCCTTAAGTGGAGGGACAATGAGACAGAGGGAGGCCGGACGGAGGCACAAGCAGGGCTCATCCTCTAGATGTTCACTCAATGCACAAAAAGCTGGAAGGTTTAGCTTTATGAATCTGCATCTTGTTTCCGCCTGCAGATTTATTTTTATTTCAAAGATTAACTTCATTTATTTAAAAAAATACACGCACAATCTCTTTAGCCGTTCGAGTCTGTATAGTCTTTGGAGAACAAAGACTTTCCCAACAGTTCCAACAAACAAACCATGGAGTTTCTTACGTGTGCAATATGCTGTTTACTGGAGGGACCAGGAGGGTCCTATAATTGAATGAACCCCATTTTAGTTTGGCCAAAAGATAGATTCATTGGGATGTACAGCAGGAAACAACCCCTTCAGTCCAACTTGTGCATGCTGACCAGACATCTTAAAAAAATATAGTGCAATTTGTTAGCACTTGACCTATATCCCTCTAACCCTTTCAGTTCATAAACACATCCAGGTACCTTTGCAATGTTGTAATTGTCCAATCTGCACCATTTCCTTGAACAGCTCATTACATCCATGCACCTCCACACACAGCATTTATTGCATCCGCTGCACCTGATGTGGCCTCATTTAAATTGGGGAGACAGGCTGCCTACTTGAGGAACGTTTCAGAGAACACCTCTGGGACACCCGGACCAACCAACCCAACCACCCCGTAGCCCAACACTTCAACTCCCCCTCCCACTCCACCAAGGACATGCAGGTCCTTGGACTTCTCCATCGCCAGACCATGGCAACACGACGTTTGGAGGAAGAGCGCCTCATCTTCTGCCTGGGAACCCTCCAACCACTAGGCATGAACACAGATTTCTCCAGTTTCCTCATTTCCCCTCTCCCACCTTGTCTCAGTCAAATCCCTCGAACTCAGCACCACCTTCCTAACCTGCAATCTTCTTCCTGACTTCTCCGCACCCCACCCCACTCCGGCCTATCATCCTCACCTTGACCTCCCTCCACCTATCGCATTCCCAATGCCCCTCCCCAAGTCCCTCCTCCCTACCTTTTATCTTAGCCTGCTGGACACACTTTCCTCATTCCTGAAGAAGGCCTTATGCCCGAAATCTCGATTTTCCTGCTCCTTGGATGCTGCCTGACCTGCTGCGCTTTTCCAACAACACATTTTCAGCTCTGATCTCCAGCATCTGCAGTCCTCACTTTCTCCTGAACAACGTCCTACGCAACCACAACATGCTCTCCCAACTCCTATATTCAATGTATTGACCAATAAAGGCAAGCATACCAAATGGCTCCTTCACTATCCTGTCGACCTGTGACTCCACCCTCAAGGAAATATGAACCTGCAATCCATGGTCTCCTTGTTCAGTAACACTCCCCAGGACCTTACTATTGAGTGTACACGTCCTGGTCTGGTTTGCCTTTCCAACTTGCAGCCCCTCACGTTTATCTAAATTAAGTTACATCTGCCGCCTCTCGGCCTGTTGGCCTTCTATGCATATCTGTGGTGACATTAATGCCCCAAATAATTGAACGTTAACATTCCTACTTTGATAAAGTACTGCAGATGTGGTGATCTGAAATAAAAACCGAAATTGCTGGTGAAACTCAGGAAGACTGGCTGAATCTGTGAAGACAGATGACATGTGAATGCTGATAGTCTACATTATCATGCAATGATACTTGAAATATTTTCATAACACGAGATGTGGGTCACATAATACTGAAAAATTCAATTAGGTTTTAGTCCACTACTTGGTATCTGCACCAGCATTAAATCCATTTGCATGACTGGGCTCAAGCTGAACAATTCAAATGCACTGCACCATGCTTCACTTGGCATGTCATGCTGCAAAAGGACCAAGTTCAGTAAGTTAGAGACTGAAGTCACATATTATGATACAGTGAAGATATGAGTATGTCATTGAAGATGTATTAGACTACTGCTGTGAGATGTAACACAATATCGCAAAAGTTTCCAAAAAGATGCCCAACATCAATAAACAATGTTGTACATACCAAACATTCTCAATTCTGTACCTATACAGACTGTATATGGACAATGTTAACAAGATTATCAACTTAAATTTTGATATAATATTTTTGACAGTATGCCCTGATCTGACAATTATATGCCCATGTGGAGAGTTGTGTGTTATTCGTTGTTTCTGTTGGTCATCTTGATGCTGGCTTCTATCGCTCAGCATCATCTCACAATCATTACCTTTAATCTTTTATTCCTGACTGTCGGCACACCCTATATTGCTCTGGAATTGGCTTTTGTTGTTTTACAATGTAGGTGGTGATCTATCATGATCTCATACAACATGGGTTGATTGCATATCTTAGAAACATTTCCTGGTATCCAAGTACTTGTGACTGGATTTCTGATCCATTATTTGCGTCCAGTGCCTTATTGCGGTGGTCCTTCAAAGTCTAAATTGTGTTGGGGATAATGATCCTTTCCAAATTAGTGGTGAACATTTGGCATTGTATTGTGAAAATTTTGTTTTGTTGGCCGACATGAATTTGATGTATGTATCATTGGTTGTGCTAAACTGTTGATTATGGGATGACAACATGATATGAGTAACTTCCCAATGAGCAGATGTCTTGATTTGTTTTGCCAGTGAAATGTGTTTTTTGTCAGATACAATTTGCTCTGACAGCAGCACAAGTGATTCCAGTCAAAAATGCATTTGGCTGCATTTGGAGTATTATATGCTGGTTTGGTCACCACTCTACCAGGAGGTTGTGGAAACTTTGGAAAGAGTGCAGAGAAGGTGCACCAGGATGTTGCCTGGTCTCAGGGCATTGGCAATGAGAAAATGTTAAGAAGACTAGGATTACTTTCCCTGGAAAGATGATGGCTGAGAGAAAGCTAATAGAGGTCTACACAATTAGGAGAGGCATGGCTAGGATATACAGTCAGAGGCATTTTTCCAGAGTTAGAATGTCAATTACAAGGGGGCTCAGATTCAAGATGAGAGGGGAAAGTTTAAGGAAGATGAGTGAAGAAATTTTACACACAGACAGTGTTCGGTGCCTGGAACACGTTGCCATAAGAGGTGCTGGAAGCAGACACATTGGTGAGACATCTGGATAGTAATATGAATAGGGAGGGAATAGAGAAATACCAACTGAATAAGTGCCGGAGGTTTTTTTTAGATTAGTTTGGGCATGATGATTGGCACAGGCTTGGAAGACTGAAAGGCATTTTCCTCTGCTGTATATCTCGATGTTCTCTGTGACAGATCGACCTTGAGAAATCCAGAACATCCATGAACTTCTTGTCGATTAAGTTGATATGAAACTTCAATTTGATATGATTCATTATTGCCACGTGTACCAACACACTGTAAAAGTATTGTTGTGCATGCTGTCCAGGCAAATTAAACCTTACAGAAGCATATCAGGGTAATAGAAAAGAATGCAGAATATAATCCTATAGCTACAGAGAAGGTGCAGAGAAACAGCAACACTCATATATGAGAGGTCTGTGCCAGTGCTAAAATCGAATGTTTTCTCTTGAAAGAATTAAGAACAAAAGCAATAAGATTTTTGTGTTGCAGATAAGAATGTTATATACAGTGCCATCATAACCTTGAATCGAGTTATTATTTTCACATGTACCTTCATACAGCGAAAAGAATTGTTTTGCATGATATACAGACAAATCCAGACCTCTTTGTTCTTGTATTCAGTGCCCTGAGTAATAGAAACAATTATCTCATATACCATCTTAATCACCTCCTAACTGCCCTGCTGCCTTCAATGAGCTACGGAGATGTACATCAAGATCCCTCTGATCCTCTGGACTGAATGGGTCCTACCGTTCACCATGTAATCACTGGCCTTGTTGTTTTTCCCACAATAATCTTCAGCATTAAATTTCATTTGCCACCATTCATATATTGTGACACAATGTGGCCTCCACTATCCAGAGGAGACTTGCATTTTCTGCCGTCACACCTCTTGACTGAGGATCCACTGAACCGGTTAGTTGCCTGTTCACACATACTCTCCAAAGTCTGTGTGTCCTCCCGCGAACCAACTGATCAAAATCCTGCTCACGTGTCCGTTATCCTGGACAAACTCGGGCTCATTTCCTGTGTTTCGAGATCCGTGCTCGCTTCCTGTGTTTCTCCATACCCCTTCACTATTAATAAACACAGCGCTGGGAACTTCAGTCACTTACTCAGAGGAACCCACAGAAGCAAAATGTGAAAAGGCATTAACAGCCAGCAACATCAGTATTTAATACGAGGCATTGGGCCCCCTGAATCCTTTCAGAACAGGATTTATCAGCAGAATTATTACCAGAGCTTTAATGGAGTTATCAAGCATTGCTCTCCACACAGTGTACGTGCCTTTAAACTTTCTGACAGGCAGGGGGCTATCAGCTACTGAGATCATTGTCACTCAGTCTGTAATTATTGAACAGTCGACAGAATGAATTTGTCTTTGCTCGAATATTTAAGAATTAATTCAGTGCTCACTATCCCAGCATTATCCCCCCGACAGCCTCAGCATTAATCAGGAAATAAATCCTCATCAACAATTTCACTGAACTGTTTTTCAGTAAAAAGCATGTCATTTGCTTTCCACAAAATTCCTCCTGAACTAACTCCAAACAAAAACAGTGAGCTTCACAGTAACAGACCCACGGGAAGTTGTGGTGAAATGAGCGGAGCCAGGACAGATGGGAATGAACAGGGGAATGGAAATGGATGCACTTTGGAAGGAAGATTGAGGAGTGGCAATAGAAATTGAAACTTAACACGAGTCCCCGGTTACGTTGATCGCGACTGTAACACACCCACTGTATCTGGGAGGAGAAAGTGAGGGCTGCAGATGCTGGAGATCAGAGTCGAGAGTGTGGTGCTGGAAAAGCACAGCAGGTAAGGCAGCATACGAGGAGCAGAAGAAACGCTGTTTCAGGCAAAAGCGAAATGTCAATTCTCCTGCTCGTCAGATGCTGCCTGACTTGCTGTGCTTTTCCAGCACCACACTCGCGACACTGCATCAGGGACCCACAGATATTCACAACATATAGTTGTGACTGGATTAACATGGGGGTTCCTGCACCTAACCGACCAAAGGAGCAGTAATGATGGAAAAAATAGGTCAATCCTCACAGATTATGGGCGTCAGAGCATGAAATATAAATTATTTCGGACGATGCAAACTCTTTAGGTTTTACAGGGTCATGCTCACACTGGATTATATGAGAATATCAGATACACATTGGGTTGCTATGAGAATTTCAAACATATATCGATTTATACAATCATACAGTGATATACCAAGGAAACAGACCATTCAGTACAATGGTACACATTGGTGTGAAATATCAGCAAATGTGTAAATGCTCTACAGGCGGAAGGTGGTGCTACATGATGGTGATGGAGATGAATCAGTCAGTGGGTCTCAGACTGGGCTCAGTGGAGTCTTTCCAAGGGGGACACCAAATAATTTCACTGCAGGGTCAGTGGGGTCTTTCCAAGGGGGGACACCAAATCATTTCTCCCAAATATGATTGAGGAACCCATGGGGACAGAATGGTGAGGGAATGGAAGAAAAATTGCAAGAATAGCCCACATTCCACAAGTTAGCAGAAGTTTTATTTATTTTAACATGGTGACTTGAGCGTGAAAGCCCTTGACATCAAAGCCACATTTCATCAAGTGTGGTATCACGGCAACCGAGCAAAACTGGTGTCTGTGGAAATCGGGAGTTGTGGGGGCAATCTTTCTACTGGATACCTGGCACACGAGAAGATGGTTGTACTTGTTGGAGCTCAATCATATCAGCTCCAGGATATCTCTGCAGGAGTTCCTCAGTGTAGTGCCCTGCCCCAAACATCTTCAGTTGCTTATCAATGACCTTCCCTCCACAATAAGGTCAGAAGTTTGATGATTGTACATCCTTCAGCACCATTCCTGTCTCCACATATTCTGAAACAGAACATGGACAAATGCAGCAAGAACTTGACAATATAGAAGCTTAGGCTGACAATGTCAATTAAAATTTGTGCCACACAGATTCCGAATGAGAGCCAATCCAGCTACTGCCCATTGACATGCAATGGCTTCATTAAATCCCCTGCTCAAAACATCCCAGTGGTTACGGTTAACCAGAAGTACAATTGCCATCACCATATAAATGCAGTAGGTTTCTGCAGATTAGGTGAATTGGCCATGCTAAATTACCCATCTTGTCAGGTGCATTATAGTCAGAGAGAAATTGGTCTGGGTGGGTTACTTGTCGGATGGTCAGTGTGGACTTGTTAGGCTGAAGGGCCTGTTTCCACACTGTAGGGAATCTAATCTAATTCTCACCTTCTTCATAGTGATGGGGATTCTTGGTTTTATGATTTTCAGCATGGAGACTCTGATACACTTTCGGTGGGACAGGAGTTGGGAGACCAGCTGCTGCTGTGATATTTGGCTCTCTTCAGTTTGGATTCAGGTAATGGGCAAGTGCCATTGTCATGCTGCCTGGCCCAATGAGTGTTTTCATCATTAATGTCTGCAATTGTGATAAACGTGTCAATTTCACTTCACTGGAAATCTAATCCTGCTGCAGCAATGTCCTTTCATGGTAAAGTAACACTGACAAAGTGGACTGGGTTTGCACAGGTTATTTATAATTATAAATCTGTAAATTATCATTTATTATGAACATGTAAAGAATGTCACATTAAGGGAGGTTTTATGTCATAATATTCAGTGGAAAGAAACTCATATCTATGTAGGTTCCTTTTAAACGTTAAGTAGGAGTTCAGCCTTTCCAACATTTATGTGGAGTGAGACTGCGGTGAACAGCAATTTAACTATCTGAGTTGGATGTGATGTGAAATTCACTGTATTAATCAGGCCATTTCCACATAATGTTTCTCCCCATGAAACTATCTGTTCTGCAGAATATTGGTGGAGTTACAAAATACATTTCTTTCTCATTTAATCTTCTTCCTCATCACTGTCCACACCAGTATCAATAACCCTTGACCCACAAATTCGAAAGTTCTTTGTGGAGGATACAAATTCTGCAGAATGAGTCACTGCTGGGCCTGCAAACGGGTTTCATTTGAACCCTTCTGGCCGGAAAGGTTCCCACCAGTGAACAGCCACCATCTGGGGCAGAGAAAGGCGGGTGGTTCATGTTCCCGAAGTGGCAGGGGAGGACTTTCTGTGTAATAAAACAAAGAGCAATAGAGCACAGAAAAAGGCCCTTCGGTCCTCCAAGCGTGCGTCGACACATTTAGCCCTTGCAAACCAAAACTGTCTTCACTTGTTGGATCGGTTTCACTATTATCTCCAGGTATTCGTCCAGCTGTTTTTTAATGCTGCTATTGTGTCTGTTTCCATCATCTCGTCTGGCAGCGCATTCCAAGCACTCTGTGTGAAAAACTTGCCTCACACATCCCTTTTAAATCTTCCACCCCAGCTCACTCTGCACCTTGATCCTGTGTCCCCGAGGAATTGGTTAAAAACAATGATTGCAGATGCTGGAAACCAGATTCTGAATTAGTGGTGCTGGAAGAGCACAGCAGTTTAGACAGCATCCGAGGAGCAGTAAAATTGACGTTTCGGGCAAAAGCCCTTCATCAGGAATACAGGCAGAGAACCTGAAGGGTGAGGGCGTGGGAGTGGGGAGAAAGTAGCATAGAGTACAATAGGTGAGTGGGGAGGGGATGAAGATGATAGGTCGGGGAGGAGGGTGGAGGATAGGTGGGAAAGAAGATATGCAGGTAGGACAAGTCATGGGGACGGTGCTGAGCTGGAAGTTTGAAACTGGGGTGAGGTGGGGGAAGGGGAAATGAGAAAACTGTTGAAGTCCACATTGATGCCCTGGGGTTGAAATGTTCCGAGGGGGAAGATGAGGAGTTCTTCCTCCAGGCGTCTGGTGGTGAGGGAGCGGTGGTGAAGGAGGCCCAGGACCTCCATGTCCTCAGCAGAGTGGGAGGGGGAGTTGAAATGTTGGGCCACAGGGCAGTGTGATTGATTGGTGCAGATGTCCCGGAGATGTTCTCTAAAGCGCTCTGCTCGGAGGTGTCCAGTCTCCCCAATGTAGAGGAGACTGCATCGGGAGCAACGGATACAATAAATGATATTGGTGGATGTGCAGTTAAAACTTTGATGTATGTGGAGTAATTAACCCTACACCCTGTGAAAAAGCCTCAGACTGCAGCTGGAGAACTAGTAGTTTATAAAATCATGAGGGGCATTGATAGGGTCATTAACCAATCTCTTTTTCCTGAGGTGGGGAAGGCCAAAATTGGAAAGCACAGGTTTTAGGTGAGAGGGGAATAGTGAAAAAATGGCCTGAGGGATAACACAAGAAGTGTAATGCATGTTTGTAATGAACTGCATGAGGACGTTCAGGAGGCAGGTACAGTTACAACATTTAAAGGTGTCCAAGTGGTTAAATGAATATGCAAGGTTTTGAGGGCCAAATGTTGGCAGATGGGACTTGGTCAGACTGGGATGAATGGTCGGCATGGATGAGTTGGGTCAAAGGGTCCATTTCTGTTTTATATAACTCTATGACTTCGACGTGTGTAATTGATTGAACTGCATGGAAACCACTATATAGGTTAATCTTTGCTAATTTTAATCGATTTTCAACCATGTTGGCATTTCCTCAATGTGACTGCATCAAACCTTGTAACCAGAACTATGCTTACCACTGCATGCCAAGGTTTGCAACATCTCTGCTAGCTATGTTCTTCTATCATCCCAAAGATTGTGAGAATGGGCAACAAATGCAGGCCTACCCAATGATATGGACCTCTCCCCCTGTCTCTTATTATTTATTGAATTGAATTTGTCCAAGTTCTAACTATTTACATTCCTTGCCCAAGTTAAACTGTTATTACATCTGTCAATTTACCAAAACCAATTGCTTATCTTGGTCTGCAACCAGTTGCAACTTTGAGGTTTCGTCTTAACTTTTCTGAACCAGGGATCATGTAAGTTCCAGGTGGTGAGGGTATAACAACAAGCAGCCCAAACATTAGACTAATGACACACAAGTGCCTATGCTACCATTACATGCAACTTCTTGAGGTCCCTTTGAGAGCTAGTTTCGCACACAACCCATCACATTTCATAAACAAAAACAAGAGAAGCTGGAAAAGCTCAGCTGGTCTGGCAGCATCTGTGAAGTGAAATCAGAGTTAACATTTCCCAAAACATTAACTTTGATTTCTCTACTCAGATGCTGCCAGACCTACTGAGCTTTTCCAGCAACTTCTATTTTTGTGTCTGATTTATAGCATCCTCAGTTATTTTAGTTTGTAACCTATTGCATGTTGTGCTTTACTCTCCTAACAGCATTAATCAGTGTGTTGTCAATGGGTGCTTCTTAATGTGGAGCAGATAAAGTATTAATTTTATGATAATGAAGTGCACACATTTCCATCAGTTTATTAGCTGACAAGAGAAATGAAGATGGTATAAAATTACATGCAGGACCCATAGGTGATCTTAAATCTCACAGATTGGCAGTGGTTTTGAGTTCTTTCCACCTTCCTTAGATCCCGGATTGAAGAAGAGAAAGACCCTCTCTTTGAAAGTGTGGGTGAAAGTGTGGAGATGGGACATGTTGTCCGCATTGTAAAGTGACACCTGTCCATTCTCATAGTCCAGGAAAATGCCAATATCCTGAGGCTTGACCTTTGGGGTGAGAGGGATCGAGAAGACAATAGTATTGGCTAAATAACCTTTTCCAGGGATAAGCCATATGATCCAATAGCTGGTGTCAGGGTTCAAACTAATTTCCTTTTCCCTCTCCACAGACTCCCAGACTCCACTCAGTCTTGTTTCCCACCTCCACTTCCCAGTAATGACTCACTGATATGAATCCTGCTGATCCCAGAACAAAGGGCCAGTTGTCAAATCTCTCCGGGATGTTAAGTAGCCATTGCGGTTTGTCTCCTGAATCTCACACTGGCCTGGTCCTGAGACAGGATGAGCCAAGGATTTGCTGTTTTCAGATCCAGAGTCGGAGCAGCTGCCGCTGGGAAAATTAAAATAACATTATTTACTTATCCTTTAGTTAAACACTTATTTTTCAAAATGCTTTTGTGTGGTATGTGAAATTTACTTCCACAACAGGGTTTATACTCGGCAGAAAAGTCATCTAGGCCTATCACCAGAATGAATCAGGGTCTTATTGCCTGGAATCTCAGAAATTGCCAAAAATAGTGTCAGAAGGAGGGAAAAACCATGAGGAAGTGGTGGGGAGACGCAATCGGTGTGGTCAGGTGGGTTCGCATGTGAGTGATCATAAAGATAATAGAGACCCTGGGCTGACAGGCAATAGCAGTGAGAATTCACAATGTTTGGGGAACTGGAGATGTAATGAATAGGAGAATCAGAGCTAAGACAGAAGAGACACTGGTGGATAGAAGAGGTGGTAGACAACAGGAGGATGCAAGTTGATAGCATTAGGAGGAAAAGCAGTTGTGGAGTAGAGACAATAGTGAAGGCAAGACAACTGATGAGGCAGGTGCTCTAAAGGTATGGAGTGCTAATAAGAGGAAATAGTGGCTTGGAGAGAGATATCTGTGGAGATTTAAGTCAAAGACAGTTTATGGAAGAAAGAAGGGAGCATGAAAAAACATAGGTATTCATCCAACATTGTGGTAAGTAGAGATAGTGAACTTAGTTGTAGTTTGACCAGAAACAGAGAATCTCAGAATCTGATTTCAAGTTCACATTCCTCAAATGCTCGTTTGAATTCTCTTAGTTCTATATTTCATTATTTAGCTGGCTTCAAGGGCATATCTAATTCCTGAAAAACAAATCCACTGCAATTTGCTGTCATCCCTTTTCAGTCAGAAAAATGTTGAACACTTGAAGCTAAATGTCGAATTCAAACAATGTATCAGAAGTTAAGGTTTGCTGTCTTATTATCACCTTATGGAGTTGAAAAGACAACTTGAAGCTGAATAATGCATGAAGTGCAAACCTGCTGTTCCAGTGTGAAAAACGTGGCTGGGGGAAGATGAAATCACAGGCAAGCCTGCAAATCTCTGAGAAGTTTCAAATTACTTTCAAATCATGACTCCAATTCAAAAGACCGATTTGCGTCTGAAGCATGGTGAAACTTTCTATCTGTTGTGAAGGGTGCAGAAAAATCAGTGTAAATTCACCCGCAACAGCACACTGAAACATATTGCAAAGAGCAGATTTGGCCTCTGGTGAACAATGGGCTGGGTGGTGTTTGGCTGCCCATTAAAATAGGTTAGTCAAAATACTGTTTTGCAATCTAATCTGTCTTTACAACTCCATTCTCGTTTTGTGCTTTTCCCTTTATTGTGGTAGACATTGATGCTATGCAAAAAAAAAAACACCTATGGTCTTTTGTGGAGAAAGTGAGGACTGCAGATGATGGAAATCAGAGCTGAAAATGTGTTACTGGAAAAGCGCAGCAGGTCAGGCAGCATCCAAGGAGCAGGAGAGTCGATGTTTCGGGCATGAGCCCTCTGCCCAAAACGTCGATTCTCCTGCTCCTTGGATGCTGCCTGACCTGCTGAGCTTTTCCAGCAACACATTTTCAGCTATGGTCTTTTGTGGTCTATTTTCTCACATCTCAAACACATAAATTAATCTCTTTGCGAAATGAGATTTCCAATCTCTAAAGACTTTCCTCTGGGGTAATTTGATTGATTAAATTAGTTTGCATTTAACATGTACTCTTCTAGACTGGATTGTCTGCAAAGCTGTCAATATATTGACCAAAATGTTACCAAAATATTCTGATGTCACCTTTCTGATAACCGAGCTAGAATTTACTCCATGACTGATGATCGGCCAACTGGTCTGTCATTATCATTTATTGCTTTTCTACTGCTAGTTTTTTAAATACTGGGATAGCATTTGCCACTCTGCAATCTGTCAGGCTGCTTGAGAATCTATTGAATTTTTGACGATGTTTCCACTCTGTGAAATGTCACTTCCTTTACTGCAGATTACCAGGCACTATGTATTGATTGATCTAGAGTCATAGAGTCATAGAGATGTACAGTATGGAAACAGACCCTTCAGTCCAACCCGTCCATGCTGACCAGATGTCCCAACCCAATCTCGTTCCACCTGACAGCACCTGGCCCATATCTCTCCAAACCTTTCCTATTCACATAGCCATCCAAATGCCTCTTAAATGTTGCAATTGTTCCAGTTTCCACCACTTCCTCTGGCAGCTCATTCCATGCATGTACCATCCTCTGCGTGAAAACGTTGCCCCTTCGATCTCTTTCATATCTTTTCCCTCTCCTTCTAAACCAATGCCCTCTCGTTCTGGACTCCACGACCCCAGAGAACAGATTTGCCTGTCTATACTATCCATGCCCCTCATAATTTTGTAAACCTCTCTAATGTCACCCGTCAGCCACCGACGCTCCAGGGAAAACAGCCCCAGCCTGTTCAGCCTCTCCCCATAGCTCAAATCCTCCAACCCTGGCAACATCCTTGTAAAGCTTTTCTGAACCCTTTCAAGTTTCACAACATCTTTCCGATAGGAAGGAGACCAGAATTGCACACAATATTCCAACAGTGGCCTAACCAATTTCCTGTACAGCCGCAACATGACCTCCCAACTCCTGTACTCAATACTCTGACCATTAAAGGAAAGCATAGGGTGGCACAGTGGTTAGCACTGCTGCCTCACAACTCCAGAGACCCAGTTTCAATTCGTGCCTCAGGCAACACTCTGTGTGGAGTTTGCACATTCTCCCTGTGTCTGTGTGGGTTTCCTCTGGGTGCTCCAGTTTCCTCCCACAAACCAAAACAAAATGTGCAGGTTAGGTGAATTGGCCATGCTAAATTGCACGTAGTGTTTGGTGAAGGGGTAAATGTTGGGGAATGAGTCTGGGTTGTTTCCGCTTCGGTGGGTCAGTGTGGACTTGATGGGCCGAAGGGTCTGTTTCCACACTGTAAGTAATCTAAAATACCAAATACCTTCTTCATTATCCTATCTACCTGTGACTCCACTTTCAAGGAGCTATGAAGCTGCACTCCTAGGTCTCTTTGTTCAGCAACATTTCTTAGGACATTACCATTAAATGTACAAGTCCTGCTAAGATTAGCTTTCCCAAAATGCAGCACCTCACATTTATCTGAATTAAACTCCATCTACCACTTCTCAGCCCATTGGCCCATCAGGTCAAGATTCTATTGTAATCTGAAATAACCCTCTTCACTGTCCACTACACCTCCACTTTTGGTGTCATCTGCAAACTTACTAACTGTACCTCTTATGCTCACATCCAAATCATTTGTGTAAATGACAAAAAGTAGAGGACCCAGCACCGATCCTTGTGGCACTCCACTGGTCACAGGTCTCCAGTCTTAAAATCAACTCTCCACCACCACCCTCTGACTTCTACCCTTGAGCCAGTTCTGTATCCAAATGGCTAGTTCTCTCTGTGATCTAACCTTGCTAATCAGTTGCCTATGGGGAACCTTGTCAAACACCTAACTGAAGTCCATATAGATCACATTTACTGCGCTGCCCTCATCAATCCTTTTTGTTGCTTCTTCAAAACACTCAATTGAGTTTGTGAGACATGATTTCGAACGCACATTGACTATCCCTAATCAGTCCTTGCCTTTCCAAATACATGTACATCCTGTCCCTCATGATTCCCTCCAACAACCACTGAGGTCAGGCTCACTGGTCTATAGTTCCCTGGCTTGTCTTTACCACCCTCCTTAAACAGTGGCACCACGTTTGCCAACTTCCAGTCTTCCGGCACCTCACCTGTGACTATCGATGAAACGAATATCTCAGCAAGACGCCCAGCAATCACTTCTCTAGCTTGCCATAGAGTTCTTGGGTACAACTGATCAGGTCCTGGGGATTTATCCACCTTTACCCGTTTCAAGACATTTAACCCTTCCTTCTCAGTAATCTGGATATTTTGCATTATGTCACCATCTATTTCCCTGCAGTCTATATCTTTCATATCCTTTTCCACAGTAAATACTGATGAAAAATACTCATGTAGTATCTCCCTCATTTTCTGCTATTCCATACAAAGGCTGCCTTGCTCATTTTTGAGGGGCCCTAT
Organism: Chiloscyllium punctatum; assembly: GCF_047496795.1. Taxonomy (NCBI): domain Eukaryota; kingdom Metazoa; phylum Chordata; class Chondrichthyes; order Orectolobiformes; family Hemiscylliidae; genus Chiloscyllium; species Chiloscyllium punctatum. The sequence goes on along the minus strand of NC_092768.1, from coordinate 26,059,720 downwards.
TCTCTTCCTAGTTACCCTTTTATCCTTAATATATTTGTAAAAACCCTTTGGATTCTCCTTAATTCTATTTGCCAAAGCTATCTCATGTCCCCTTTTTGCCTTCCTGATTTCCCTCTTAAGTATACTCCTCCTTCCTTTACACTCTTCGAAAGGGCTCACTCAATCTATTGTGTCTATACCTTGCATATGCTTCTTTCTTTTTCTTAACCAAGCCCTCAATTTGTTTCGTCATCCAGCATTCCCTATACCTACCAGCCTTTCCTTTCACCCTGACAGGAATATACCTTTTTCTGGATTCTTATTATCTCATTTCTGAAGACTTCCCATTTTCCAGCCGTCCCTTTACCTGCGAACGTCTGTCCCCAATCAGCTTTCAAACGTTCTTGCCTAATTCCGTCAAAATTGGCCTTTCCCCAATTTAGAACTTCAACTTTTAGAAGTCTATCCTTTTCCATCACTAATTTAAAACAAATACAATTATGGTCGCTGGCTCCAAAGTGCTCCCCCACTGACACCTCAGTCACCTGCCCTGCCTGATTTCCCAAGAGTAGGTCAAGTTTTGCAACTTCCCTAGTAGATACATCCACATACTGAATCAGAAAATTGCCTTCTGTGCTTTTAACAAATTCCTCTTCATCTAAACCTTTAACTCTATGGCTATCCCAGTCTATTTTTGGAAAGTTAAAATCCCCTACCATAACCATCCTATTATTCTTACAGATAGCTGAGATCTCCTTACAAGTTTGTTTCTCAATTTTCCTCTGACTGTTAGGATTCCGTGGTACTGTGGTAATATCCCTTCCTCTGAAGTAAGTGACCTGAGTTCAGCCCCCATCTGTTCCACAGGTGTGTCAGAACACCTCTGAAGAGATAGATTTCAAGTATCTGACAAAAGAAAATCTGTTTGGCTCTCGGGGAAGTGATCAGCTTCTATGTTTATGTTAATGCTTATGATGTTTTCTTGTTCATAGCATCATACAACAAGGAAACATACCCAACTCATCTGTGGAAAACAAGTTTTCCAAACTAAAGTAATCACATTTGCCTGTGTTTGGACCATATCTCCCAAAAGCTTTCCTATTCATACACCTGTCCAAATGTCTTTGAAATAATGTCAGTGTACGTGTATCTGTCACTTCCTGTGGCAGTTCATTCCACATACAAACCACCTCTGGCTGAAAAAGTTGCCCCTCAGGCCCCTTTAAAATATTTCACCATAAAAACATGCCCTCCAGATTTTCCTCCCCAACCATAAATAACAGATTTTTGCTATTCACATTATCTATGCCCCTTGTAATTGTCTAATCCTCGATCAGGTCAACCTTCTCTCCTCCAGTTCAAAAAAAAGTCCCAGACTATCCAGTATCTGCTTATAACTCAAACTCTCGAGTCCGGGGAACATCCATGGAAATCTTTTCTGCACCCTCTCGAATTCAATAATATCCTTCCTCGTACTCTAACAGTGTTCGCACCAACATCCTAGACAATCGCAACATGTCATGCCAAATTTGATACTTAGTGATCTGAGCAATGAAGGCAAGTGTGTCAAATGCCTCGTGTACTACCCTGTCTACCTGTGCCACAACTTTCAAAGCCTCTAGGCCTCTCTGTTCAACAGCAATACCAAGAACGCTACCATTGGAGCCAACGTTCTCCTCCACTCGTGATTGCAAGCTGCCCTAAACTAGTACTGAAAAATGTGCTGCTGGAAAAGTGCAGCAGGTCAGGCAGCATCTAAGGAGCAGGAGAATCGACGTTTCGGGCATAAGCCCTTCTTCAGGAATAAGGAAGGTGTGCCAAGCAGGCTAAGATAAAAGGTGGGGAGGAGGGACTTGGGGGAGGGGCGTTGGGAATGCGATAGGTGGAAGGAGGTTAAGGTGAGGGTGATAGGCTGGAGAGGGGTGGGGGCGGAGAGATCGGGAAGAAGATTGCAGGTCAAGAAGGTGGTGCTGAGTCCGAGGGTTGGGACTGAAATAAGATGGGGAAGGGGAAATGAGGAAGCTGGAGAAATCTGCATTCATCCATTGTAGGTGGAGGGTTCCCAGGTGGAAGATAAGTCACTCTTCCTCCAGGCGTCATTTGGCCATGGTCTGGCGATGGAGGAGTCCAAGGACATGCATGTCCATGGCGGAGTGGGAGGGGGAGTTAAAGTGTTCAGCCACGGGGCGGTTGGGTTGGTTGGTGCGGGTGTCCCAAGGGTGTTCTCTGAAACGTTCTGCAAGTGGAAGCCTGTCTCCACAATGTAGAGGAGGCCCCATCGGGTGCAGTAAATGATGTGTGTGGAGGTGCAGGTGAATTTGTGACGGATATGGAAGGATCCCTTGGGGCCTTGGAGGGAAGTGAGGGGGAAGGTGTGGGCACAAGTTTTGCATTTCTTGCGGTTGCAGGTGAAGGTGCCAGGAGTGGAGGTTGGGTTGGTGGGGGATGTGGACCTGACAAGGGAGTCGCGGAGAGAGTGGTCTTTCCAGAATGCTGATAGGGAACGGGAGGGAAATATATCCTTGGTGGTGGGGTCCGTTTGGAGGTGGCGGAAATGACGAAGGATGATACGATGTATCTGGAGGTGGATGGGATGGTAGGTGAGGACCAGTGGGGTTCTGCCCTGGTGGCGATTGGAGGGGCGGGGTTCAAGGGCGGAGGAGTGGGAAGTGGAGGAGATGCGGTGGAGAGCATCGTCAATCACGTCTGAGGGGAAATTGCGGTCTTTGAAGAAGGAGGCCATCTGGGTTGTTCGGTATTGGGTTGCAATTGGCCCTAAACCAGTAACTTGGCTGACTCTAAAAATGGTCTGCCAACACCTTGTGCTTTCTAGAGGCAATCAAAAGACCTTAAAATGAAAAGGATTGCAAAGAAGAGCTCTTGGAATGCAAAAGGAGATTGAATAGAATCCCCAAACTTGCTGCTTTTGAATTGTAATCCCCCAGTATGTATTGTTCCACTCATAACACACTTTTTTGATTGTTTGTGCCTACCTGTATGTGTGCAACTGCTTAAAGGGATTAGACCCTCAATTTCTTGTGTTATATGTTGCTAACTCACATTTCCCTTGTGTGCAATTAGAGTGGATTTATTTGTAATAAAATGTAGTTCTCAGGACAGAAACCTGGGCAGCTTTTTAAAAATAATTAAACTATCTCCAAAATACAGATAAGTTTGGAACGTTCAGTACTGCAACTAAAGGTAATGTTTGTGACAATCCCAGGAATAGTGCTGGTGCATTCTGATTTGTAACACTAACAATTCTGGAATCCTGCCTATTTTGTGTCCTCATTAATGGATGAGTATTCATATGACCTCTAAATTAGACATCAGACTTTTTTCCTTCTTTCCATCACATTTTCCTTCAACAGAAACATCCAAACCCACAACGTCTACATAACGGTTGATAACTCCATGGACCTTGATCAGGTGTAGCCGACAACTCTGTGGAAAGCTCTTCAGGTGATTGCTGGGTCCCTTGCTGAAGTATTTGTATCATCAATAGTCACAGGTGAGCTACCAGAATACTGGAGTTGGTTAACATGGCACCACTATTTAAGCAAGGTGGTAAGAAAGAGCTATGGAACTATGCACCCATGAGCCTGCCATCAGTAGTGGGCAAGTTGTTGGAGCAAACCCTGAGGGACAGGATTTATATTTATTTTGAAAGACAATAACTGATTAAGTATAGTCAACATGACTCTGTGCATGGCAAATCATGTCTCACTAACTTCATTGAGGTTTTTGAAGAAGTAATGAACAGAATTGGTAAGGGCAGAGCAATGGACGTAATCTGTATGGAGTTCCATTAGATGTTTGACATGGTAAACTGGTTAGCAAGATTAGTTCACATGAAATACAGGGAGAACGAGTCATTTGGATACAGAACTGGCTCAAAAGTAGAAGACAGAGGATGGTGGTGGAGGATTGCTTCTCAAACTGGAGGCTAGTGACCAGTGACATGCCACAAAGATTGGTGTAGGGTCCACTGCCCTTTGTCATTTATATAAATTATTTAGATGTGAACATAGGAGGAATGGTTAGGAAGTTTTTAGATGACACCAAAATTGGAGGTTAAGTGGATGCCGAAGAATGTTACCTCAGAGAATCACAGAATATTGATCAGATGGGCCATTGGGTCAAGCAGTGGCAGTTGGAGTTTAATTTGGATAAATGTGAGGTGCTGCATTTTGGAAAGGCAAATCAGGGCAGAACTTATACACTTAACAGGAAGGTTATTGGGAATGTTGCTGAACAAAGAGAATGAGGAGTGCAAGTTCATTGTTCCTTGTAAGTGGAGTCACAAGTTCTTAGCATGGTGAAGAATGGTGAGAGCATTGAGAATAAGTGTTCAGAGCTCATAGTGCAACTGTACAGGTCATTGGTTACGCCACCTTTTGAAAACTGTGTGCAACTCTGGTCTCCCTACTATTGATTGTGAAACTTGAAAGTTTTCAGAAAAGATTTACAAGAATTTTGCCAGGGTTGGAGTTTTCAGTTATAGGGAGAAGCTGAATAGACTGAGGTTATTTTCCCTGGAGCATCGGAAGTTGATGGGTGACCTGATAGAAATTTAAATTACGTAATCAAGATATGATTGATATATTATCACCTAATGGAGCATTGCTCCGAAAGCTAGTGTGCTTCCAATTAAACCTGTTGGACTATAACCTGGTGTTGTGTGATTTTTAACTTTGTACACCCCAGTCCAACACGGCATCTCCAAATGGTGTGAATTCTGTCTGTGTCTCAATGCTATGTCAGACTGACATCAAAAACTCTAGTTTGTCAGAAAAGATGTTCTGGGATTTACATATCAAAGAACAGAAGCCAGCAGATACCATTCGAAAAGATGAAAGTTTTAATCCATGATTTTTTTACTGTATCACATCTCCCTGACACTGGACTCCTTTGGCTACAAATACTGTGAGCATGATCTTAACATCCACAACCACCTGCTGAAGAAGTAGCGCTCTGAAAGCTAGTGCTTCCAAACAAACCTGTTGGACTAGAACCTGGTGTTGTGTGATTTTTAATTTTACCTTACCGAGTCCAACACCGGTACCTCCAAGTTATTTAAGATGGAAGCGCAACTCATCTGCTGTCGAAGTGGGGCAAGTGCTAGTTCGAACAGAAATAGCCTGAAGTGTCACTGAAGTTTTCACCTGCCCTTCAAACATTGTCACTTTGATAAACAGTGAAGCTTTGTAAAGTCAAACGGATGGATAATATTAAAGGACACTTTGTCCATGATCTGGGTCTTTTAAAAGCTCTTTGTCTATTTGCTACCATTCACTATATCCTTTCTATCGAGTCCTTCTGGTTTTTTTCTATGATTAGGTAATCCCTCAGATTCCTTTGATTACTCGCTGTTAAACTTCATTCACCAAGCTCATTTTGTAAATGCATCCATTTGCTCAAGTCCTATCCAACTCTTTTTAGATTTTATGGACACAATCTCAAATGATCCACACTGGATCCATCTGTGTGCAGAACTATTCCCTAAACTTACTTTCGTTTGTGATCAATTCTGAATTCCATGCCCACCTCCAGCACTGAATGATTGAACCACACCAACCCCACAATTCTGGTCTGACAATAACTGAGTTGGGATTTTTCTAAATGACCGGTCAGACCTTAAAACAGGCAGGAGGCCCCTCATCTCTTATGTTGGGTCTATTTTCAGACTCTGACCATAAATTGAGATGTCCTGATACACCAGCCCTCACCTTTGGCTTTCTGGACCTGGACTGCATCATAGTGAAAATATGAGCTGATTCATTTTCCTGTATTCAGTGTAAATGTGGGAGGGACAGCAGGGTTTCTCCAAGATCCACAATGCTCCTGTCTGCTGATTGTTGACACAATGACGACCCCCGTCAGGGGGAGAACAGACACCCAAAACCAGAAATCTGCTTCACCCAACCACAAGAGAGGTCCTGTCAATACACCAGCAATCCTGGATAAAGCCTGTCCTGTAAAGGTCTGATCTGGCACTGAGGATGAATCTCGTATTTAGGATATGGAAAATCGCAAAGGTAGAACTCCTTAAATCCTCTCGTCCTTGATCTTCTCACTGCATCCACATTGCCAGCCCCTCTGGTACTGAGAATGAATCTCGATTTTCAGGATATGGAAAATTGCAATCGTAGAGCTCCTTAAATCCTCCGCCCTTGACCTTCTCACTGCATCCACACTGCCAGCCCCTCTCTCTCTCGCCTGGCCCTGGCAATTCCTCTCACCCAACCATTTCTTTCCTCTCCATTTCCACAAATTCCACATTCACCCTCACTCTCACCACCTTCACTTCCTCCTCAGTCTCCACATCACTTGTCCTCTCTCTCTTGCATCCCCTTGAAAAACCCTCTCCTCACACTTTCTGTGCCCTGTGGTCCACTAAGAATATGACCACAATATTACTTGAATTAGGAAAGGAACGCACTGCCTGACATTCAGTGGCAGAGTCCGGTTCAATTTGGCTCAAGTGGGTTTCAATATTTTTTTCATCTGTGAAGTGTAGTTTCCCTCACATGGGTATGACTTTTTTTTGTCACATTAAATGTTCTATTAACTATCCTCTTTTGTTCTTGAGTCACTTTACCCATTAACAAATGTTCCCAGTTTACTGAGGGCAGTCTCAACCTCAGCTCATTAAAGGACGAGAGATAATCTCTCCACCATTCAGGCACTCTGCCTGTATTCCTGATGAAGGGTGATTACCCGAATCATCAATTTTCCTGCTCCTTGGATGCTGTCTGAACTGCTGTGCACTTCCAACACCACTCTAATCTGCAGTGGTTGTTTTTACTCAGCTCATTAAAGTTGGTCTGACCGAAATAAAACTCTAGAAGTTGATGCCTTTTATTTTTAAATTTTACATTGAGCTCAATTATGTTATGATCACTATTTGAGCAATGTTCACGCACAATTAGGCTACTAATAAATCTGGCTTATTGCTCACTAATAAATCCAATATTGCTTGTCCCATCATTGCATCCAGCTCATCATACAATAAAGGAAGATCTGTAATTATGGGTTCCCCATGGGAGATTGGGTGAGCAAGTTTAGATCTTACGGAATACATGGAGAACTATCCATTTGGATACCAAACTGACTCAAAGGTAGAAGACAGAGGGTGGTGGTGGAGAGTTGTTTTTCAGACTGGAGGCATGTGACCAGTGGAGTGCCACAATGATTGGTGCTGGGTCCTCCACATTTTTTCATTTACATAAATGATTTGGATGTGAGCGTAAGAGGTGCAGTTAGTAAGTTTGCAGATGACACCAAAATTGGAGGTGTAGTGGACAGCGAAGAAGGTTACCTCAGATTACAGCAGGATCTTTACCAGATGGGCCAATGGGCTGAGAAGTGGCAGATGGCATTTAATTTGGATAAATGTGAGTTGCTGCATTTTGGGAAAGCAAATCTTAGCAGGACTTATAGACTTAATGGTAAGGTCCGAGGGAGTGTTGCTGAAGAAAGAGACCTTGGAGTCTAGGTTCATAGCTCCTTCAAAGTTGAGTCGCATGTAGGTAGGATAGTGAAGAAGGCGTTTGGTATGCTTTCTTTTACTGGTCACAATATTGAGTACAGGAGTTGGGAGGTCATGTTTCAGCTGTACAGGACATTGGTTAGGCCACTGTTGGAATAATGCGTGCAATTCTGGTCTCCTTCCTATCGGAAACATGTTGTAAAACTTGAAAGGGCTCAGAAAAGATTTACAAGGTTGTTGTCAGATTTGGAGGATTTGAGCTATAGGGAGTGGATGAACAGGCTGTGGCTGTTTTCCCTGGAGAGTCGAAGGCTGAGGGGTGACCTTAGAGAGGTTTACAAAATTATGAAGGGCATGGATAGGTTACATAGAAAAAGTCTTTTCCCTGGGGTCGGGGAGTCCAGAACTAAAGGGAATAGGTTTAGGGTGAGAGGGGAAAGATATAATAGAAACCTAAGGGGCAACTTTTTCAGACAGAGGGTGGTACGTGTATGGAATGAGCTGCCAGAAGAAGTGGTGGAGGCTGGTACAATTGCAAAATTTAAGAGGCATTTGGATGGGTATATGAATAGGAATGGTTTGGAGGGATATGGGCCAGATGCTCGCAGGTGGAACTAGATTGGGTTTGGAAGTCAGGTCAGCTTGGATGGATTGGACTGAAGGGTCTGTTTCCATGCTGTACATCTCTATGACATTAAGACTTTAATCTGCCTAGAGATTGAACAAATCCATTTAGGAACAATACCATAGAGATAGAATTGTTGGATTTTATGCAAATTGGGAGATGTGGCACGGTGGCTCAGTGGTTAGTACTGCTGCCCCATAGTGCCAGAGACCTGCGTTCAATTCCAGCCTCGGGTGACTGTCTGTGTGAAGCTTGCACATTCTCCCTGTGTCTGTGCGGGTTTCCTCCGGGTGCTCCGGTTTCCTCCCACAGTCCAAACATATGCAGGTTAGGTGAATTGGCCATGATAAATTGCCCGTAGTGTTAGATGTAGAGAGATGGGTATGGGTGGGTGAGCTTCGGCGGGTCGGTGTGGAGTTGTTGGCCCAAAGGGCCTGTTTCCACACTGTAATTAATCTAAATAAACTCCTGCCCAGAATGTAGAGAGGTCTTTCCGGAAAGAAACCTCCGGATAAATCGGGCCTTAGCGAATCTGGCCGAGAAAGCTCGAAAATTAAAGCTGGATCCGAAAGAGAAGGAAAGTAAACCTCACTGTGAGGATCATCAGGAAGATCTGAAGCTGCTTTGTGAAACTGACAAGAAATTGATCTGTCTGATTTGTAGAGATTCGCAGGAACACAAAGCTCACAACTTCTGGCCGATCAAAGAGGCTGTTGAAACCTACAAGATAAAAGAGAGAATATTTTCAAGGCTGTGAATTTTGTCTCAATTTCAGGGTCTGACATTTTAATGCTGCGATTTTTTTTCTCCTAATTCCAGGATAATCTTCGTTAGATTCTTTCACAGAGACGAAATCAGCGGTTCTACAAACGGGACTGAAGCAGAAACGAAAGATTTCCGAAGTGAGGGTGAGCTCTCCCTGTGCTGATTTTCTGGGATCTCGGTTAGTTTTGTTCCCTTTATCGCGGGACATTAATGAGGTTTCACATTTCATTTGGTAGGAACAGGCGAGCAGTCTGCACACCCACATCACATCCGAGTTCACTAAAATGCACCAGATTCTCACTGAGAAAGAGCAGCGTTTACTCAGATATCTCAGGGAAGGAGAGGATTGCAGAACCAATGGAGAAAAACCTTCGAGAGATTCAGAAGAATTTAAGTTCTATTGAGGAACTCTCAAAGTTGCAGAGACAGTTGGAGCAAAAAGACGAGCTGATATTTCTGAGGATGAGGAAATGTATTGCGGGTCAGTTCCCTGAAACGTCGCCCGGTTCCAAAATAACTGATGAGAAATGATATATTAATGGAGCATTACCTGAAACAGACAGAAGGAAAATTAAACAGATTTTTTGTCTCAACGATTCTGATGCTGTCACGAGAGAAAAGCTGCTCCCACATTGTCTGCAGCATCTCGGAATACCGAGATCCTCCTGGGAATAGCTTTTGATGTTATTACTTACTTTGTTGTTATCTCCATGTTCCCCATTGTAACTCCCATTGTAATCCAATTTCAGTTCCATGTGGACAGTGTGTGTGTGTGTGTGTGTGTGTGTGTGTCTGGTACAGTGGGAGTGTGAGAGTCACTGTGTCTGTGAGCGGGACTGATGGTCAGTTCCAGTTTATTTTACGCTCTCTTTAATCTTCCTTCCAAAATGTATCACTTTACACTTCCGTGTTATGTCTGCTCATTTCAGTAGCGTGTCTGTCTCCTCCTGAAATCTGTTGCTGCCTCCCTCACTGGTTGTGATTTATTTCTTTCAGGTGGCAGTATGTCAGAAGAGAAGGTAGGACATGCTCTTTCCTGAAACTCTGCACAGTTTGCTGAAAAACTCAGGGACGGTTTATTACGGGTTTATTTCCTGGTTATGTAGCCACTTTAAAGGACCGTTTATCAGGCGACAGTAACGAGGAGTATGGTTCACACTCGAGCTTCATTATGAAAACAAACTTAGGGCAAATACGTTGAAAGTATCTCAGAATAAAGAGATTTTACACCGCAAGCAAGACCATTCAGCCCGTCGAGTCTGCGTCAGAGAACGCTCACTCCTCCCTATTCTCACAACCTTTCTTGCCCCTGGCCCATGCCTGGCATATCTTGTGATCACACGTACAAATTCTTCTGAAATGTCATGAGATTTTGTGCGTCGAACACTCTTACAGACAGTGACTTCAGACTCCTATGACCCTCTAGGTGAAAAAACATCCTCACATCACCTCTTTACCCCCTGAACCCCGCCCCCCGAAACATCTGCCCTCGATGTTGATCCTGCCACCGAAAAGAGCTCTTTCTTGTCTATACCCATCATAATTTTATACACCTCAAACATGCACTCCCTCGATCTCCTCTGCTCCAAGGAAAACAAATTCTCTCTCTCCAAACTCGCTACGTAACTGAAACTCTGCAGTCCAGTCCAGTTCTGGTAAATTTCCTCTGCACCCTGTTCATCCGTCTTCTCATGTGGATTCAAGAACAGCATGCAATTCTCTAATTGCGACCTAACCAACACTTTCTCCAGTTCCAGCATCACCACTCTGCTCTCAAATACTATGCCTTGACAAATTAATACAACTATCTCATATGCCTTCTTAAACATCTTTTCCATTTGTGCAATACCTAACAGTGCTAATGGACATGCACACCAAGGTCCCTCTGATCTTCCGTGCTTCCAGGGTCCGACCATTCTTCATGTACTCAACTGCCTTGTTTACCATGCACAAGGACGTCATGTCACACTTTCCCAGATTGAATTCCATTTGTCACTCATTAACCCACCTGACCAGCCAATAATCCAAGCTATCCTTGTCACTACTTAACACCCAAGCAATTTTTGCATTATCTATGAACTACTGGTTACTTTCTCCTTTGGAGTCTAAACCATTTATATGTACCACAAACAGCAAGTGCCATGGCACTGACTCATTGAACACAGGCTTCCAAACAAATCATGCTCCCCAAAGCCATCACTTTCTGATATCTGCCACTCAACCAATTCTGGATCCATTCAGCTAAATTTCCTTGAAATTTCCCTTCCCTTGTTTAACACTTTCCTCTGAATGACGTTATCAAAGGCCTTGCTCAAGTCTAAGTAGCCTCAAGTCAAATGTGTTGCCCTCATTTGGACACTGATGCACTTATTTGGAAAAATTCAATCCAGTTTGTCAGACATGACTTGCCCTGAACAAAGGCATGCTGACTTCTCTTGATTATTTCTGCCTATTGAAGTGCAGATTATTTCTGTCCTTCAATCCTTACAATAGTTTCCACCCCACTGATGTTACACTGATTGGCCTTCAGTTTAGAGAAAGTGAGGACTGCAGATGCGAGAGATCAGAGTTGAGAGTATGGTGCTGGAAAAGCACAGGAGGTCAGCAGCAACTGAGGAGCAGGAGGATCGACGTTTCAGGCATAAACTCTTCATTAGGAAAGAAAAAAACTCTGGCCTTTGTTTTCCTGGTTTATCTCTTGTTCCATTCGTGAATAGCAGTGTCACACTGACTGCCCCGCAGTCCTCTGGAGGAGGTCAGAGAGGAATCAAAAATTATTGCCAGCACACTGCTGTTTCCAGCTTTTCCTCATTCAATAGCCTGGAATATAATGGTGGCACGATGGCTCAGTGGTTAGCATGCACAGTGCCAGTGAACGGGTTTGAGTTCACCCTTCAGCAATTCTCATTGTGGAATTTGCACGTTCATCCTGTGTCTGCATGGCTTTTCTCTGTGTGTGCAGGGTACGTGGATCGGCCATGCTAAATTGCTGCACAGTGTCCAGGCATGTGCAGACTATATGGATTAATCAGAAGAAATGCCACAGAATTGTTGTGGGTCTGAGTGGTATGCTTTTCGAATTTTCAGTATGGACATAATAGGATAAATGGCCTGATTCCATACTGTCGGTGCCATACTATAATTTCTGGTGATTTATCTACTTTTTACCCTGTCAGACCAGACAGATCCTCCTTTCTGACTATTCTAATTTATTTTGAAAGATATGTTACAGTTCCTCTCCCTGATTTCATAATCCACATCATCACTCTCACTCATGAAATCAGACACAAAGCGTTCATTTCAAATTATATCTTCACCCTCTGGCTCCATGCACAAATTATTACTGTGGGCTTGAATGGATTCCACACTGTCCCTCATTATTCTTTCATCCTTCAACCAGTGATCTATTCTAAACTAATGTATCAGCACAGTACCCATATCATTGTGTGCTCTGGTGTTTCAAGTGTTCATCCACATAGTTCTTAAATATTTTGAGTGTTCTCACCTCTATCACCCTTTTAGGCACCTAGTTCCAGATACTCATAACACATCTCTGGACGTCCAGTTCCTTACATTAAATCTCTGGCACCTGGGTAGTAACACCTCTACACCTGGGGGGGGGGGGAGAAATCCTCTCCACATCTACTCTATGTATGCCCCTGAACTTTGAATATCTCAATCAGAACCCTTCCTCAAGTCTTCCAAAAACAGCACCAATCTGTCAAATCCCCCATTATGGCTGAATTGCTCCTACCAAGGCAACATCCTGGTGAATCTCTTCTGCACTCCCTCCCATACAATCACATCCTTCCTACAGTATTGTGACAAGGACCACACAAAATAACCCAGCTGTGGCCAACTAATATCTTAATCAGCACCAGTATAACTTCACTTGTATTCAATGTCTCAATTAAAGAAAGAACCCAAATTCATAGCTGCCTTATCGACCTGTCCTACTGCCTCCAGATATTGACGGGCATCCTCTCCAATGTCCCTCTGATATTCTGTACTTCCCAGGATACCTATCATTTAAGATGCACTTTCTTGCCTTATTAGTAGTACCAAAACGTGTCAACTCACATTTTAAGAATTAAATTTGATTTGTCAGTGCACAGGCAATCTGACTTGTCCCTCGAGTCTATCCTGTTGTCTAACACTTTCTTCCTCATGATTTGCCACACCACTGACTTCTGTGTCTTTTCTTGTAACCGACTTTCTTGAAGAATGAGACCACATTAGCTGCCCTCTAGTGCTGCAGCACCATTGTTACGGGCAGGGAAAATTTGAAAATTAACATCAAATCCGCTGTCATCTCCTCCTTGCTTTTCACAGTATCCTGAGTTATTATCCATCATTTCTGTCCTCCGTCATTTCCGCCACCTTGAAACACACCCCACCACCAGGGATATATTTCCCACCCCACCCCTATCAGCGTTCTGGAGAGACCACTCCCTCTGTAACTCCCTTGTCAGGTCCACACCCCCCACCAACCCAACCTCCAACACTGGCACCTTCCCCTGCAAGTGCAAAATTTGCGCCCATACCTCCCGCCCACCTCCCTCCAAGGTCCCAAGGGATCCTTCCATATCTGTCGCAAATTCACCTGCACCTCCACACACATCATTTACTGTATCTGTTGCATCCGATGTTGTCTCCTCTACATTGTGGAGACAGACCTCGTACGTTTCAGGGAACACTTCTGGGACACCCGCACCAACCAACCCATCCGCCCCGTGGATAAACACTTTAACTCCCCCTCCCACTCCGCCAAGAACATGCAGGTCCTTAGCCCCCTCCATCGCCAGACCCTAGCCACACGACGCCTGGAGGAAGAGCACCTCATCTTCTGCCTAGGAATCCTCCAACCACATGGGATGAATGTAGATTACTCCAGCTTCCTCATTTCCCCTCCCCCCACCTTATCTCAGTCCTCACCCCCAGATTCAGCACCGCCCTCTTGACCTACAAACTTCTTCCCGACCACTCCGCCCCCACCCCTCTCCGGCCTATCACCCTCATCCTCACCTCCTTCCACCTCTCGTATTTCCAGCGCCCCTCCCCCAATTTCCCTCCCCTCTATCTTTCATCTCAGCCTGCTTGGCACACCAGCCTCATTCATGAAGAAGGGCTTATGCCCGAAACGTCGATTCTCCTGCTCCTCGGATGCTGCCTGGCCTGCTGTGTTTTTCCAGCACCACATTTTTCAACTCTAGTCTCCAGCATCTGCAGTCCTCACTTTCTCCTGAGATATTGTCGCCTATCTGGAGTGTTTATCCATTTACAAGTCTGCTAAAATCACTCATTCATCCTCCCTGTCAATGTTAATCAATTCAAATTTATCGCAGTTACTCTGTATGATTTGAAGACCTATAAAAGTCATTCTCTACAGTAAAGAATGATGTAAAGTACTCATTTAAAATCATACCTATCTTCCAGCTGTAGACACAGGTTGACATTTTGGTGCTTAATGGCCTCTAACCTTTCCTTGGTAATTATTGTGCTTCTAAAAAATTAGAAAACTCCTTTGGGGCCCTCTTGTGATGCGGTGGCAGTGTCCCTACCCCTGTATAGGGTGGGCTGGGTTCAGGTCCCAGCTGTTCTGCAGGTATTTAGATTAGATTGCTTACAGTGTGGAAACAGGCCCTTCAGCCCAAAAAATCCACATTGATCTGCGGAGGCATAACCAACCTAGACCCATTCCCCTAACACTACGGGCAAATTAGCATAGCCAATTCACCGAACCTGCACATTTTTGGATTGTGGGAGGAAACCCACGCAGAATGGGGAGAATGTGCAAACTCCATTCAGAGAGTCACCCGAGATGAGAATTGAAACCACGTCTCCGGTACTGTGAAGCAGCAGTGCTAACCACTGTGCCACCGTGCCAACTTTGCAACATCATGTCTGAACAGATTGATTAGAAAAATAGTTTTTTTACAAAAAAAACGACTCTTTTGGATCTTGCTTAAAGTTGGCTATCAGTAATTTTTCATGTCAGCTCTTTGCTCTCCGAGTTTCTTTTTAAACCAACCCCCATACCTTGGAGGTGTCTGCTGTTTTCAAGTATCAGTATCTTACTATTAGCTGCCTTTGTTTTTGTTAACAATCCTGTATATCCTGTGACATCTTGAGTCTCTGTCCTGTTTGTCCAACCATTCACCTTTGTAGGGATATGTTGGCCTTGTTAGATTAGTGTCAGAATATAAAGAACTCTCCTGCAGTATTGTAGCTGAATTCAAGATGCCTGTGAATAATATGAGCAGGTTCCAGGCTCGAAGTAATCATTGATCTAATTTAGTCTGTTTGTATGACTGTAGCCTTCCTCCTGTTCCTGAGGCAGTCGCTTGGCCTAGGTTTGGCCATCCATGTTTGGAGTCATACCTGGTACATAGGAAGACTGATGTGATTGTTAGAGGTCAGTCATGTTAGCTGCAGGACATCTCTGAGGAGATCCTTTGGGTCCTGGCCAGATGTGAAATGGATGTTCCAGATGTGATACAACTGGTCAAACTACACGGTGATAAGCAAAACAATGTATTTAAACACGCGTTAAACATGAACAAAAGAAAACAGAATTTAGAAAAACTTAACTGTTAGAAAACTTAACTGAATGTTCAATACAGTAGATAAACTAATTAACTTTTCCAATGAAATACCATCCCATAAGCACATCACTTGGCAAAAAGGTAAATTTAAACACGGGTTCTTACAGGCAAGAATAAAAACATCCAGAAAGATTTCAGAGAATGCCAGTTAAAATCATTTACTGAAGCTTGCTCCCCTTCTGGACTCAAAACATCATGTGATTATGACAGCTAAAACAACTACAAAGCCTGAACTGGGAGAACTGGCCACTCCCCTTCCAAAGAACAACTGTTTTTAACAAAAACCTTAAAGCTCTCCTCTGTTGACACAGGCAATCTCTCACAGTCATTTTGCCTGTACAAGCTCTTCTTTAAAAAAAAAACAGGACAAAATAACCTTTTTAAAGTGAAAGCATCATCACAGGCTGAACATTGGCAAAAGCATTCATACCACACAAATGACAGGCAATGACTATCTCCAAAGAAAGTCTATTTGTCCACTCCCCTGCAACATTCAATGGTGTGACCAAAACTGAATCCTGTACTATCAACATCATGGGACTTACAATTTACCAGAAACTCAACTGGACTTGCAATAAAGATATATTGGCTAAGTGTAGGCCCAGCGTGGGAATGCTGCACTGAGTAATTCATCTCCTGACTTGACAAAATCTGTCCACTGTCATGGGTACGTTATCACAAGTTACCTTAAATTTACAAAGGAAACAAAAATTGATGGAAAATTTCAGCAGAAGGCTGTATCTGTGGACATAAATCAGAGTTAACGTTTCAGGTCCAAGTACACTTTCTCCAAATTGAAGGTAGCTCACAAAACATAGTTTTTAATGCAGCAAATAGGATGGTAAGAGGGTGAGAAATTAATTATAGATTAACAGTTCCTGGGCTCAGGGAAAGTCCTTTCAAGAACAATGAAGACGTTTACCAGGAAGGTGTGTTTGAGGCCCTGGATACTGAGGATGGAGGATGTAAACGGGTGTTACACCTTGTGTAATTGCAGGGGAAGGTATCACAGAGTGGAAGGAGGAGTGGTTGAGAGCGTACCAGAGAGAATGGTCCTTGTAGAAGGACGACAGGGACAGGAGGGTAATTTGTGTCTGATGCTAGCATCCCACTGATCATGATGGAGATGGTGGCTAATTATTCTCTGGATGCGGATACTGGTGGGAGGTAGGTGAGGACAAGGTAGATACTTTGGCTGTTGTGGGATTGAAGAGGGGTGTGTGAGGCCCACAGTGTGGGAAATTTATCAGAGCCAGTTGAGGGCCCTGTCAACCCCACAGGAAATAGAGGTGTGGGTGAGGGCCAGAGAGGGACAGGAACAAGGAATGTTCTGTGTACCACACAAAGAGACAGGCATAAACATACTCAAGCGAGTTATCATGGCTAACTCTTTGATCTGAAGAAGGTGAGAGGAGATAAATGAGAAGTTATTCAGGACAAGCTCGGCTAGCTGGAGGAATATAGATTACTGGTTTGGAGCCCTTGATTTAGCAATTTAGTTCCTTATCAGACAGAAGAAATAATAGGACCAAGAGCAGGCTGGCCCATCGAGCCTTGGGCAGCCTCAACTGTTTCACTGGGCAAGGAAAGCCAATGATTCATCTTTGGGTAAAGATGTTCCTCCTCAACGCAATCCTAAATCTTCTCCCCCTTATTTGAAGCTATGCCTGCAAGTTCGAGTTTCACCCATTAGTGGAAACAACCTCCCTGCTTCTATCTTAGTCATAGAGTCAGAGATGTACAGCATGGAATTAGACCCTTCGGTTCAACTCGTCCATGCCAATCTAGTCCCAACTGCCAGCATCCAGCCCATATGCCTCCAAACCCTTCCTATTCATGTACCCATCCAAATGCCTTTCGAATGTTGCAATTGTTCCAGCGTCCACCGCTTCCTCTGGCAGCTCATTCGATACACATACCACCCTCTGTGTGAAAATGTTTTCCCTTAGGTCTCTTTTATATCTTTCCGCTCTCACCATAAACCAATTTCCTCTGGTTCAGGACTCCACAACCCCAGGGAAAAGACTTTGTCTATTTATCCTAGCCATGCCCCTCCAAAGCATCCACATCTTTCCTATAATAGAGCAACCATAATTGGACAGAGTATTCCAAGTGTGGTCTAACCAAAGTTTAATAGAGCTGCAACAAGATCTCATGGCTCTTAAACTTAAGCCCACGTTAGTAAAAGCCAAAACACCACATGCTTTCTGAACAACCCGGTCCACCTGGGTAGCAATTTTAAGGGATCTATGTACCTGCACACCAAGATCCCGCTGTTCCTCCACACTGCCAAGAATCTTGTCTTTAATCCTGTACTCAATTCCAAGTTCGACATTCCAAAATGCATCATTTCGTATTTATCCAGGTTGAACTCCATCTGCAACCTCTCAGCCTATCTCTGCATCCTGTCAATGTCATGCTGCAGCCTACAACGGTCCTCTATACGATCAACGACACCTCCAACCTTTGTGTCGTCTGCAAACTTGCTAACACATCCTTCAATCTCCTCATCCAAGTCATTAATAAAAATTACAAAGATTAGAGGACCAAGAACAGAGCCCTGTGGAACACCACTCACCACTGATTTCCAGGCAGAACATTTTCCTTCCACGACCACTCGCTGTCTTCTGTCGACCAGCCAATTCTGCATCCAGACAGCTAAATTTCCCTGTATCCCATTCCTCCTGACCTTCTGAATGAGCCTACCATTGGAAAACTTATCAAATGCCTCACTGAAGTCCATATACACAACATCCACCACTCAACGCTCATCAACTTGTCTAGTAACATCCTCAAAGAACTCAATAAGATTTGTGAGGCATGACCTGCCCCTCACAAAGCCATGCTGACTGCCTTTAATCAAGCCATGCTCTTCCAGATGGTCTTATATCCTATCCCTCAGAATCCTTTCTAACATCTTGCAGATAACAGACGTGAGACTGACTGGTCTGTAATTGCCGGGGATTTCCCTATTTATATGGCAATTCTAGTAGAGTTGCAATAGCCATCCCCAGGATATCGATAATAAGAAATTCAGTGACAGTACATTATTGAATGTGAGGTGGTGGTGATGGTATTGTTTCTTACAGGAGATGATCATTGCCTGGTATTTGTATGGCGCAAATGTTCTTTTCTGCTTTTCTGCCCAAATCTGCATATTGTCCAGATCTTGTTGCAGATTACCAGGCCCTATACTAGCAGGCCCTTTAGCCACCACTCCCTTACATCCAAATTATCTAGTTCCATCACTTACTGTGATAATGACTTTCTTGAATTCCTCTCCCTGCATTGCCATCCAATCCCTTAACAATTGTTCAAAACGTGCATCAGGATAAACCCGAGAAGCTACAGGGCAGTAAATGTAACTTGTGTAACATGAAAGTTTATTGTTCAGGTCTGAATTACAACATAATACTTAAACAAATAAACCCTATATCTGACAAGACAAAACCAGAAATTGCTGTGGAAACTCATCAGGGCTGGTAACATTAGTGGTGAGAAAGCAATGTTAACATTTCATATCCTTACTCAGAAACCTCTAAGTAATTCCTAATTATGGGCATGGTTCAAAAGGTGTCCAGATCAGGAAAAGAAAATAACCAATATAGTAGTGTGCCAAGTTGCTGATGCTATGGGAGCTACTAAATTCAAGGAATAACAGAATTTCACTTGATGCAAGAGGAAGATATCGAATGACATTGTGACAGGGGTCAGTACCAGGTTTTCTGTAGTTAATTCATTAGGCATACAGAGTATAAATGAGAAACATGGAACGGTTGAGATAAATTATGAAAGCATTAATAGTGTGGGCTGAGATGGAAATAAAATCAGGCTGGGTAAAAACACAGCAAAGGTACAGCTGGGTTGGGTGGCTGTCATGTGCTAAATCAATCAATCAATCAATCAATAAATCACTTACCTTATAGAGATTTATAGAATCATGAGGGGTACAGAGAGGGTAAATAGTAAAGGTCTTTTCCCTGTGTTGGGGAATCCAGAACTAGAGGGCCTAGGTTTAGTGTGAGAAGGGAAAGATTTAAAAGGGACTTCAGGGACAGCTTTTACATTCAAAGGGTGCTGTGTATAAGGAATGCTCCAAGAACTCGTGGAGGCTGGTACAATTACTATATTTAAATGGCCTATGGATGGGCACATGAGTAGGTAGGGTTTAGAGGGATGTTGTCCAAGTGCTGACAGTTGGAACTACATTAGTTTAGGATATACGGTCGGTATGGATGAGTTGGACCAAAGGGTCTGTTTCCATGCTATACATTTCTATGACTCTATGACTTCATCAACAGAGAACAAGAGGATGACACATATGGATTCTGAATAGTGGACGAGGGAAGACATAACTTTGGCCAGATCCAAAGTGGGAGAGATACCCATCACTGGTGCAATTGATCCAATCTGAGATGATACTAGAACACAGCAATTTCTAACAAGAGTTTATATGTGAATTTAATAGCATGAATGGGCATATATTAGAAATAACACATGGCCTGCCATAACACTCAATCAGAATAAAAGAAAGGTACAGCATTGCAGGGTCAACACGGCTTAGTTTGCTTTTGCCATTTTTAATTCCTTCATCAATGTTAGCAGTTACATTCTTTTGCACTCCTTTTTGAGTCTTTAGCATGGTTGTTACGACAGAGTGATTGGGCCAATTTCAGAAATCACATAAAAGTCAATCACATTGTTATGGGTTTGGAGTTGCATGTCAACCAGACCAAGCAAGGATAATTGATTTTTCACCCTGAAGGATGCTGGTGAAACAGATCAACTTTACCGAGAAAACTGTCAAATGACTATGGCTTCATGCTTATTTTTAGTCATTTTCATTTCAATTTTATTTTTGAAAAATGCTATCCAGTTTTCACCATTTGCTGCAGTGAGATTTAAATTGTATTCCCAGAATGGCACCTTAATGAATACCATTCACCCTCACCTCCACACCTCATGACACACTAAACGAGCCTAGAATTTGAATTAATTACTTAACCGAGTGAGAAAATACCTGATAAATAAAACGTATTGTTGGAATATGTAAACTTGTCTATTTTAGTGGAGGAAAAGAATATTGTTTAGAACAACATAGAGCATAGAACTGCACAGGAATGGGGACTTCAGCCCATGATGTTATTCCGAACATCACACCAAATGAAATTAATTCCTTCTGCCTACCATTGGTCCATATTCCCCCACTTTGTGCATATTCATGTGCTTATCTAAAAATCCGTTAAATGTGTCTTGTATCTGCCTCCATCACCACCCCTGGCCCAGCCGTTTTGGCTCTAAACTGTTTTGGCGCTCATTACTTTGGCGCCAATTCAGAATAAAAAACGTCTTATTTGGTTAAAATTCGTTTTAATTGCATTGCAAGAAATAAATCTAATTCTTTTTAATCATTATTTTTAAACTATTCATTCCAATCTTATCAATTTATTCAAGGTATGACAAAGGCGCCAAGACAACTCGGCGCCAAAACAACTTGGCGCCAAAGTAATGAGCGCCAAAACAATAGAGAGCCAACACGGCGGTGCCAAATGATGGCGCCCAAAGGGCGGCGCCAAAACGTACCCGACCCAATTAAAGGAGGAAATTATACAGTGAATGGCAGAAGACTTCAGTATATTGATATGCAGAGGGATGTGAGGGTGCAGGTCAACAGACCACTGAATGTAGTAGCAAAGGTAGATAATGTAGCAGCAAAACGTCCGATGACATGCTTGTCTTAATGGGTATAAGTATAAGCAAGTTATGATGCAGCTTTGTAGAGTATGAGTTAAGCCACAGTTGGAATATTGCATACAGTTCTAGTCACCAAAATAGCAGAAGGATGTGGATGCTTATGAGAGGGCACAGTAAAGTTTACTAGACTCTTGCCTGGAAAATGTAATTTTAGTTATGAAGAAGGGTTTGATAGGTTGAGTTTGTTTCCACTGGAATGAAGGAGGCGAAGGGCAAACTGATAGAAAATTATAAGATTGCTAATGGCATGGATAGAGCTGAAAGAATATAGTTTTTTTTTCCCAGAGTGGAGGGGTCAATTAGTAAGTGACACAGGTTCAAGATGCGGCGTTGGGGGAATGGGAGATGGGGGAATTTAAAAGAGATGTGTGAGACAAGCCTTTTACTCAAAGGGTGATGGATGCCTGGAAAGCACTGCCAGAGGACATGGTGGAAGCACACACAGTTGCAGCATTCAAGAAATACCTGGATGAATATATAATAGGAAGGGAACGGAGGGATACGGATCTTGTAAGTGAAGACAGTTTTAGTATAGAAAGGCAAAATGTGTCGGCATGGGTTTTGATGGATGAAGCGCCTGTTCCTGTGCTGCATTGTTCTTTGTCATTTGTAACATGCAAGATTGGTGTGATAAGTGACAATCAATGTATATGCCATATATTTATTAATGGCAATAACCATCTTGAACAGACAAGAATAAAACTATCTGCCCTTGAACTATTGCAGTATCAAGGCTGAATCGCCGACGATGAATTTCTTAAGCATTTCATTGACAATAGGTGATCTCAAGCAGTTGTAAAAAAAATAAACTAGCTGAAAGAACAAGTTAGAGTCTCAGAGATCTGTGGCAAAACTTATCTTCTGCCTCCCCAACAGAAATCCACCAAGGCTGTAGTCAGGAGTCTGGTGGAACACTTCACACTTGTCAGAAATGTCGCATCTCCAAAAACATTCAATAAGTTTGCAGTAAAACAATGAGCTGCAGATGCTGGAGATCTGAATCGAAAACATATTTCTAACGAGGCTCGGCAAGTATTGCAGTATCTGTGACAATAAAGCACAGTGAACGTTTCGGGTCCAGTGATTCTTTATCAGATTTATCAGTAAGTGTGACTCCATTTAGAAAAAACGCAACGTATTTTATTGTCACCTTATCAGCGGATTGGAAGATTTTTGTGCCAACCACCTTCCACATTTGCACGGCCTAATACCCGGAAAAGCAAAGGGCAGAAACTACATGCGGACAACAACATCTGCATTTTGCCAATTCGGCTGTGCCACTCTGACTTGAGACTACGTGGTTGGTAGTGCACAGTCTCCTTCGTGAATATCGTTGGACTCCATCAGGAACAGCATTGTCTGTGTCTCTGATTCCCAAACACTACAAAAGTTCAAGTTTAGTTTGGTCTAGACGACTGTACAATAAATTCCCGATCCCTGCCCACTTCATCCGCCTCTCCCTCTCTTTGCCTCATCCAGCCCAACACTCCACGGACTTTAGATTCTGGTCAGAGTTCAGTTCCCCTCCACGCACTAACTCTGAACGTCCTTCAAAATCTTAAACCTTTGTTACTCTACCAGTGAAACTGATCCATATAACAAAAATTGTTTGTAATAATAATTAGTTGAGCGTTGGATCGGGATGTAATCGGAAAATTGCGCATCTGAAGCTGTTCTGCAGCGTACGAGAATCCAAGTCAGTTTGGATCAGGAAGTGCAAAGCGCGAACATGGCTTCCAAGCAGAAGGAAGAGAACTGGACCGAAGAGATCATTTGTCCAATTTGCCATGAGTCCTTCACTAATCCGACTTCGCTGGACTGTGGTCACAGTTTTTGCCGCTCTTGCGTCTCCAAGATTCGGGAAAAGAAGGAGATAAACTCCTGCCCGGAATGTGGAGAGAGGTTTCCACACAGAGACCTCAGGATAAATCATCTCTTATCTAACCTGGCCGAGAAAGCTCAACAGGCAAAACAGGTGCCAACAGTCAAGGAAGATCAACTTATTTGTGACGACCACAGGGAAGAATTGAAGTGGGTTTGTCAAACTGAAAAGAAATTGATCCGAGAAACTTGCAAAGATTCGCCTGAACACCGACAGCACCCAGAGCTGCCGATTGAGGAAGCCTTTGAAATCGACAAGGGACAATAGAAGATATTTTATGAATTGTTCATCTAATCACTTTCTCACCTCAACATTTTTAATCTCTGATTTATTTATTTCTCGAATTCCAGAAACTGGTGAAATCTTCCCGAGATTCTCTCACAGAGAAACAGTCGGTTGATCAAGAATCCGGAAAGAAGCTGAAACAGGAGATTTCTGACCTTAAGATGAGGTCTCCCTCTGCAGGATTCCTGGCATTGCAGCTAATTTTGTTCAGTTAATCGAGGGATATTTATGCTGTCAACGGCGAGGAGCAAAGACGGTGATATTTATGGAGACAGAAAAATTACACTTTTAACCTGTTTCAGTTTTAGTATTATCAATTTAATATTAATTTACTCAATATTTTACCATTTCAGTAATGTATTCGGTAATTTATTCTTTCATCCAAGACGGCGCCGAAACGTTGCGACTTTATCCACTTTTAAATCTAATGCTGTTTCACATTTCATTTGGTCGGAACAGGCGAGCAGTCTGCAGACCCACATCACATCCGAGTTCACTAAAATGCACCAGATTCTCACTAAAAGCAACGTTTAAATAGCGATCTCAGGGCAGCAAAGGAGAAGATTCTAGAACAAATGGAGAGAAACTTTCAAATGACTCAGGAGAGATTATTTTCTATTGAGGAAAAGTGCTCAAATTTGCAGACTCTCATTGAGCAAAACGACGTGCTGACATTTCTGAAGGTGAGGGAAGACATTCCAGATAAGTTCAGTAAAACTTTGCAGAGTTATAGAACAACTGATGGCAACCATGCAATTATTTTGGTATTCACTGAAAAGAAAGAAGCTGAATTCAGAGCTATTCTCTGAAACGTTTCCCGCACCAACCAACCCAACCGCCCCGTGGCTGAACACTTTAACTCCCCCTCCCACTCCGCCAAGGACATGCAGATCCTTGGCCTCCTCCATCGCCAGACCATGGCAACATGAAGCCTGGAGGAAGAGCGCCTCATATTCCACCGAAGAACTCTCCAACCACAAGGGATGAATGCAGATTTCTCCAGCTTCCTCATTTCCCCTCCCCCCACCTTATCTCAGACCCAACACTCGGACTCAGCACCACCTTCTTGACCTGCAATCTTCTTCCCGACCTCTCCGCCCCCACCCCCTCTCCGGCCTATCACACTCACCTTAACCTCCTTCCACCTCTCGCATTCCCAACAACCCTCCCCAAGTCCCTCCTCCCGACATTTTATCTTAGCCTGCTTGGCACACTTTCCTCATTCCTGAAGAAGGGCTTCTGCACGAAACGTCGATTCTCCTGCTCCTTGGATGCTGCCTGACCTGCTGCACTTTTTGCAAGATGTCACTATATCTATTCCTGCATTCTACATCTTCCATATCCTTTTCAACAATAAATACTGGTGCAAAATACTCACTTAATATCTACCCTATCTTCTGCGGCTCCACAGAAAGACTGCCTCGCTGATCTTTGAGGGACCATATTCACTCCCTCGTTATCCTTTTGTCCTTAATGTATTTGCAATAACCCTTTGCATTCTCCTTAACTCTATTTTCCAAAGCTATCTCATGTTCCCTTTTTGCCCTCCTGATTTCCCTCTTAAGTATACTCCTACTTCCAAGGATTCACTCGATCTATCCTGTCTATACCTGACATATGCTTCCTACTTTTCTTAACCAAACTCTCAATTTCTTTCATCATTCAGCCTCTGTATACTTACCAGCCCTTCCTTCCACCTTAACAGGAATATACTGTCTCTGCACTCTTGTTATCTCATTTCTGAAGGCTTCCCATTTTCCAGCCATCCCTTCACCTGCGAACATCTGCCTCCCAACCAGCTTTTGAAAGTTCTTGCCCATTACCATCAAAATTGACCTTTTGCCAAATTAGAACGTCAACTTTTAGACCTGGTCTATCTTTTTCCATCACTATGTTGAAACGAATAGAATTATGGTCGCTGGCCCCAAAGTGCTCCCTCACTGACACCTCAGTCACCTGCCTTGCCTTATTTTCCAACGGTAGGTCATGTTTTGCACCTTCTCTAGTAGGTACATCCACAGACTGAATTAGAAAATTTTCTTTCACAGTCTTAACAAATTCCTCTCCAATTAAATCCTGAACACTATGCCAGTCCCAGTTTATGTTTGAAAAGTTGAAATCCCCTACAATAACCACCTTAATATTCTTACAGATAACTGAGATCGCCTTACAAATTTGTTTCTCAATTTTCCTCAGACTATTAGGGGGTCTATAATACAATCCCAATAAGGTGACCATCACTTTCTTATTTCTCATTTCAACCCAAATAACTTCCCTGGATGTATTTCCAGGAATTTCCTCCCTCAGTACAGCTTTAATGCCATCCCTTATCAAAAAACGCCACGCCCCCTCCTCTCTTGCCTCCCTTTCTGTCCTTCCTGTAGCATTTCCATCCTGGAACATTAAGCCCCAGTCCTGGCCATCCCTGAGCCATGTTTCTGTAATTGCTATGGTATCCCAGTCCCATGTTCCTCACCATGTCCTGAGTTCATCTGCCTTCCCTGTTAGTCCCCTTGCATTGAAATAAATGCAGTTTAATTTATCAGTCCTATCTTGTTCTCTGCTTTGTCCCTGCCTGTGGACTGTTGGACTCGCTTCTTTTCTCAACTGTACCAATCTCAGATTGATTTCTTTTCTCACTATCTCCCTGGGTCCCACCCAGTACGCCCCTCCCCCGCACCCCCCATATGTGAATTCTTCTTCCATATACCAG
Organism: Chiloscyllium punctatum; assembly: GCF_047496795.1. Classification (NCBI taxonomy): domain Eukaryota; kingdom Metazoa; phylum Chordata; class Chondrichthyes; order Orectolobiformes; family Hemiscylliidae; genus Chiloscyllium; species Chiloscyllium punctatum. Next base: position 26,033,620 of record NC_092768.1, on the reverse strand, counting down.
CTCCTCAGCCATGCATTCATCTGCTCTATCCTCCTATTCCTACCCTCACCGTTTCTCATAGCACTAGGAGTAATCCAGATATTACTACTCTCAAGGACCTCCTTTTTAAATTCCTGTGTAACTCTCTGTATTCTCCCTTCAGAATCTCAACCTTTTCCCTTCCTATGTTGTCGATTCCAATGTGGACAATGACCTCCTGCTGAGCCATCCCTCCCTTGACAACATTCTGCACACTCTCTGAGATATCCTTGACCCTCGCACCAGGGAAGCAACACATCATTCTGATTTTTTTTGCTGCTGGCCACAGAAACATTTGTCTGTGCCTTAGACTAGCGAGTCCCCTATTACAATCAATCTCTTGGAACCCAATGTAACCCTCATTGCATTAGAGCCAATCCCAATACCAGAAACTTGGCTGTTCATGCTACGTTCGTCTGAAAATCCATCCACTCTACATTATCCAAGACAGCATAATTGTTTGAAATGTGGATAGCTACAGAAGCCTCCTGCATTACCTGCCTACCTTTCATACCTTTCCTGGAGTTACCCCTCCATGTGACTGTATCTGTGACTTTTGTGCCTGTCATCCAGCACAACCCCTTGCTCTCGTAAATTCCTCATTGCCTCTAACTTCTATTCCAAACGTTTGATTCGTTCTGTTAGGATTCATGAACAACGACCTTTATTGCAGATATAATCCTCAATAACACATAAACTCTCCCCAAACTCCCATATCCGACAAGAACATATCATTCTGCTAAGGGAAATTTTTGCTTCCTCCAATCTGCAGACCCAGAAAATAACCCCGTCTTATTCCTTTACAAAACGCTGCGCTAGGCTAACTTAATACATAAATTTATATTTATAAGTTTAATCAAGAGCCATACCTCAATAAAACATACAATCAACAAAGAACCCTCTCTAACACTGTTGCAGACTCCCAAAGGCCACACATAAAACTATTCACTTGTCAATCGCTGTGCTGTAACCTCTCCCAAACAGGTTACTCATGATCAGTTGTGAATTTCACTGTTTGTCAATTTTTCTAGATGCACTCGTGTCCAGTGATACATGAATTACACAGCAAAGGCAGTAACTGTGCAGGTTCACAGCTGTGTCAGGGAGCAGTGTGAGTTTCTTTCCCTCTCTCTCTCTCTAACACTGACCTCGCCATGTGCTGCCTTTGTCTGTTCCTCTCCCTTTTAAAAGTGCTGTTGTGTTGACTCTTTTTTTCTCCAAAGTTCCAAAACAATGCAATAGCATGTAAAACAGTAATTGCTGCTCCTGGAATTTGAGTGCATTTAATTTCTCACATCTAACCGCTATGACTCACTGACATAGCATATATTGAAATCAAGTCACACCTTTCCCGGTGACATCACAAAACTTAAGGATTTTAAAGTAAGTTGAAAAATATGCCCCCATTTGCTAGATTATCAGTCCGAGGTTCATAGAAACCTTGGACGAGGTTGCTGTACGAGACAAATTATTACTGATTAAAAATAATTAGATTCTGGCTACATAGATGAAGTTGTAAACTGTCATAAAACATTATCGGGCAGTACAGGCCCTTCAGTCCTTGATGTTGCACCAATCTGTGGAAGCAATCTGAAGCCTATCTATCCTGCACTGTTCCAGTTTCATCCATATGTTCATCCAATGACCATTTAAATTCCCTTAAAGTTGGCGAGTCTACTACTGTTGCAAGCAGTGCTATCCACGCCCCTATTACTCGCTGAGTAAAGAAACTACCTCTGCCAGCTGTCCTATATCTATCACCCCTCAATTTAAGGTATGTCCCCTCCTGCTAGCCATCACCATCCGAGGAAAATGGCTCTCACTGTCCACCCTATCTAACCTTTTGATTATATGTCTCAATTAAGTCACCTCTAAACCTTCTTCTCTCTAATGAAAACAGTGTCAAGTCCGACAGCTTTTCCTCATAAGACCTTCCCTCCATATAAGGCAACATCCTAATAAATTTCCTCTGAACTCTTTCCAAAGCTTCCACATACTTCCTATAATACGGTGACTAGAACTGTATGCAATATTCCAAATGCGGCTGCACCAGAGTTTTGTGCAGCTGCAGCATGACCTCGTAGATCCGAAACTCAATCCCTCTACCAATGAAAGCTAACACACAATGTGCGTTCTTAACAATGCATGCGATAGTACAAACAGATGCTCACATCTTATGAAATGAGCCTAATACACACATTCGTGCGCACACGCACACACACACGTGCGAAAATATATGGGCAGAGAGAAAACCGCAAAAGAAATTAATTAATCTTTGCTCACAAGACTGTTTTGTTGGCCTTTACTGATCAGACGTTTTCTTTTTGAATGTCCTTGAACACTTCCAATGGTTTGCAAGATTGAGGCGGGATGTGGTTCATTTATAAGAGGTGTCTGAAGAATCAAGTAAGATCCAACACTTACAGTAACAGCGAACAAAAAGGTAACTTGACTTTTCAGGTCTAAACTGGTCTTGACTGCAGTCAAAACCAGTTGAGTGCTCATGATTTGGTGGAAATGTGATCACTTCTCCCTATCAAACTTTGAGCCACAATCTGTTCAGTTACCTGAGAATCAATTATCTGGTTGTTCTCAAGGAAATGACCATACAACAACCAACACTATTCTGCAAGTAGAACTCCATGTGAGTCCAGAAACCCAAGGTTCCAGTTCCTCTGCAACATAAACTTCAATTGCGGCATTTTCCAACAACTGTTCAAGGATCCTTGCTGCAACTGTCAGTTTACTTGCCCTTCAAAACATACAGCATCCCTGTTCCAACAATTATGCTTCTCCCTTTCCAACTTCTGGCCTCTGATGCCAACTCTTATCATCCCTTTGCTGTTTTTTTCCTAAACTCCTTTGCTTTGACTCCATCTTCTTCCGCCTTTTCTGTTGCCCTCCCCATCCACTCACTCTTCTTTCAGTGTGTTACAACGCAGGGATACCAAGCCAAACCAAAGTTAAATCATGAGCATTTGAAATCGCAACACAGTGAAATTAAACAGGGAACTGAGGTAAGGTTTGAGTTGGATAGTGAAGAAACAGATAGTATAAAGAATCAGGGATATCCAAAGCAGACATAGGTGAGAATATTCAGTATGTAAAAAGGAAGAGGATTGGAAGAGATGTGCAGGGAGAAAATTAATCATGGGTGAATGTCGATGCAGAGATGATGGGAGATAGAAAGTGGTACAACTCACCAGAAAACACAAGTGTGTGAGAGAGAGAGAGAGAGAGAGAGAGAATGATTGCGGATTATTAGGAAAGAGAAAATGAGAGGTAGAGTTATACTACATGGAAACAAACCCTTCTGTCTAATTTGTCCACGTCGACCAGATATCCTAAATTAATGTAGCTTAAAAATTTCCCTCTTGTGCCTCATGAGACCTTATACATAACAGGGATCAGACACCAAGATTATAAGATCAGTAAAGATTTACAAGGTTGTTGTTTGCTTTGGAGGGTTTGAGCTATAAGGAGATGCAGGTGCTATTTTTATCTGGCGTATCAGAGGCTACAGTCGGGGAGCGGAGGAAAGAGATCTTCTAGAAGTTTATACACTCATGAGAGGCATGAATAGGATGAATAGCCAAGGTCTTTTTTCCAAGAACAAGGAAGTCCAAAACTAGAGATGATAGGTTTAAGCTGAGAAGGGTAAGATTTAAACAGGACCACAGGGGCAAATCTTTTCTTGCAGAAGGTGGTGGATTGAAAGAATGAACTGCCAGAGACTACAGTGGAGACAGGGGCATCAAAGGTACAGAGTAAGAAGGGTTAGAGGGATATAAGCCAAATGTTCGCAAACGGGGCTACATTAATTTAGGATATCTGGTCGACGTGGACAAATTAGACAGAAGGGTTTGTTTCCATGTAGTATAACTCTACCTCACATTTTCTCTTTCCTTATAATCCCCATTCATTCTCTCTCTCTCACTCTTTCTCTCTCTCTCACACACACACTTGTGTTTTCTGGTGAGTTGTACCACTTTCTATCTCCCATCATCTCTGCATCGACCTTCACCCATGATTAATTTTCTCCCTGCACATCTCTTCTCATCATCTTACTCTTTACATAATGAACATGCTCACCAATTTCTGCTTTGGATATCCCCTGATTCTTTATACTATCTGTTTCTTCACTATCCAACTCAAACCTTACCTCAGTGCCCTGTTTACCTTGTTCAGGATCTGCTCTCCTTCCTCAGTGCCGTGTTTACCTTCTTCATTATCTGCTCTACTTCAATCATCTAAACAATGCTCTACCTCTCTTCAAATCGCATTCGCTTTCTTTTCTCCTACTTGCTGTTTCTCCCAACCAATTTTCTTTTCTTCTCTCCCTTCTCCTCACCATCTTCTGCTCTCTCTCTGTTTGTCTTCTCAACTTTATCGTCGTTTCATTCTGCATTTCCACTTCACGTATCCTCTCGGTCTTTCTGCTTCCTGATTTCATGTGCTTCCTTTACCTCTTCCTCAAATGTTGTCACTCTCCATGTCACTTTTATTATTTCTTGCTTCCTCATCATTCCATCATGCTCTTTAGCTCTCTGTCTTGCAATTTTCACATCTGACCCAAACTTTCTCCCACTATCACCCCTCTTCCTGTGCTTCCTCCAATCTGGCACACTTTCAAGCAGCCAGTATTGCGTGTTCTAATTCTCTTTCCACTCCCATGCACCGAGCCTTCATCCTACACTTCCACCTCCTTAATTTTCTTCCAAATTCATGCCACCTCTTTTGGTACTTGCACTCTCACAAGTATGCTCTGTCTCTCCTTCACTCCCACCTTCCTTTTTTTCCCTTCTACCGTCCTGCCTATTGTTTCACCTCTCCCTTTTTTCTCTTTCAACATCCAATCACAAACTTTCACATTCCGCACACTTCTTGCCCTCTTCGCCAGTTCTGCCTCTTGATGTTTTAATCAACCTGTTCAGGCATGCTGTTACACATCTGGAACAGGTGAGGCTAGTACCCAGGCATGCTGTTTCAGAAGAAGGACATTACCATTGTGCCAAAAGAACTAACTCCGTTCTCCCTCTATTCACACCCCATCGACTGACAACAGGCCTCAATTTCTCAGTGTCCAATTCCTTCCTATGTTCTTTATCCTACATTTCTCTTAGTACCATGTATCACTTTCTTTATCCTCTCTTGTTTCACTTTCCACCTTTCTCATTTCTTGACCTTATTTTCTTCATCCACTCTTGATTCCCCTTCCTGCTCCTAGCACTAGTCCTGCTCCTACTTACCCCTCCTTGTTCCCTCATTCTCCATTGCTCCCCTCCATTGCTCTCTTCAAATTACCCACAGTCATTGAGAGTGCTATTTCAAAATGCTCTTTTTTCAGCTCCAGCTGCTCTGACTTTGGATCCAAACACAGCGCATCCCCGGCTCCTCCTCTCTGTGGAACACATCAGTGTGAACTCGGAGATGAAGATCAGGAGCTTCCATGCACCAATGAGAGATTTGACAACTGGTTTGGTGCCCTGCGATCGGAAGCATTCACATCAGGGAGACATTACTGGGAAGTGGAGGTTAGGACAAGACTGAGTGCGAAATTGGAGTGATACGAAAGAGAAGGCTAGGAGAAAAGTGAAAATAGATTCCTGCCCTGTGAGTGGTTATTGGACAGTGTGGCCGAGAACAAAGAAAATATATCATACAATCTCATCTCGCTCTGACACCCTGAATCCCCAAACGATCGGGGTTTTCCTGGACTATGAGGATGGACAGGTGTCATTTTACAATGCTGAAACCATTTCCCTTCACCCAAACTCTCACTGACAGGATACGTTCATTCTTTTTTACAGGATCAAATCCCAAAGGAGAAAATTATGCACCACTTGTAACCTGTGGCCTTATCAGCTGCTAAAAGATCCACCCATAATATCTCCCTCCCAATATCAAATTAAAAGAGTCGGACACTTTCGTAGGTGGAGAGGGAGGAAAGTTAGCAACTTTTGAGAAGATATGTCGCTCAGGTTGATGATAAGTATATAAGTTAGCACGCTGAGCTGGAAGAATTGTTTTCAGTCATTTTATCACCATACTATGTAACATCATCAGTGAGAGTCTCCAGTGAAGCGCTGGTGGTGTATCCCACCTCTCGATTTATAGCTCTTGGTTTCTTAAGGTGGGTAATGTAATTTCCAGTTCTGTCTTTCAAGAGAAGATAGATAGAATCTAAATCGATGTGTTTATTGATGGAATTCTGGTTAGAATGCCTTGCCTCTAAGAATTCTCATGTGTGCCTTTGTTTCACCTGTTCTAGGATGTGTGTGTTGTCCCAGTCAAAGTGGTGTCCTTCTTTGTCTGTATGTATGGCAACTAGTGATAGTGAGCCGTGTCTTTTTGAGGCTAGTTAGTGTTCGTGTATCCTGGTGGTAAGTTTAACAGTCCAAAAATAAACTCGATCTGAGAACTGTAAGCTCAGAAGGAGTTCTGTCAGACAAGGGATAGGGGATGGCGGGGGGTGGGATGGGGGAGTGGGGTCGGGTTGGGGGGTAAGGTGACGAGATGCAAAATTAGAAATTGGATATTGTTATTGGATACATTTTGGTTTCAAAATTCAAATCAAATATCCCACATTGCACATAATTCCATGTTTGAACACTTTTGTAATTAAATACAAGATGTGCTAAAAATAATATAAATGACAAATTTGACTGTCAGTCACCTCACAGATAGATGCATATTCTGTTGTGATATTCTATAACACTAAACATATGTAAACAAATGAACTGAAAGTCACCATGCCCCATGTGAGTGGCAAGATTTAGAAGGTGAGGAGATAATGGCGAGCATAGCCAGTAAAGGAAATAAATTTGGACTATTTTCCTCAATTTTCATCTTAGGTGCACTCATCCAGTCAACCTGATGAAGTGAACAGGAACATTAACGAGGCAGGGTGGCAGACATAGTCTATATGGATTTCAGTAAGGCCTTTGACAAGGTTCCACATGGTAGGCTGTTTTGGAAGGTTAAATCACACAGAATCCGGGGAGCTGGCAAGCTGGATTCAACTTTTGCTTGATGGCAGGAAGCAGTAGGTAATAGTAGAAAGATGCTTGTCGGCCTGGAAGCCTGTGTCTCGTGACGTGCCTCAGGGGACACTGCTGGTCCCATTGTTGTTGTTAACGATATCAATGATTTGGATGAGAATGTACAAGGCATGATTAGCAAGTTTGCAGATGAGAGCAAACTCGTGGTATCATTTTCACTGAGGAAGGTTATCAGAATTTGTATGAGGATCTCGATCAGCTTGGAAACTAGGCTGAGAAATGGCAATTGGAATTTAATATCGATGACCGTGAGATCGTGCATTTTGGAAAGTCAAGTCAAGGTACGAGTTTCATGGTGAATGGTGGGGCCTTAAGGAGTGTAGTGGAACAAAGCAACCTTGGAGTTCAGGTGCATGGTTCTCCGAAAATTGAGTCACTGATAGACAGAGCAGAAAAGAAGGCTTTGGCACACTTGCCTTCATCATTCAGAAGTACTGAGTGTAGAAGTTGGGCAGTTATGTTGCAGCGATAAAGAATGTTGGTGAAGTCACACTTCGAGAATTGTGTTCAGTTTTTGGTCACTTTGTTATAGGAAGGATGTTATTAAACTGGAAAGAGTGCAGAAGAAATTTACAAGGATGCTACCTGGACTCAACGGTCTGAATTAGAGGCAAAGGTTGGACAAGCAAGGACTTTTTCTTTTGGGCATAGGAGATTGAAGGCAAATCTTATAGAAGTGTGTAAGATCATGAGAGACATGGATAGAGTGAATGAACTCAGACTTTTTCCCAGGGTTTGTGATTTGAGGAGTAGATGGGATCAGTTTAAAGTTAGAGGGGAAAGAATAAAAGAAAACCTGAGGGGCAACTTCTTTACACAGAGTAGGGTACACATCTGGAATGAGCTGCCAGTGGAAGTGGTTGAGGTAGATGCAGTAACAACCTTTAAGAGGCATTTGGACAAATTCATAGAGAGGAAAGAATTAGAAGGGTATGGGCCAAGTGCAGGGAAATCAGTTTAACATGGGTGGACATTTTGATCGGCATTGACCAGTTTGAACCAAAGGGCCTGAATTGATGATGTAGGACTCTACGGCTCTACAATTCTAATTTAGACCACGAGCCAATATAATGGCATGAAGGCTCAGTTAGTGAAAATAAGTTGAAAATGTATATATAACAACGGATTGTAACAAAATAATCACACATAGTTTGAGAGACATTCAACAAGACTCAGTAAAAATAGATTGCAGTTAGAAAGGCAGACATTTTGAGAATGATGCATCGTCCATGGCTTTGTTGGGATCCATCATCTATCTCTCACCACGTCATCTGCCTGTAGCCACACATTTATGTTTTATGGTACAAAATGGTTATACGTATGCTCTTAATATTCTTATCGCCATTTCGGACAGGCGAGCTGACAAACTGAGTGCTGAAACATGCAAACCAGGATTTGGTAGATATAAGTAAATCCTGAGCAACGAGAATCATTACGAAGGTCCAAGGACGGTTAATAAGGTGTCTGATGAGCATTGACAAGTTGTGCTACTGTCCACAAGCTAATTGTATAGACGCTTGATGCCTAATTATTGACTGGATATGTTTGTAAGCAATTGACATTGTGTTTGGTCTGTAATCAACGGGGATGGTCTGATGTAAAAATCTAAGAAACGTATGATTTCCTTTGATCAACAGAGCATTGCATGGTGAGTGCAGTGATTTATTTGCCACTGATGTAAAATAAATTGGAACGGACCTGGGTGTTGAGTAATTTGTCTTCAGTCATTCATTCTAAATGAATTGGTGGTACGAGCAGGCTGTCAAAGATCATCTCTCAATGACAGAGAACTGAGTTAGTATATTTTTCTCCTAACTGATCAGGATTAAAACTGATCGCAGGACCAGTCAGTACTCAGTACTCAGAACCGGATCGGCTTTCAAAAAATAAAGGACACAATTGAACACTGCCTTGTCTCACAAAGGTTCTTCGGATTCAGCAAAATATAGTAAAAAGAAGGCTCAATAACATCAACTTATTAAGTAAATAAAAAATGAGAAAGAAAGGAGAAAATAGCAATACGCTTCATGCCCTTCACCAGTCAGGGATTTTTCAATCAATGCCGAGCCTGGAGCTTAGGTTTGTTCCTAAGACCATTCGTGTTCACACTCCGAGGGGACGACAAACAAGTCAGCATGCTCTCTCTCTCTCTTATATAGTTTTGAACCGCAAGTACAGAAAAGAAAGTTGATTGTGCCATTTTCAGCATGTACAGAAATGTTCGTCACCTATCACAGGACTTATTCAATGTCAAATATCATCATCAATTTTAACCCATTCCATAGAAACATCAAATGGTTGCAGGTAGTTCATTTAGACCTTAAGAAATATTATCATGCATTGGTTAGCATGTATAACATTACGCTTTGACCAGGATTGTGACCAATAGTCAATGAATTGATGATTTCCTTCAAGTCAGGCAGTAAAGTTAAGCTGGCAGCTGAGTAGATCGGATCTAACAGAATGCAACAAGTTGCTACAGGCTCAAAATTTGCATCAGTCTCCGGGAGCCAACTGGATTCAATGGTTTGTTACAACTCGTGAAGCGGATCTCAGCATCGATCTCACGACACCAACACTACCGAAGTACAGCCTGTGAAAAATGTACAGTTTCAGTCGGTCAAGTGTTTGAGCTACAGAGAACAACTGAATACACTGGGGCTATTTTTCCTGGAACATCAGAGGCTGAGGAGTGACCTGGTAGAGTTTTATCAAATCAGGAGGCACATGCATAGGGTAAATAGATATGGTCATTTCCCTTTGATGATGGAGTCCAAAACTAGAGGCTTTTGATTAAATAGATTTAATCAAAAGAGGAAAGATTTAAAATGACGTAAGGGGCAACTTTTTGACACAGAGTGTGGTGAGCGTATGGAATGAGCTGTCAGTAGAAATGGTGGAGGCGGGAAAATTACAACATTTAAAAGGCATCTAAATGGATATATGGATAGGAAGGTTTTCGAAGAATATGGGCCAAGTGCTGGCAAATGGGACTAGATTCATCTCGGATATCTGGCCAGCATGGACGAGTTCGGCCAAAGGGTATGTTTCCGTGCTGTACATCTCTATGAGTCTATGACACGAAGTGTTGCAAGCTGAGAACAAGGAATCTATCAAAAACAAAAAGAAGAAAATGCTGGAGGCATTCAGTAGGTGTGGAAACACCTAGGGAGAGAAAAGTGAAATCAAGAAATGGATGGATGCACTGCAGGCTACAAAGGCCATCAGACCTGATATCACTCCAGAAACAGTTCTCCAGGAATTGCTGCCCTAGTCAAGAAAAGTTGCCCAGGCGTATCCTGGATAATTCTAGGTCAGTTGCCGCCTCATTAGTCTACACTTGGTCAGAGGTAAAGTGATGGAGGCTGCAGCCAACAGTGCTAGGAAGCAACATATGATCACTGACCCCAAGTTTGGTATCCAGCAGGGCCATTCAACTCCTGATGTAAGTTCTTTCAGATGAGACGATAATGTGTCATATTGTTCAAGATTCTATCCCACACACTTCACTTGAATAATTACTCATCCCGAATTGATGGGCAATGCAACCTGAAATGTGAATCTATGGACTCGATATCTCTGATGCAGGGAGATGTAGAGATGTATTCTATTTCTGACAATAAACTTCAATTCCTCAAGCATTTTCCACAAGACCGCAAGATCATAAGACATAAGGGCAGAAATAAGTTCCTTAAGCCAGCGAATCTGCTCCACCATTCAGTCACAGCTGATACGTTTCTCAAAAACCCAAAATGTCGGTTTTCCTGTCCATGGATGCTGCCTGATCTGCTGTGCTTTTCCAGCACCTCATTCTCAACTCTAATCGCCTACCTGATACGTTCCTCAACCCGATTCTCCCGCCTTTTCTCCATGATCCTTGATCCCTTTACAGACAGGAATTGATCTACCTCCATTCCATAGATTCATCATAGAGTCATAGAGATATACAGCACAGAAACAGACCCTTCAGTCCAATCCAACTATGCCTATCAGATAACCCAACCCAATCTAGTTCCACCTGGCAGCACCTGGCCCATATCCCTCCTAACCCTTTCTATTCATATACACATACAGATGCCTTTGAAGTGTTGCAAATGTTCTAGCCTCCACCACTTCCTCTGGCAACTCATTCCATACACATACCATCCTCCATGTGAAAAAGTTGCCTCTTAGGTCTCTTTTGTATCTTTCCCCTCTCACCCTAAACCTATGCTCTCTAGTTCTAGACCCCAGGGAAACGACTTTGTCTATTTATCCTATCCATGTGCCGCTCATGATTTTGTAAACCTCCCAATAAGGTCACCCCTCAACCCCCGACACTCCCGGGAAAACAGCCGTAGCCTATTCAATTTCTCACTATAGCTCAAATCCTCCAACCCTAGCAACAACCTTGTAAGTCTTTTTTGAACCTTTTCAAGTTACACAACATCTTTCCGATAGGAAGGAGACCAGAATTCCACGCGATATTCCAACAGTAGCCTAACCAATGTCCTCTACAGCCGCAACATGACCTCCCAACCCCTGTACTTAATACTCTGACCAATAAAAGAAAGCATACCAAACGTCTTCTTCCCTATCCTATATACGTGCGACTCCAATTCCAAGGAGCTATGAACCTGCACTCCAACGTCTCTTTATTCAACAACATTCCCGAGGACCTTACCATTAAGTGCATAAGTCCTGCTAAGACTTGCTTCCACAAAATGCAGCACCTCGCATTTATTAAAAATTAAACTCGATTTGCCATTTCTCAGCCCATTGGTCCATCTGATCAAGATCCCATTGTAATCTGGTAATCTTCTTTGCTGTCCACTACACCTCCAATTTTGGTGTCATCGGCAAACTTACTAAATGTACCTCTTATGCTCACATCCAAACAATTTATATAGACAATGAAAAGTAGTGGACCCAGCACCGTTCCTTGTGGCATTCCACCGGTCACAGACCTCCAGTCTGAAAAGCAACCCCACCCCCCCCCACCACCCTCTGTCTTCTACCTTTGAGCCAGTTCTGTATCCAAATGGCTAGTTCTCCCCATATTTCATGAGATCTAACCTTGATCACCAGTGTCCTAAGGGTAACCTTATCATAGCCTTACTGAAGTCCAGATGGATCACATCTCCCGCTCTGCCCCTATCAATCATCACTTGCTGGCTGAAGGAGTTTCTCCTTATCTCCGTTCTAAATGGTCTTCCCTGTACGCTCAGTTTCCATTTATAGAACCTGCGGGAACCTTCCTCCCAATATCCACTCTGTCATGCCATTCTGCATTTTGTAAGTTTCAATTAGATTCCACCTCATCCTTCTAAACTCCGTCGAGTATAAACCCAGAGTCCTCAAACGTTCCTTGTATGTTAAGCTTTTCATTCCTGGGACAATTCTTGTGAACCTCTTCTGAACATACTCCAGGGCCAGTACATCCATCCTGAGATATGGGGCCCAAAACTGTGTAAAATTCACCAAACGTGGTCTGACCAGAACTTATAGAGCTGCAGAAGTACATCCCTGCATTTATGTTCATTTCCTCTCAAAATAAATGTCAACATTCCATTTGCCTTGCTAACTACTGATTTAATCTGCAAGTTTACCTTGAGAAAACCTTGGATTAGAACTCCCAAGTCTCTTTGCACTTCAGTCTTCAGGTAGAAGTCTTTAGATAGAGTTGAAGTTGGTAAAGAGAAATATAAACGTAATTCATTCTGCTTTGCAAATAGCATTGAACTTCATAGGACCAAACCCAGTCAGGACTTTTATTTTTGGCGCTGTCATCTAAACTGCCTCTTTCCTGTTTATACGTACTACGTGGCTCTCCCATTTAGAAAATAGTCCGTGCTATTATTCTTCTAACCAATGTGATTAATTTCACACTTTCCCATGTTACATTCCATTTTCAATTGAACAACCAAATGCATTTTGTATTATTAACTGCCTTTATCAATTTCCCAATCGCCAATTTCATAATCTGTCCACATGGAAACAAGTTCTACATTCTCACCACTATCTGAAAGGAGAGATTCCTCTGTAGGAAAGGGAACAATCCAAAGCCTCTAAGCGTCATTTCCTGTTTTTATTTCCAGTGCCAGCATTCTTAGAATGGTCTAAATCTTTATTCTGAGGTTCATAGAAGGCACAATGCATCAACAGAAATTCAATTGCATAATCATTAGAGATGGGATCGGCACAGAAGTAATCTTTTGATCATGAGTACCATCTCTCCTGCAGGAATACGTGTGAATTAGTGGTCGTGTTCATGCTTCTAATGAAGATACATAAGAAAAATAATTCCAATTGATGTAATCGATACAGATATTTTCCAACTGTAGAGAAGGAGTGACTGAGTGTGTGAAGTAAGTTGTTTTCAATGAGACTTAAATTAACCATAGGTTGCATTCCCAATTGCATGGTATAATTCTTGCCTGAACATGAACTGGTGTTTTAGAATTAAACTTGTCACTTACCCAACATTTGTAAACCAATTCTTCAGATCACTGATTTTATTGATGCATTGGAGGTCACTCCTGAAATACCTTGCATTCCTTAGATATAACAGCGAGCAGCCATCACTGATAATTTCCACTTTAGATAGAACTTGAGATTGGAAAGGAGCAATATAAGTGCAATCCATTGGGCCTTACAAATAGCATTGAATTACATAGGACCAAACCAGTCAGGATTTTTCTTTTAGTTTTAGTGCTGTCTTCCAAACTGTCTCTTTCTTCTTTATAAATACTTTATAATTGACATTGAGTAGCTGCAATCGTGAATGCAGTGCAGTTCTGGACAAGGATCTGACACCATATTTCACGAGTGGGTATGTATTCATATTTGGCAGTGTGTTCAGTCTGCAGCAAAGGACAAAAGAATATCAATACACACCTATCTTCATCTAACCATGTCTTCTTCTTACTGCCCTCTTTTTCCTTCTAAATTAGCGTTGAATTCCTTCACATGATCAGGACATCTGATCTTTGACGTTGTTCGTTGTCTAGATTTCGTTTCTTTGCATTATCGTATCAACATGGCCAAAATAAGCAGTGCTGATTATTATTTTACTTTGTGTTGACACTTGCTTTTGCAAACATGATGTAATTGGTGGCATGTTGATGTTGCAATATGAAAATAGGAATTCTTTCCCAGTGCTGGAACTTGCATCTCTTCTTGAAACAACAAATTCATAACAGTTTCTCTGTTAACTGGTTTAACTACTATACTCAATGTACCTGATGTATTCCTCACTGCACAATAGTAAATGTATTTTGAAAATACTTCTGTTTTACAGAATCTAGAAAGTTGTTTGCTCAGTGGCATTTTCAAATATTTGGATACTAGTGCAGTCACGGGCGGCACAATGGCACAGTGGTTAGCACTGATGCCTCACAGCGCCAGTCGACCCGGTTTCAATTCCCGCCTCAGGCGATTGACTGTGTGGAGTTTGCACGTTCTCCCCGTGTCTGTGTGGGTTTCCTCTGGGTGCTCCGGTTCCCTCCCACAGTCAAAAGGTGTGCCGGTCAGGTGAATTGGCCATGCTAAATTGCCTGTAGTGTTAGGTAAGGGGCAAATGTAGGGGTATGGGTGGGTTGCACTTCAACAGGGCGGTGTGGACTTGTTGGGCCGAAGGGCCTGTTTCCACACTATAAGTAATCTAATCTAATCATTCCAAGTCAAAATTGAATGATGTTTAGATAACATCCAGGCCCGGTATTTTGAGTGGCAATTAATATTTATGCCACAAAAGTAGAAGACAATAATCATATCGAACTAACAACGGTACCACCACCAACCATTTAAATGTTACAGTACCATTATGAACATATCAAGTATTTCATTAGCAAGAGGTCATACAATCCCTACAGTTTAGGGACAGGTCATTCAGTCCAACAATTCCACAGTGACTCTCCGAAGAGCATCATACCCAGACTCGCTCCTCTACTCCATCCCTGTAACCATAATCTACTTAACTGACACATCCCTGGACACTATGGGCAATTTAGCATAGTCAATCCACTTAACTGGCACATCTTTGGACTGTCAACGAAACAGGAGCTCTCCGAGGAAACCCGCATAAACACGGGGTGAATATGCAAACACCAAGCAACAGTCATTCGCGCTGGGAATTGGATCCAGGTCCCTGGCACTGTGAGGTAATAGTGCTAATGCTAAGCAAGTGTGCTGTCCCACAGCTCCAACAGTAGTCAATGCAATGTCGTAAAACAAACAAAGTATCGTAGATATGAAATGAAAACAGAAATTTCTGGTGAAACACTAAGAGGTCTTGTAGCATTTTAGGGAAAAAAGCAGAATGAATGTTTCAAGAGCAGCAACTCTTCATCAGGAAGATCATTAAGTTTGAAACATTTTACAAAATAATACAACTCATTAGATTGGCACCTCATCCACACATTGGAAGACAGGTGCACCAATCACCTTCCATACTTGCGAACTCAAATACCCAGAAGGACAAAATGCAGAAAATGCCTGTGAATGCCAATATCTGTAAGTTGCCATGTAAAGTAAGCCAATCTGACTTGAGTCTATATCGCTGTTTATTCACAGACTCCTTCGTGAAAACCATGGACTCCCTCATTAACAGCACTGTGGGCTCTTTGCTCCCAGACTGCAGTTCAAATTCAGTTCTGACCAATTATAGGGAGAAGTGGAGGGACCTAAGATCGCCCTGATGGGCAATGAGCAGGTAAAGGGATTTCACATCCTTGGCCAAGAGGAGGCAACTGGTGCTTTTGAATTGGAAATTCTGAAACGACTGTAAACCATCAGACGAATCACGGGTGTAAGTGGAAAGGGACCGAACTGGTCAAAAGATTTGAGTCAAGATCTGAAGAGACAAGTTCCATGGAGCACGTGAAAATAATATGTCTGCTGGAGCAATCCTATTGACAGATTTTGGGAAAAAGAAACGGGCTGTACAGTGATCTGTAAGCTTGAAAGCTTTGAGGAGTAGACCCCAGAAAATGTGAGATTAGTGACTATCATGGACACACGAGCCTAATGTTTTCTGGTGATGACATGGTTCAGGGGGAGATAGGCAAAGATGTTCAAGAGTGGTGCACTAACTCTGCAAGGTAAAGGTCAGTATTCCAGGCAACAACTGCAGCACCATGGTTGGAGCCTTAGTTACAAAGTCAGAATTGTATCTGACCGCATGTATTGCAGTCAATTCAGAGGGAGCCATGTTTGAATGGGTGGAAGGGGGCAGAGAAATCAAGGCGACTGATGTTACATCAACAGTTCTCAATGAACAAGTTGAGTGCAGGTAAAAGTCTGGAGAGAAGTGTCCAGGAGGAGGGAGAGTGTTCGAGGTAGGTGAAGACATCTATAGGATGAGAAAAGGATTCTAGCCCAAAGAAATTGTTACAGAAACTAAGGTAATGGAATAAGAGTTCAATATAATGTTGCTTCTGCAACTCGCTTAGCTGGGGTACAGAAGGATAAAACTAAGACCTTTGCTGTGTACTGAATATTCAGCATTATAGCATGGAAGGCCAGAAGTGATAGTAAATTCCCTCCAAGAGGTGAGCCTTTGAGAAGAGAAAGAGACAAATGAAAGAGGAGGGAGGAAGGTAAGGGAGAGGAATGGTGTGCTTGAGTTCACACACCTGAAGAGAAATGCAGCTTAATCCATGAAAGAAGAGAAAGGAATACTGTTGTAATGTCGAATGAGCCAGAGAATGATTTGAAACTGAGGGAAAGGGCAGCTCCGAAATAACGTGAGCTAGCGCTGATGGGTGGAAGTCGGAGAGTGTACGTATGGTGTTGTATAGCACTGTGTGTGGATCTCAGGATGCAACAAGAACAGCTATACATCACAGAGACACCTGTGATCCTGGGTGGATTTGAAGCATGAAGATAAATCTTCCATTGGTATCCATGTGGCATGAGAGTGAGCCAGTGGCAGCTGCTGTGAAGTGAGACGGCTTTTAGAAGCATTTTGGGCAAACACCTTGTCAACACTCGAATAAAGAAATATGGTGAAGAAGAAAGATTAGAGTTGACGTCATGTTGAAGGAAAGAACAGAAATCCTTTAAAGCGTGCGTGCCTTAAGAAGGGTCATGGCACCTGAAATTTAACGTTGCTTCCTCTTCACATTTGTTGCCTGACTTGCTGAGTTTCTCTAGCTATTTCTGACTTAGTTTCAGATTTCCAGCATCCATGGTTATTTTTCTTCATTTTAGTGTTTAACTCACTGTCACGTCACTTCCAGACTCATTTCTTTGTGGCAGCCTTCAAGACTCATTATCAAATTCAATAATTCTAGCGCCTTCCTCTATGCATTTTAATTCACTCCCTCCCATATCACTGCCAACCTATTTTCCCCGACTGATAGACACAATCAGCAACTCTTCTTTCTCCCCGGTCTACAATTATCCATTCCTCAATGTATTTCTATTCCTATAGACTCCACCTCCACCTATTGTTTACACCTTTACCTTCTCTACACCCTGTCTTCAGCATATATACTACCTTTAGCAGGTACCATCATTGTGAAAGGTCACTGGACCTGAAACTTTAACTGTGCTTTGTATACACAGATACTGCCAAGCCTGCCGAGTTTCTCCAGCAGTTCTCTTCTTATTTCATGACGTAGTTGAAGTATAGCATTTCAACTACGAAGGGAGGCTGGATAAGGTCACGTCTTTTTCTTTGGAGCAAGGAATGTTAAGGAAGACATCATAAAAAGTGCATAAGATCATGACGGGATCTTTTCTATCCATTTTTAAAAACGTAACCTATTACTCTGGCTGAACATGATGAGATATACACGATACACCGCTGGAACACGTGGGACTTAAATCTAGGTCTCTTGGTTCAGGTTGGGATACTACCACTGCGCTACAGAGGGCTCTCCAATCATGAGGCTAAAGTGAGCACTGCAGATGCTGGAGATTAGAGTGGAAAGTGTGGTGCTGACGTTTGATGCAAAAGCCCTTCATGAAGAATTCATCAATTCCTCTGCTCCTCGGATGCTGCTTGGCCTGTTGTGCTTTTCTAACACTACACTCTCGACTCCACGATCATGAGGCCATGGACAGGGTGGATAGAAAACAGCTGTTCCCTTAGTTGAAGAGTAAATAACAAGTGAGCTAAATTTCCATTGTTATGCAGAAGGTTTAGAGGAGATTTAAGGATTCAGTATTTGCACCCAGAGGGTAGGGAGGATCTGTAACGTATTGCCTGGTTTGGCAAATGAAATGATCATGAAGTGTGTATAGAGCCGTATGGCGTACTAATTGAGTGATTCTTGATGATTTTACCTGCTTTTCCAATGCAGCGAAATCTGTAGACAGAGTTAGTGGATTGAAAGTTGACTGTCTTTGTTCAAAACTCTCTGTGGTTTCTTAAGCTCCTGGGTACAACAGTTACCTAACGAAATCATGTTGCAGTAAGATAGAATGTTTTCTATGCTACATCTGTAAAGGTTGTTGAGGGTCCTCATAGACAAGTCAGATTTTCTTAGCCTCCTGAGGAAGAAGAGGCATTGTTGTGCCTACTTCACAATTGCATTAAATTGGGTGGTCCAGAACAGATTGTTGGTTACCCTCACTTCTATGAACTTGACACTGTCGGCTATCTTCACCTCTGCTCCATTGTTGTAGATAAAGGCGTGCACTACTCCTTGCTTCTCAGCTCTTTAGTGTTGCTGTTGTTGAGAGAGAGATTGTTACCTTCACACCATGGCACCAAGTACTCTATCTCTTTCCTGTATTCTGTGTCATCGTTGGTTAATATCTGGCATACAATGGTGGTATCCTCAGCGTACTTGTAGATGGAGTTTGGACAGAATTTGGTCACATGGTCATGAGTGAACAAGGAGAACAATAAGGGGCTGAGTGCACATGCTTCTGGCGCAATAGTGTTGAGGGCTGTAGTGGATTAGGTGCTGTTGTATATCTGCATCGATTGCGATCTGTGGGTTAGGAAGTTGAGGATCCAGTTGCAGAGGGCGGAGCGCAGACCTAAGTCTCGGAGTTTAGTTGGGTTGGGATTATCGTGATGAAGCAGGATCTGCAGTCAATAAATACAAGTTTAAAGTAGGTATCTGTAATTTCTAGATGTTCCAGGGATGAGGGTAAGGCTTGGGAGATGGTTTCTGCTGTGGACCTGTTGTGCCTGTCGTAAAGTTGCAAGGGATTCAAGCAGATGTTTGAGTTGATATCAGCCATGACTATCCTTTCGAAGAACTTCATAATTATGTAGGTCAGAGCCATTGTGCAGTAGTCAATGAGGCATGTCACGTGTGTTTTCTTTGGTCCCTGTGTGGATGAGGCTGAAGGGAGGAGGAGGAAACCTACGACAGCACTGTGGTCCAGAGGGCCATTCAAAAGAGTGGTGAAAACAGAAAATGCAGAAGCAATCGGGGAAGTTTAGTTAGTGGAATAGACACTGTTGTCGGTGTCCAATATTGAGAGTCTCAAAGATTTTGCTGCCTGTCTGATGCCTGGGTTCATGATATCTCATCTAGTTTACAGAGGACCTTGGAATAAGAGGGGAAGCATCGAGTTTTCATGATCCAAATGGGGTACTGACGATTTAGGTAGAAAGAAGAATGAGTTAAATCTCTCTGACTCTGAGTTGAGGGAATATGAGCAGCTTGGTGGTAAATGAAAGGCAGAAGCAAAAAGGTGGGAATCTTCAGATTATTACCTGAGCCACGAGTTAATTGGCACAGGGTCAAAAGGACTAAAAAGGTAAATGTGTGGCTCAATGACTGAAGTGGAATAAACTGGTTTGAATTCATGCAACATTGGCACTAATACTAGGAAGGAGGAAATTGTTCAGATCTGAGATCGGAACGTATCTCAGATACGTTCCACCTGAATCACGTTGTGACCAGAGTCCAAGAAATGTGGATTTGCAACGAAGTAGTGTGGAGGGGGTGGGTTCAGTTGCATGGAAAATTGTGGAAAAAGTTCAAGTGGGAGAGGACTCAGCAGAGCTTAAAGTTTCCAAAACAAGTAAAATGACAAAGAATATTGCAAGAGTCAGGAAGCTAAAATCAGGCACAGCAGATGAGGAGATAACAATGAGAAGAGGAACAGTCAATGCAGGATGGAAGTGTTGTACTTAAATGCACACAAAATACGAAACAAGGTAAATGGGCTTGTAGTGCAAATTGAAATGGACAGGAGCAATGTTGTGTATCACCACAAAATAGCTGCAAGGGGATAAAGGCTGGAAACTAAACACCTAAGAATACATGTCCCATCAAAAGGACTGGCAGATGGGTGGGGAGCAGCATTGCGTTGCTCGTAAGAAATGAAATTATATCAATAGCAAGAAGTGATACAGAGTAAGAATGCATAGAATCTGTCTGTGCAGAGTTGAGTAACACAAAGGCAAAATATCCCCAATAGGAATTATGTGTAGACCGAGCTGTACTCAGGATGTGGGCAGAAACTAAATTAAGAGACAACAAAGGCATATAAGAAAGACACTTTTACAATAATCATAAGTGACTTCAATGCACAAATGGACTGGGAAAATTATGTTGATAGCAGATCCCAAGAAAATGAATTTATTAAATGTCAAGGAGAATTGTTTGGAGCAGCTTGTGGTAGAGTCTACCAGGGAAAAGGAAATTCTCGGATTCGTGATGTATAATGAGGCAGCCTTGATTAGGGAGTGGAGATGAAGGAACTCCTTGAGAGCAGTGACAACAACATGTTAGAATTCATCATGCAATTTGAAAGGGAGAAACATCAATCAAATGCAATGGTATTATAATCAAGTAGAGGTAACTCCGAAAGTATGAGAGAGGAGCTGGCCAGATTTCATCCATACAACAAATAAGTGTGGGGTGGGGGGGGGTGGGGAGCAGTGGGGGATGGGGAGGGAAAGATGAAGGGAAGCAACTCATGACATAGCTGAATGCAGCCTACAGAAATCAGAACTAAGGTTTTGGGTCCAGTTAATTTTCAGTCGGGTCTGGACAACAAACCATCCCTTTAAAACCGGCCACATGAAGGACAATCAGACTGAGACCGTGGAGATGAGTAAATCAACCTGCTGGAGCAAGACAGTGAAGCAGAATGAGGTTGGGGTGGTGGACATGCTGGAGATTCAGTAAATGGACCAGGATGGAATTCTATCACAGTGCGGACTCGCTGTAGATTACAAATTCTCTGGTGAAACGGTGTGCAAAATCTTGGCCAGCAATCTGTTTATTATTATGTATTTTTTTGTTTTGATCAGTCCTGAGATATGTGTTCAGTTTTTATTGCCACTCCTTGGTTGCTTTTAAGAAGATGGTGGTGAGCTGCCTTCTTGAACTGTTGTATTCTATGTGCTGTATATAGACTCATAATGAGTTCGGGAGGGAATTCCAGGATTTTGATCCAGCTACGGTGGAGGAACAGTGTTATACTTACAAGACACGTGGTGAATGGCTTGGTTGTAGAACTTGCTGCTGGTGGTGTTCAAATATATCAGCGGTTCTTGTCCTTCGAGATAGAAGTGAGTTTGGAAAGGTGTTAGCTAAGGATCTTTGGGGAATTTCTGTAGTGCATCTTGTAGATCATATAAACTGCCAGTACTGAGCATTGATGGTGGAGAGAATGGATGTTTGTAGGTATGGTGCCAATCAAGCGGGCTGCTTTGTCCTCAATTGTGTCAAGTATTTTGTGTGTTTTTGGAGCTGCACCCATCCAGGCAAATGAGGAATATTCCTTCATCCTTCTGACTTATGCCTTGTGGATCGTAGACAGGCTTTGGGGAGGCGGGGGGGGGGGGGGGGGGGGGGTGGAAGAGGTGCAGGATGTGAGTTATTCGCTGATGTATTTCTAGCCTCTGACCTGCCAATAGACTGTCACTATTTAGATGAATTTAAAAATGCATATAAACTACATCTACATGGCAATTCTAAGAGAGTTTCAATAGCCATCCCCAGTATATTGATAATAAGAAATTCAGTGACTGTAACCTTATTGAATGTGAGGGAGTGGTGATTGTATTGTCTCTTACAGGAGATGATCATTGCCTGATATTTGTATGGCACAAACGTTCTTTGCCGCTTTTCAGCCCAAATCTGGATTTGTATCGACCTTGTTGCAGATTACCAGGCCCTATACTAGCAGGCCCTTTAGTCACCACCCCATCACATCCAACTTATCTCCATCTCTTACTATGATAATGACTTTCTTGAATTTCTGTCTTTGCTTCGCCATCCAATCCCTAAACCATTGTTCAAAATGTGCATCAGGATAAACCCCAACAGCTCCAGGGCAGTAAATGTAACCTGTCTAACATGAAAATTTATTGTTCATGTCTCAATTACAACATAATCATCGAACTTAAACAAATCAAACCCTAGATCTGACAAGACAAAACAAGAAATTGCTGTGGAAACTCAGCAGGTATGGTAACATTTGTGAAGAGAAAGCAATGTTAACATTTCAAGTTCTTACTCAGAAACCTTTAAGTATTTCCTAACTATGGGCGTGGTTCAAAAAGCAGAATAAGGGAAGCGGGGTGGTCGGGAGCATTGAAGACCATAAGTGAATATTTACCAGACTGATCAAAGCGATAAATGAGGATATGGGGAGGCCTTCTAGCAAGGGTAGGTGCCTGTCTTATCGTGGTAACTGTGTCCCCTGCTTGGACCACATCATGTGCTTTCCCCTTTCCTACTACTCAAGAGAAATGAAACGTCCAGAACTGACAGAGGCTTCACTTAATGGAATAATGCCATGAAACAACGGAGAGAGATATTGTCTGGTAATTTACAACGAGATTGTACCCATTCTAATCAACATTTCAGGTGTCCAGATCAGTTGAAGGAAATGTGCCATTTGTTAACCAATATTAGTAGTGGAGGCTGGTACAATTACTATATTTAAATAGCATCTGGATGGGTATATGAGTAGGTAGGGTTTAGCGGTATATGGGCCAAGTGCTGACAATTGGGACGACACTAGTTTAGGATATATGGTCGGCATGGATGAGTTGGACCAAAGGGTCTGTTTCCAAGCTGTGCATCTCTATAACTCAATGACTTGATCGACAGAGAACAAGAGGATGGTACATATGGATTCTGCATAGTGGACCAGGTAAGACATAACGTTGGCCAGATCCAAAGTGGGAGAGATACCCATTACTGGTGCAATTGATCCAACCTGAATCGATACTACAACACAGTAACTACTAACAAGAGTTTATATATGTGAATTTAAAAGCATGAAAGGGCATATATTAGAAATAACCAATGGCCCGCCATATCACTCAGAATAAAAGAAAGACAGGATTGTGTGTGAACCAAAGAGATTACATTTCCCCATCACGCATCTTGGTTACTATTCGCCAAGCCCGAATGAGAACTGGGAATGTCCATTTGCTGAGTGGTGCGAGAGAGGAATGAAGGACTTCTGGGAAGGTGAGTCTAACTGTTTAAAAACCTTACTTCAGGCTTCGGGACCTCCATTTGCCGAGGGGTGCGAAGGAGGAGTGAAGGACTTCTGGGAAGTCATATATTTGTGTGGTTGCGTTACCCAAAACACTACACTGGTAGTGTCTCCCACCCATCCTCCTCCTCTAACCAAAAAAAATGTTCTGTGCATCAGATCGGTAAGGTAACGAGTTTACTTTTTCTTCCATATTTTTCAACAGTCTCTTTGGGAATTTAGAATAGTGGGAATGGAGGTTAGGGCTGTTTAATGTTCCGCCTGCAGCATATGGGAGGGAAGGGTCACCACTAGTGTCCCTGCTGACTACATCTACGGGAAGTGTATCCAATTTCAGCTCCTCGAAAACCACGTTAGGGAGCTGGGGCTGGATGAACTTCGGATCATTCGGGTGGCAGAGGGAATTATTGAGAGGAGTAACAGGAGGTACTCCTCAGGTACAAGAAAAAGGCAGATGGGTTACAGTCAGGGGACGGAAAGGGAACTGGCAGGCAGTGCAGGGATCCCCTGTGGCCAATCCCCTCAACAATAAGTATACAAGGGGATGACTTACCAGGGGAAAGAAGTGGGGCACAAGGCTCTGGAATAGAGTCTGTCCCTGCTGCTCAGAAGGGAATGGAGAAGAGGAGTAGAGTGATAGTCATTGGACTACATAGTTAGGGGGACAGATAGGAGGTTCTGTGGGGATGAGAGAGACTCACGGTTGGTGTGTTGCCTCCCAAGTGCCAGGGTTCGTGTTGTCACTGATCATGTTTTTGCAACCCTTAAGGGGGAGGGTGAGCAGCCCCAAGTCATGGTCCACATAGACACCAACGACATAGGTAGGAAGAGAGATGGGGATTTAAGGCAGAAATTCAGGGATCTAGGATGGAAGCTTAGAGCTAGGATGAACAGAGTTGCTGTCTCTGGTTTGTTGTCCGTACCACGTGCTAGTGAGGCAAGGAATAGGGATAGAGGAGTTGAGCACGTGGCTACAGGGATGGTGAAGGAGGGAGGGTTTTGGATTCTTAGATAATTGGGTCTCTTTCTTGGGTAGGTGGGACCTCTACAAGCAGGATGATCTTCATCTGAACCAGAGAGGTACCAATTTTCTTGGAGTGGGGGGGAAGGCTAAGGCTATTGGAGTGGGTTTAAATTAATCCAGCAGGGGATGGGAACCAAAATCGTACTGCGGGCATAGAAAAGGGAGGTCCGAAGTGAAGGGACGCAAGATGGCACAGGCAAGCAAGAAGTTGGTTTGAAGTGTGCCTACTTCAATGCCAGGAGCATCCAGAATAAGGTGGGTGAACTTGCAGCATGGGTTGGTACCTGGGACTTCAATGTTGTGGCCATTTCGGAAACATGGGTAGAGCAGGGACAGGAATGGTTGTTGAAGGTTCCTGGATTTCAGTAAGAACAGAGAAGATGGTAAAAGAGGGGGAGGTGTGGCATTGTTGGTCAAGGACAGTATTACAGTTACATAAAGGATGTTTGGGGACTTGTCAACAGAGTTAGTAACAGGAAAGGAGAGGTCAACCAGTTCTGAGTTTTCTATAGGTATCTGAATAGTTCCAGAGATGTAGAGAAATTGATAGCAAACATGATTCTCAATCGGAGTGAGAGAGACAGGGTAGTTGTCATGGGGGACTTCAACTTTCCAAATATTGACTGGGAACACTACAGTACGACTACTATAGATGGGTCAGTGTTTGTCCAGTGTATGCACGAGGGCTTCCTGACACTGTATGCAGACAAGCCAACAAGGGGTGACACCACATTAGATTTGGTACTGGGGAATGAGCCAGGCCAGGTGTTAGATTTGGAAGTAGGTGAGCACTTTGGTGATAGCGATCACAATTCTGTTATGTTTAGTTTAGTGATAGAAAGGGATAGGTGCATACCACCGGGC
Organism: Chiloscyllium punctatum; assembly: GCF_047496795.1. NCBI lineage: Eukaryota > Metazoa > Chordata > Chondrichthyes > Orectolobiformes > Hemiscylliidae > Chiloscyllium > Chiloscyllium punctatum. Next base: position 26,008,240 of record NC_092768.1, on the reverse strand, counting down.
AAGTGTTACAGCGGGGGGAAAGGCAATTACGATGCGATTAGGCAACATTGAGGAAGCATAGGATGGGGAAAGAAACTGCAGGGGATTGGCACATTAGAAATGTGGAGCTTATTCAAGAAAAAGCTCCTGTGTCTTAGATAATTATGTATCTGTCTGGCAGGGAGAAAGATGTAGAGTGCGGGAGCCGTGGTTTATGAAGGAAGTGGAATCTCTGGTCAAGAGGAAGAAGAAGGCTTATGTTAGGATTGGATGTGAAGACTCAGTTAGGGTGCTTGAGGGTTAAAAGGTAGCCAAGAAAGACCTAAAGACAGAGCTCAGAAGAGCCAGGAGGAGACATGAGAAGTTGTTGGCGGATAGGATCAGGATAAACCCTCAGGTTTTCTATAGGTATTTAAGGAGTAAAAGATGACGAGAGTAAGATGAGGGCAAATCAAGGATAGTAGTGGGAAGGTGTGTGTGGAGTCAGAGGAGATAGGGGAAGCACTTAATGAATATTTTTCGACAGTGTTCACTCTAAAAACGATAATGTTGTTGAGGAGAATACTGAGATACAGGCTACTAGACTAGGTGGGACTGAGTTTCACAAGGAAGAATTATTGGAAATCCTGCAGAGTGCTTATAGATACTTCCACTGGGCCAGATGGGATTTATCGTAGGATCCTCTGGGAAGTCAGGGACGAGATCACTGAGCCTTTGGCATTGATCTTTAAATCGCCATTGTCTACAGGAACAGTGCCAGAAGGCTGGAGGATAGCAAATGTTGTTCCCCTGTTCAAGAAGGGGAGTAGAGACAACCCTAATTATAGTAATTATAGACCAGTGAGTTTTACTTCAGTTGTTGAGTTCTTTGAGAAGGTGACCAAACAGGTAGATGAGAGTAAACTAGTTGATATTTGTATATGGATTTCAGCAAGGCGTTCAATAAGGTTCCCCACACTAGGCAATTGTACAAAATGCAGAGGAATGGGATTGTGGGAGATATAGCAGTTTGGATCAGTAATTGGCTTGCTGAAAGAAGACAGAGGGTGGTGGTTGATGGGAAATGTTCATCCTGGAGTCCAGATACTAGTGGTTAACCGCAAGGGTCGATGTCGGGTCCACTGTTGTTCGTCATTTTTATAAATGACCTGGATGAGGGGTTAGAAGGGTGGGTTAGTAAATTTGCAGATGACACTAAGGTTGGTGGAGTTGTGGATAGTGAAGAAGGATGATATAGGTTACAGATTGACAAAAGTAAGGTGCAGAGCTCGGCTGAGATAACAAATGGAGTTTAATGCGGACAAGCGTAAGGTGATTCACTTTGTTTGGTGTAACTGGAATGCAAAGTACTGGGCTAATGGTAAGATTCTTGGTAGTGTAGATGAGCAGAGAGATTGGTGTCCATGTACACAGATCCTTGAAAGTTGCCACCCAGGTTGACAGGGTTTTTAAGAAGGCATACAGTGTTTTAGCTTTTATTAATAGAGGGTAGGCACCCCGACCTTTATCCTTCGATGACTTACTATGTGTTCGGAATCAATGTGAGTTTGCCCAACGCAACGTGCTCCAGTTTATGCTACTATGCCGACAACACGACTGGCTCTATCCTGTTGGGTTGTTGCTTGATTGTAGAGAGACCATTTTCTCAATTCTGACTGCAGCCCCAGCCGTTAATGAGGAAGGCACTGTAGGGTCGACGAGGTTTAGTTTGCTTTTGCCGTTTTTAACTCCTTCATCAAAGTTAGCAGGTACATTCTTTTGGAGTTCTGGAACCTTGAGGTTATGCTGCAGGTGTACAAACTCTGGTACGGCCGCACTTGGAGTATTGTGTACAGTTTAGGTCACTGCATTATAAGAAGGATGTGGAAGCTTTGGAAAGGGTGCAGAGGAGATTTACTAAGATGTTGCCTGGTATGGAGGGAAAGTCTTACGAGGAAAGGCAGAGGGACTTGAGGCTGCTTTCGTAAGAGAGAAGAAGGTTGAGACGTGACTTAATACAGACATATAAGATAATCAGAGGGTTAGACAGGGTGGCCAGGGAGTGCCTTTTTCCAAGTATGGTGACAGCGAGCATGAGGCAGCATAGCTTTAAATTGAGGGGTATTAGATATAGGACAGATGTCAGAGGTAGTTTCTTTACTCAGAGTAGTAAGGGTACGGAATGTTTTGCCTGCAACGGTAGTAGATTTGCCAACTTTAAATACATTTAAGTCGTCATTGGACAAGCATATGGACGTACATGGAATAGTGTAGGTTCGATGTGCTTCAGATTGGTATGACAGGTCGTGCAACATCGAGGGCCAAAGGGCTGTAATGGTCTGTTCTATGCTATCTGCTCCACAACTACCTCCCAAATGGTGAGGACGTCTCAGCCCCTATTCTACATTTAGGCAATTTCAGCAGAGGATGGATCAAATAGTCAAAACTCACCAGCAGTCACAAAAGAAACTGGATATTCATGAAGAGGATAGAGGACAGGAATTTGAAGTACAGAAATGTTAAGAAAATATGAATATTAATATAAAAGCCTGGATTAGGATAGTATCTCACATAGTAGTGGGAAGACAACAACTATTGACATTAACGTGGGGAACGATGGCTTCGATGTCCTGTCAAGGGAACAGGCTAAAGAAAAGACGCGGGCGCGAGTGAAGGAATAACAAAGAAAGATATATCACCTGGGCAAATTGATTTGATTTCAGTGATTGGGATTCCTCAAATCACGTGAGTGGTGAGCACAAATGAGGCAAGGAATGTCATGTGACAAATCACAAAATTCGGCTTGAGCTTGACGGCTATTACCACACTGTACAGGAAATACAAAAGATATTGATTTTTATTCATTATTCTAATATCTGTTCCAACGAAGTTATATGGTTACACCTAAGGTTAGAATTCATTTGCTACTGAGTAGTGAACAGTTTCTTTCTCATCATGTTTTCTAGGCACCCCGACCTTTATCCTTCGATGACTTACTATGTGTTCGGAATCAATGTGAGTTTGCCCAACGCAACGTGCTCCAGTTTATGCTACTATGCCGACAACACGACTGGCTCTATCCTGTTGGGTTGTTGCTTGATTGTAGAGAGACCATTTTCTCAATTCTGACTGCAGCCCCAGCCGTTAATGAGGAAGGCGCTGTAGAGTCGACGAGGCTTAGTTTGCTTTTGCCATTTTTAACTCCTTCATCAAAGTTAGCAGGTACATTCTTTTGCATTCCTTTTTGAGACTTTCGAATGGTTGGTACGGCAGAGTGTTTGGGACAATTTCAGAAGTCACAGAAAGGTCAATCACATTATTATGGGTTTGAAGTTGCATAACAAGCAGGCTGGGTCAAAATAATTGACTTTTCATCCTGAAGGATGCTGGTGAGCCAGACCAGCTTTATTGAGAAAATTGTCAATTGACCATTGCTTTGTGCTTATTTTTAGGCATTTTCATTTCAATATTATTTTTGAAAATGCAATCCAGTTTTCACTATCTGCTGCAGTGAGATTTAAATTGTGTTCCCAGAATGGCACCTGAATGAATACCATTCGCATTCACCTCCACACCTCAAGAAACTAAACAAGCCTAGAATTTGAACAAATTATTTAAAATGAGTGAGAAAATACCTTATAAATACAGCGTATTGTTGGAATGTGTGAATTTGTCCACTTTTATGTAGGAACAGAATATTGCTTAGAACAACATAGAACATAGAACTGCAAAGGAATGGGGCCTTCAGTCCATGATGTTATACCGTCCATGATACCAAATGAAGTGAATTCCTTCCCCTAACATTGGTCCATATCCCTCCATTTCATGCATATTCATGTGCGTATCTAAAAATCCCTTAAGTGTGTATTGTATCTGCCTTCACCACCACCCCTGCCAATGCGCTCCAAACTCCTCACACTCTGTGTAAAAAACTTGCTCCTCACATCTCTTTTAAGCTTTCACCCCCACCTTAAATGCAAGTTCCCTGGTATTTGACACTTCAACTCTGGGGGAATAAAAACTCGGACTGTCAACCCAATCTATGCATTTCATGATTTTTTAAACTTTTATCAAGTCTCCCCTCAGCCTCCGTCACACAAGAGACAACATGCTGAGTTTTTCTAGCTTCCCCTTATAGTTCATATCATTTAATCCAGGTAAATGTAAAAGTGTAGTTTAACCAAGGTCTTACAAAACTGACACATGACATCCTGATTTTTGTACTCAATTCCCCAAGCAATAACGGCAAGCATCCCATACACCTTCCTTGTCACCATATCTGTGTGGCGACGTTCAGGGAGCTATAGACTGGAACCCCAAGATCCTTCTGTACATCATGATAAAAGCCAACACCTAGATGTCTGTTGGCATAAATGCTGGATCATTTGCTGTTCGTGGTAAACATAAATGATTTGGGGGAAATTGTAGCTGATCTAATTAGTAAGCTTGTGGATGATAGAAAGATTGGTGGAGTTGCAAATAGTGAGGAGAATTATCAGAGGATACAGCAGAATATACATCAATTGGAGGCATGGGCAGAAAGGCAACAGATGGATTCAGACAAAGGTGAGGTGTTGCATTGTAGAAGGTCAATTAAAAGGTGGAAAGTATACAATGAATGGCATAACACTTCAGAGTATTGATATGCAGAGGGATGTGGGGATGCAGATCAATAGATTACTGAATTTGGTAGCAAAGATAGATAATGTAGTAGAAAAAAGGCCTCTGACATGCTTGCCTTCATTGGATATAAGCATGATCAAGTTATGATGCAGCTTTGTAGAGCAGGAGTGAAGTCACAGTTGGAATATTGCATACAGATCTGGTTACCAAAATAGCACAAGAATGTGGATGATTTTGAGAGAGCACAGGGGGCCGTCGGGGGGAAAGGGGGGCAGGAAGCGGACATGGGGGAATTTAAAAGAGATGTGTGAGGCAAGCTTTTCACTCAAATGGCGATGAGTGCCTGGAAAGCACTGCCAGAGGAGATGGTGAAGCAGACAGTTGCAGGATGAATACATGAATAGGAAGGGAGCAGAGTGATACGGATCTTGTAAGTGAAGACAGTTTTAGTATAGAAAGACAAAATGTCAGCGCAGACAGGGAGAGCAGAAGGGCCTGTTCCTGTGCTGCATTGTTCTTTGTAACATACAGGCTTGGTGTGATAAATAATAATCTGAAAATGTGTTACTGGAAAAGCGCAGCAACACATTTTCAGCTCTGATCTCCAGCATTTGCAGTCCTCACTTTCTCCGTGATAAGTCATTATCAATATTTACACCACTAAAGCATAAGACAATAACCATCTTGAACAGACAAGAATAAAACTATCTGATCTTGAAATATTGCAATATCAAGGCTGAATCGCCCACGATGTATTTCTTAAGCATTTCATTGTCAATAGGTGATCTCAAGCAGTTGTAAAAAAAAATACACTGGCTGAAAGAACAAGTTAAAGACTTGTGGCAAAACCCATCCCCTGCCTCCCCAACAGAAATCCACCAAGGCTGTAGTCAGGAGTCTGGTGGAACACTTTACACTTATCTGAAATGTCGCAGCTCCAAAAACATTCAATAAGTTTGCAGTAAAACAATGAGAGGCAGGTGCTGGAGCTCTGAACCGAAAATAGATATTTCTAACGAAGCACGGCAAGTATTTCAGTATCTGTGACACAGTGAACGTTTCGGGACCAATTACTCTCTATCAGATTGAGCAGTAAGTATGACTCCATTTAGGAAAAACACAACGTATTTTATTGTCACGTTATCTGTGGATTGGAAGACCTGTTGTGCCAATCACCTTCCGCGTTTGCGCGGTCTAATACCCGGAAGGGCAAAGGGCGGAAACTGCATGTGGATAACAACACCTGTATGTTTCCAATTAAGCTGTTACCACTCTGATTTGAGACCACATGGTCGTTAGTGCACAGTCTCCTTCGTGAATAACGTTGAACTCCATCAGGTACAGTCTTGTCCGTGTCTTTGATCCCCGAACACTGCAAAAGTTCAAGTTCAGTTTGGTCTAGATTATTGTGCAATAAAATTCCGATCCCTGCCCACGTCCTCCGCCTCTCCCTCTCTTTTCCACATCGAGTGTCAACACTCTGTGGACTTTAGATTCTGGTCAGAGTTCAGTTCCCCTCCCAGTACTAACTCTGAACGCCCTGCAGAATCTTAAGCTTTTGTTTCTCCACCAGTTGAAATGGTGTATATAACAAAAATATGTTTGAAATTATAATTAGTTTAGTGTTGGATCGGGATTTAATCGGAAAATCGCGGATCTGAAGCTGTTCTGCAACGTACGAGAATCTCAGTCAGTTTGGATCAGGAAGTGTAAAGCGCGAACATGGCTTCCAAGCAAAAGGAAGAGAACTGGACCGAAGAGATAATTTGTCCAATTTGCCATGAATTCTTCACTGATCCGATTTCGCTAGACTGTGGTCATAACTTTTGCCGCTCCTGCATCACCAAGTGTTGGGAAAAGAAGGCGATAAACTCCTGCCCGGAATGTAGAGAGAGCTTTCCACACAGAGACCTCAGGATAAATAAGCTCTTAGCGAAACTGGCAGAGAAAGCTCGACAGGCAAAACAGGTTCCAAAAGTCAAGGAAAATCAACTTATGTGTGATGACCACAGGGAAGAATTGAAGTGGGTTTGTCAAACTGAAAACAAATTGATCTGTGAAACTTGCAAAGATTCGGCTGAACACGGACAGCACCGCGAAATGCCGATTGAGGATGCCACTGAAATGTACAAGGTACAACAGAAGACATTTTATGAATTATTCATCTAATTACATTCTCAACTAACCATTTTAAATCTCTAATTTATTTATTCCTCGAATTCCAGAAACGCGTGAAATCTTCGTTAGATTCTCTCTCAGGAGATCAGTCGGTTGAGCAAGAATCCGAAAAGACACTGAAACAGAAGATTTTTGATCTTAAGGTGAGGCCTCCCTGTGCAGGATTCCTGGCATTGCAGTTAATTTTGTTCGGTTAATCGGGGGATATTTATGCTGTCTGATGGCGAGGAGCAAAGACGGTGAAAACTGAGGAGAGGGAAAGATGAAATGTTTAACCCGTTTCAGTTTTAGTATTATCAATTTAATATTCATTTATTCAGTATTTTATGATTTAAACAATTTATTCGGTAATTTATTCTGTCATCCAAGATGGCGCCGAAACAAAGCGACGTTATCCACTTTTAAATCTAATGCTGTTTCGCAATTCATATGGTAGGAACAGGCGAACAGTTTGGAGAAGCACATCAAATCCGAGTTCAGAGAATTGCACCAGATTCTCACTGCGAAAGAGCAGCGGTTACTCAGCGATCTCCGGGAAGAAGAGAAGCGGATTGTAGAACCAATGGAGAAAAACCTTCGAGAGATTCAGGAGAGATTAAAATCTATTGAGGAAAAACGCTCAAGTTTGCAGACTCTCATGGAGCAAAACGACCTGCTGGCATTTCTGAAGGTGAGACAGTACCTTCCGGATCAGTTCAGTCAGACTTTGCAGAGTTTTAGAATAACTGATGGCAACTATGCAATTCATGTGACATTTACTGAAAAGAAAGAAACAAAATAAATCCGAATTTATGACCAGCACTGGACGATTTTCCTGTTGTTGCTGAACTAATCGCTCTTAAACTCCTACAGAATCTCTGGAATCTCGCGCGACTTAGAAGTATGATTTGAAAGTTGATGTGGATTTCTTTTTGTTACATATGCATAATTTTCTGCTGAATTTCCCAATTTAGTTGACATACATCTCAACGTTGTGTGTGTGTGTGTTGTGAATGAAGAATGAGAGTCACTGGTGTGTGAGACAAATTGTTATTGAGAGTTTCAGAATCTGACAGCATATAATCTAAATATCAAATGCTGCAGACCAGAAGGAAACAACTTGGTCTTTCACGCCTGCACCCTCTTTGTAAAGGTTAAGCAATTAGTTGATATTTCGAGCGTTGGGCGAATTGGTTGGAAGGGGCAGTTGATTCCTTTTCCTTCTCGCCGAACCCTTCTAGAAAACGCTTGTTGAATCTGTTCCCTTCACTGTCAGCCATTCTTTGTCTTGGGTAATGGAAAACTCCCTAAATTATCATTCTGTTGTCTAGATGATTGTTATACTTAATACACCAACCTCTCTGTTCATGTTTTTTTTTCACGAATTGCATTATTTAGTTTATATTGTCCCTTCACATTCTTCTTTTCTAAATGCGTCACTTTGTCCTTCCACGTTAAGATCCAACTGTTTGGTGTTCCGTCATTTCAACCTAGCTACTTCCTCCTGAATTCAGTTACCATTTTGCTCATTGTTTGTCTTTCTTTTCAGGCATCATTTGGTCGGAAGAGAAGGTAAGATAATCTCAGTATTGAAACCTTATGGAAGTAATTTATTTGAAATATCTCCGAATTATGTTATGACTGTAGGAAACAAATTTCTTTCGTGCTTATTCTTCATAATTCCATTCTGATTCACCCTTGTCTGTTTTCATGCAATAACAAGTGTGATTATGTAGAAACCCATTCTGAAAAAAGAAGTATTAAATGACATTGTAGATTGCACACAAAATACCATTTTCAAGGTCTGCAATGATCACTTGCAAGTCACCGGCTGCCTGAGACATAGTTGCCTTTGGAATGTCCAGAGACCACTGACGAACCCGAGAAAATCGTAACCTAAATGATCACAGTCTTCTCTTTTTATACTCAAATGTCATCATGATCTTAGAACGCAAAGAAATTAAAAGTAAGCCACGCCAGCAGATATGAACACAGGCGAGGGAATAGATTTGAGATGACTTATTTATCTAAGAGTGGTAAGTCGCGAGGTCGAAAGGTTTAACAAGAAATGTTCACAACTTCATGCCTCAACTAGTGAAGGGCTAGCTGTCAACTGAGCAGTGGCTCAAATCAAAGATTTCTTCAGGCAACAAGGAGAAGACGGGTAGGATTCCGGGAAAATTGCGTTTTATTATGAGAAATAGAGCACAATCGGCTGAGGAAACTCAGCCGATTGTTTTGGAGTCTAATGTTATGTTCCTTTGAAATTTGTTGTTCACTTCCAGGTAATAACAGCTTCTAATATTTCAGCTTCGTTTTTTTACATGCATTGATGTAAATTGCTTGTAAACTATTAACTGAGTAGGTGAAATGCTTACCTTCTGCTGTTTGGCATTCTGGTGTCTTTATTTCCAAGCCAGAAAATAGGTCTTACCCACTGTGACAGGTAAGCCCCTCATCTACACTGGATAGAAATGGAATTCACACCATGCAATTGGTACCATTCTGATCTACTCCAGTCATACAGTGAACTGGTTGTCAAGTGGTTGAAATTACTTTGGCAGCATGTAGTTTCAAATACATGCTTAAGTCTGGAACAATAAAGTGTATTCATGAAAATGCCAACTTTCATGCCAGCAAATGTTTGATTATAAATTAGTAGACAAGCAGGGAGATGAAAGAACACAGCATCAGGAGGTGCAGAAGTCGATGTTTCAGGTGTAACCCTTCTTCAGGACTGGGGGGAGCTGAAGAAAAAAGGGGTGGTGGGGAAGTGGGATAGATGAAGTCAGTTAGTATAACCTGGTTGGTTAATGGGAGGAATGAATCAGGTTAGTGACAGACGGAGGGGGATGGGCAGGTATTTCGGAATAGGGTGGGAGGTCATTTGAAATTGAGAACTCAGTGTTGAGTCCTTCGGGCTGTAGGGTGCCCAGGCAGACGATAAGGTGTTATTCCTCAAATGAGAGCTGTGGAGCAGTCAGATACCAGTACAGCGACAGAAACAGACACTTCAATCCAACTCGCCCTTGCCAATAAATATCCTTGTTTAATCTAGTTCCATTTCCCAGCATTTGACCCATATCCCTCTGAATTTTCCTATTCATTTATCCATCCAAGTGCAATTTAAATGTTGTTGTTTTTTTTACCAGCCTCCACTTCATCTGGCAGACTGTTCCACACATGTACCATCAAGTTGTCCCTTAGTTCCCTTTAGAATTTTTCCCCTCTCACCTTAAACCTATGCATTCTTGTTTTGGACTCCACCACCCTGCGGAAAAGACCTTGGCTATTCACTCTATGCCTCTCATGATTTTATAAATTACTACAAGGTCACCCCTCAGCCTCCAATGCTCAAAGGAAAACCACCCTAGCCTTTTCAGTCGCTCTCTAAACCTCAAAACCTCCAACCTTGGCAGCATCTTTATAAATCTTTTCAGAACCCTTTCAAGTTTCACAACACCCTTACATTCAGTTCAGATCTCCCTGCTATCAGAACATTCCAAAAGTGGCCTCACCAATGGCTTTACAGCTGCAGCATGACCTCCCAACTCCAATACACAGTGCACTGACCGATTCGGTCAAAAGTTACATGACACCAGTTTACAGTCCAACAATTTTATTTGAAATCACAAGCTTTCAGCACTGCTCCTTCATCAGGTGGTGACTTCAATGGTTGGACAATAAACTAATGTCATGTGACTTCTGACTCAGTCTCCTCCAATCCAACACCGGCATTTCCACATCATGGCTGACCAATAAAGGCAAGCAGATATGTATCTGGAAAGGCAAAAACAGATGAGGGATAGTCAGCATGGCTTTGTGCGTGGGAAATCATGTCTCGCTAACTTAATTGAGTTTTTTGGAGAAGTTACGGAGAGCATTGATGAAGGCAGAGTGGTCGACCTGAACTTTATGAAGTTCAGTAAGATGTTCAACAAAGTTCTGCATGGCAGACTGGTCAGCAAGGTCAGATTCCATGGAATGCAGGGAGAACTAGCCATTTTGATACAAAACTGGTTCGAAGGGAGAAGACAAAGTGATAATGCAGATTGCTTTTCAGACTGGAGGCTTATGACCAGCAGTATGCCACAAGTATCTCCATTGAGTCCACATTTTTTTTTGTCATTTGTATAAAATGATTATTGAATTATATTTAGCTGCACCTTGAAAGCACATTATGATGAGTCATGCAGTGTGATGTGAACACAAATATTCCAAAGCAAAAAGCACAAATGTTCCCCACTGTGGCACAAACATCCCCAATATATAACAGTGCAGCAACTAACCTGTTATCAGGCTGAAAACATTTTCTTCCAATGAAATACCAATTTACCTGTTCCTTCTGTGTTGAAACGAGATTAAAATATCATTGTCACATTTGATCTAACTTGAACGATGCTGAACGATTGGGATGTTTAGATAGATTGAACATTCATATAATTCATTTGATGTTCGAAATAAAAATGAATTGATAACATCAATGGTTTAATATGTACAGGATAAGCGATGAAACTCTGCAAATCTCAACAGAAGCCACCACCCTGTCTGCTGGAAAGTTCAAAGGCCCTTTACAGTACGTGATATGGAGAGAAATGATAAACAGTATTGACCCAGGTAAACTTATAGATCCAATCCCTTAATTACAAATCCAATTGTGCATGGACTAAAGAGACTGCAAATCTTCAGATTAAAAGCTCACATTAGATGGCTCCTACCGAACCTCATATTCTGTTGCTTTGGAAACTTGTGTATGAAACTTTTGGTATTATGGAACAAAACAAATAACCTTTTTGTATTAGTCGAAGATTACAGCATGGATTTACGGTTATGAAATTGCATTTACACAGCACTATGTTGAGTTTTGCTGAAGATGGTAAGATATTAATAGGCGACCTCGAGTCATAGTCAAACAGATGTACAACATGGAAACAGACCCTTCAGTCCAATTTGTCCATGCTGACCAGATAGTCCAAACTAATGTAGTCCCACTTACCACACCCGACCCATATCCCTCCAAATCCTTCCAATCATATATCCATACAGATGCCTTTTAAATGTTGCAATTGTACCAGCCTCCACCACTTCCTCTGGCAGGTCATTCCATACATGTACCACCCTCTTCATGAGAATGTTGTCCCTTAGGCCTCTTTTATATCTTTCCCTCTCAGCCTAAACCTATGCCATCTAGTTCTGGACTCCCCCACCCCAGGGAAATGACTTTGGCTATTTATCCTGTCCATACCCCTCATGACCTATAAGGTCACCACTCAGCCTCCAATGCTCCAGTGAAAACAGCCTCCCACCTGTTCAACTTCTCCCGATAGCTCAAATCCTCCAACCCTGGCAACATCCTTGCAAATCTTTTCTGAACCCTTTCAAGTTTCAAGACATAGGAAGCAGATCATATTTGCATGCAATATTCCAAAAGTGGTCTCACCAATGTCCTGGAAAAGCGCAGCAGGTCAGGCAGCATCCAAGGAACGGGAGGATCGACGTTTCGGGCATAAGCTCTTCTTCAGGAAACGTCAATTCTCCTGTTCCTTGGATGCTACCTGACCAGCTGCGCTTTTCCAGCAACACATTTTCAGCTCTGGTCTCCAGCATCTGCAGTCATCACTTTCTCCTCACCAATATCCATCACAGCCTTAATGTGGCCTCCCAACTGCTGTACTCAATATTCTGACCAATAAAGGAAAGCATACCAAACGTCGTCTTCATTATCTTATCTTGTTGTGACTTTACTTTCAAGGAGCTATGAACCTGCACTCCAAATTCTCTTTGTTCAGCAACACTCCCAACCTTACCATTTAGTGTAGACGTCCTGCTAAAATTTGCTGTTCCAAAATGCAGCACCTCACACTTATCTAAATTAAACTCCATCTGCCACTCCTCAGCCTATTTGCCCATCTGATCAAGATCTCATTGCAATCTGAGATAACTTTCCACTACACCTCCAATTTTGGTGTCATCTGCAAACTTACTAACTATACCTCTTATGCTCGCAACCAAATCATTTATATAAGTGACGAAAAGAAGTGGACTCAGCGCCGATCCTTCTGGCAATCCACTGGTCACAGGCCTTAGTCTGAAAAACAACCCTCCACCACCGCCTTCTACCTTTGAGCCAGTTCTGTAACCAAATGGTTAGTTCTCCCTGTATGCCATGAGATCTAACCTTGCTAACCTGTTTCCAAAGGGTAACCTTGTCGATCACCTTACTGAAGTCCAATCTATCATCTATCACTCTGCCCTCATCAATCAATTTCTTACTTCTTCAAAACAGTCAATCAAGTTTGTAAGACATGATTTTCCACGCACAAACCCTGTTGGTGATCCCTAATCAGTCCTTGTATTTCCAAATACATGTACATTCTGTCCCTCAGGATTCCCTCCAACAACTTGCCCACCAATGATGTCAGGCTGGCCGGTCCATAGTTTCCTGGCTTTTCTTTACCACCTTTCTGAAATAGTGGCACTACATTAGCCAACCTCCAATTTTCCAGGACCTCACCTGTGACTACCAATGATCCAAATATCTCAGCAAGGGGGCCAGCAATCACTTCCCTAGCTTCCAACAGAGCCCTTGGGTACACCTGATCAAGTCCTGGGGATTTATCCACTTTTATGCATTTCAAGATATCCAGCACTTCATCCTCTGTAATATGGACATTTTTCAAGATGAGACCATCTACTTCCCTGCATTCTGTCTTCCATGTCCTTCTCAACAGTAAACACTGATGCAAAATATTTGTTTATTATATCCCCATCTCTTGTGGCTCCAGACAAAGACCGCCTTACTGATGTTTGGGAGGCCTTTTCTTTCCCTCGTTACCTTTATGTCCTCAATGTAGTTTTAAAAACCCTTTGGATTCTCCTTAATTCTATTTGCCAAAGCTATATTATGTCCCCTTTTTGCCCTCCTGATTTCCCTCTTAAGCATTCGCCTACAGCCTTTATAGTCTTCTAAGGATTCACTCGATCTATGCTGTCTATACCTGACATATTCTTTCTTCTTTCTCATAATCAAATTCTCTATTTCTCTAGTCATCCAACATTCCCTACATTTGCTAGCCTTTCGTTTCACCCTAACAGGTGTATACCATCTCTAGATTCTGTTATCGCATTTCTGAAGGCTTCCCATTTTCCAGCTATCACCTTTACCTGAAAAGACCTACCCCCAATAAGCTTTTGAAAGTTCTTGCCTAATACCTTCAAAGTTAACCTTCCTCCAAATGAGAACTTCAACATTTTGATCTGATCCATCCTTTTTCATCACTATTTTAAAACTAAAACATTGTGCAAAAAAGCACATCATTTTATAATTGTAATTCAAAACATTGGTCAAGGTGAGGATGTGTGCAGATAACGTTTGAAAGAGTCTTTCTTTCCATTTGTCATGTATGTTTGCCTATTACAAATTATCTTAAATGTCTGTCACTGACTCATCGCTGCTTTATCTCATCTCATCGTTCAAAATTCACTTGAGCCTGATAAGAGTTTTGAATTACTGAAAACTCACTGTCTTATTCAGTCTTCTTTTCTCCAAACTGAATTTTAATCAGATTATTTTGCATTGACAGCTAGGTGAGCTTTTCCAATGAAGTCATTAATTATATCTAGAATACTTGTTTTCTGGTATGATTGCTCCTTCAAATAATATCCACAAGCAATACATTGATTCATCTGCCTGACTACTTTCACCAATCTGTTTCACCTAACCTATATGTAAATTAATAGCACCTGTAATTAAACTTGAATTTATATTCCCTTGCCTTTCTTCCTGACTCACTGATCCCACAATGTAATTACTGTCGGGTTGCCCAATACATCGATTTTCCTGCTCTTTGGATGCTGCCCGACCTGCTGTGCTTTTCCAGCACCACTCTAATCTAAACCTGAGACCCAATAATATACGACCACAAGGTTTTAACTCAAACTAATAATACACTATAATCTTTAGAATTAATGTAATTTCGCACACCTTGTTCACAAAAGCCTTTCAGATAGAATTGATAAGTTAACACAATCTCAAGTGATTGAGAAAATCTTCCAATAATTTCCCATTCCTGATGAGTTGCAATGTGATGCTTCTACCTCAGAGAGTGTGACTAGTGCTTTTTTTATATACCACCATCTTTACCTTGGATCACACAAGTGTCCTGCAGCACTGAGATTCTGTTGCCATCACGCATGTCCTACTGTGCTATCTCTATAAATCTGTCAGTTGTTTTACATTTCTTACTTTTGTTTACTATAGTCATTCAGCTATCTCAGGTATTTGCACCTCACCTGGAGAAGGTTTATATGCAAGATGTTTGACCAGCTGCAAGTGGGCACTCTCAGTGTTGTTACGAAGCTAGTTTCACCACTTTGAATCAGTGACAGATTCACGTAATTGCAGAATGGTGATTGTGCTTAAAGGACCAATTCAACCCATTGTGTCTTTCCATACTCTCAAATGATTAAAAAAAGATAGTATTATTCTTCTGGCCTTTCCCCAAATCCTTGGTTACTGTTTTTTATTCCAAATATCAACAGCTTCACTCTTGATCCTTCAATAGAAGCTGTCTCACTTGATTCCTTTACGAATTATTTTATGTCCTATCTCACTCTCGACACAGTTGCAAGTGGAAACACTTTCTCCTTATGTACTCTATCCAGCATCCTCATGGTTTTGAAAACATCTATCATTTGTCCTCTTAGCCTTCTGCTAACGCAGGAGAACTATTTCAACACGTCTAATAGTTCAAAACCTCTCATACCAGAAGTTTCCCATTGCTTGATTCCTTCTTGTAACTCTGTTTTGAACTTTTACTAACGCCTCAACACCTTTTCTTTTTGTGCCACCCAGAACTGTGCACAATAGAGCATAGAACATAGAACATAGAACATTACAGCGCAGTACAGGCCCTTCGGCCCTCGATGTTGCGCCGATCAAAGCACACCTAACCTACACTAACCCACTATCCTCCATATACCTATCCAATGCCCGCTTAAATACCCATAAAGAGGGAGAGTCCACTACTGCTACTGGCAGGGCATTCCATGAACTTACGACTCGCTGACTGAAGAACCTACCCCGAACATCAGTCCTATATCTACCCCCCCTTAATTTAAAGCTCGAGCTGAGTTCTGGCATGTGTTTTTTAAAAGTTCAGTACCTTGTTGCACTTGAACCCTTTGTCACTCTTACTAAACTCCAGAATATGGCATACTTTACTAACTGATCTAACCAGCTACTCTGCCACCATACAAAATGCATCATCTGCTGTGGCAGGATTCACCCTGGATCCCCACATTGTTACAATAGACAATAGGTACAGGACTTTTGCCCTTCGAGCCAGCACCACCATTCATTATGATCATGGCTAATCATCCTCAATCAGTATCCTGTTCCTGCCTTATCTCAAAATCCCTTGACTCCACTATCCTTGAGAGCTCTATCCAACTCTTTCTTAAACGAATCCAGAGACTGGGCCTCCACTGCCTTCTGGGGCAGAGCATTCCAAACATCCACCACTCTCTGGATGAAGAAGTTTCTTCTCATCTCTGTCCTAAATGGTCTACCCCTTATTTTTAAGCTGTGTCCTCTGGTTCGGGACTCACCCTTCAGTGGAAACATGTTTCCTGCCTCCAGAGTGTCCAATCCTTTAATAATTTTTTTGTCTCAATCAGATCCCCTCTCAGTCTTCTAAACTCAAGGGTATACAAGCCCAGTTTCTCCAATCTTTCAACATAAGATAGTCCCACCAATCCAGGAATTGACCTCGTGAACCTATGCTGCACTCCCTCAATAGCCAGAATGTCTTTCCTCAAATTTGGAGACCAGAACTGGACACAATATTCCAGGTGTGGTCTCACCAGGACTCTGTACAGCTACAGAAGAACGTCTTTGCTTCTGTACTCAATTCCTCTTGTTATGAAGGCCAGCATGCTATTAGCCTTCTCACTACCTGCTGTACCTGCATGCTTGCCTTCATTGACTGGTGTACAAGAACACCCAGATCTCTTTGTACTGCCCCTTTACCTAACTTGACTCCATTTAGGTAGTAATCTGCCTTCCTGTTCTTGCCACCAAAGTGGATAACCATACATTTATCCACATTAAACTGCATCTGCCATGTATTTGTCCACTCGCCTAACCCTGTAATCTCCTACCATCCTCCTCACATTTCACCCTGCCACCCAACTTTGTATCATCAGCAAATTTGCTAATGTTACTATTTATAGCATCTTCTATATCATTAATATATATTGTAAAAAGCTGTCGTCCCGGCACTGATCCCTGCGGTACCCCACTGGTCACCACCTGCCATTCCAAAAGGGAGCCGTTTATCCTACTCTTTGTTTCCTGTAAGCTAACCGGTTTTCAGTCGAAGTCAGTATTTTGCCCCCAATACCACGCGCCCTAATTTTGCTCACTAACCTCTTATGTGGGACTTTATCAAAGGCTTTCTGAAAGTCCAGGTGCACTACATCCTCTGGATCTCCCTTGTCCATCTTCAGAGTTACTTCGTCAAAAAATTCCAGAAGATTAGTCAAGCATGATTTTCCCTTCATAAATCCATGCTGACTCTGACCTATTCTGTTACTGCTATCCAGATGTATTGCAATTTCATCCTTGTCTGTGGATTAACAGTCTGACTATTTTGCCACTAAGCCTTCACTTCCCATTCAGGCAGATTCTACGTGTTCTTAGGCATCACAAATACGTAATTAGTTTTCCAGAATGTTTTTCAGAACATGCCACTTTGCAGGTCATTGTCGAAAAAAAGCTCAAAGCTCATCAGCAACATGTAAAGGAGCTAGATTAGGTAACTGCATTGAGTCAGTGGGTGTTTTTGAGGTTGCCAAGATATAAGATGTGCTTCGTTAGTTTCAGAAATCAGTCCAATGACAACAAATGTTTACATTCGATATATATTACTTGCATTTAGGTTTAGATGGCATGATGTCAAGTTGGTAGTTGACACAAAGATAGATGGAATTGTACACTCTAAAGAAAACAGAGGGAGGTAGAAACATATATTAATTGGTTATATTAGCCGCTGCAAACAAATGATAAACCGAAATAATACAGGAAAGTGTGAAATTAAGGATGTTAGCAGGAAATGTAAACATAACAATACAGACTATCATTTTATTGATTGGATTTTGGAGTAAGAGACAATTTGATTGAAACGTATAAATCATGAAGACTCCAGATAGGGTAGGTTTTGAGAGGATGTTTCCTCTAATGGGTGCAACTAGAATGAGAGGCTATTACTTTAATAATCATCATTCACTGAAAACTGATACTTCACAACATATTTCTTCTCTTAGATATTTGTGAATGTTTGGAACCCTCTTGTTTCAAAGGTGAAATTGTGCAGAGCAGAATTAAGCTGTGTCCCTGAATATTTTTAAGATAGAGTTAAGTAGATTCTTTTTAAGAAATCGCAGGTAAGTTTACTAGCAACATTCAAGTGTTTCAGTACCCAGTATGTTCCGACACTACGTGTAATGAATTGAATTACCTGAAGGCTCAAAACCCTGATACTATGGAATTCAGGATTATGCCAATACAGAATGTGTAGTTAGTACATCAGGCTTATTTTAATCATTCACAGATTGCAAGCATTGCTAGCTGGTCCAACACCTATTGCCTATTTCAACCTGCCCTTGAGAATGTGGTGGTCAACTGCCTCCTTGAAACATTGTAAGCCATTTAATTTAAGTAGAAACATGATGGCATTAGGGAGAGCATCCCATGGTTTTGCCTCAGTGACACTATAGATAGTTGCAATTGTTTCAGCCTTGTCCTTTGCACCAGTGTGTTGGGCTCCCACATAATGAGAATTAAGAAACATGTGGACCCTAACCTTAAAACCCTTCCATTTCACTAATGTCCTTCAGGCACAGGAATCTGCCATCCTTACATGCGCTGGCCGACATGTGACTCTAGTTCCACAGCAATGTGACTCCTGAATCCTGACTCCTGACTCCTAACTCCTAACTCCTAACTCCTTCCAGGCAACTTGGAATGGACAATAGATGCTCACATCCCACAAATGAATAACAATAAAATAAACTTTAACTTTGAGATAACATCCAACATCCCATATTTCCTTCCCTGTGACCTACTGAACCTTGTATGCCATTTGCAATTCATGCACATGATCATCCAAATCCAGTTGTACAGTTGCAATTTTCAGACTTTCTCCAGTTAAATGATATTCATCTATTCATCCTGCCAAAGTGCATAAACTCATAGTTTCTCACATTATATTCAATCAGCGAAAATATTAGCCAGTCATGTCAAATGCCCATTCCCGTCTGTAGACAGTTTTTGACTTCCTCACTGCTGTCAGGCCCACCTACTTTTGTTTTTATTATCCAGAAGCCAGATGATAGTAGATTTTAATTTCTCAAATCTAACTGCTATGACTCACTGAGATAGCACATTTGAAATCAAGTCACACCTTTCCCAGAGATATCAAAAACTTAAGGATTTTATAGCAAGTAGAAAAAAAATTACAAAATTATCAGTCTAAGCTTGATAAAAGCTTGGACGAGGTTGTTGTACTTGACAAGTTATTACTGATTAAAAGTAATTGGATTCTGGCTACATGGAGGAAGTTATAAACTGTCATAGAATGTCGAACATAGAACATTATAGGGCAGTACAGGCCCTTCGGTCCTCAATGTTGTGCTGCCCTGGTGAACCAATCTGAAGCCCATCTATCATAATCTGTTCCATTTTCACCCATATGTTTAGCCAATGACCATTTAAATGCCCTTAAATTTAGTGAGTCTACTACTGCTGCAAGCAGTGAATTGCACGTCCTTCCTATGCTTGGAGTAAAAAAACTACCTTTGTCATCTGTCCTATATCTATCACCCCTTAATTTAAAGCTATGTCCCCTCGTGCTAGCCATCATCATCTGAGGAAAAAGCTTTCACCGTCCGCCTTATCTAATCCTCTGATTATTTTACATGGCTCAATAAGGTCACCTGTCAACCTTCTTCTTTCTAATGAAAACAGCCTCAAGTTCCTCAGCCTTTCCTCATGAGGCCTTTCCTAGTAGACCTTCCCTCCATACCAGGCAATATCCTAGCAAATCTCCTCTGAAAGCTTTCACATCCTTTCTATAACAAGGTATAACAAGGTGACCAGAACTGTATGCAATATTCCAAGTGCCGCTGGACCAGAGTTTTGTACAACTGCAGCATGACTTGGCGGCTCTGATGCTCAGTCCCTCGATTAATAAAAGCTAACACACAGTATGCCTTCTTAAAAACCATGCAACAGTACAAACAGAAACTCACATCTTATGAAATGAGCCTCACGCACACGCACACAGAACTGCGAAAGAAGTTAGTAAATCTTTGCTCACGACTGTTTTGTTGGTTCTTTCTGATCAGTAGTTTTCTTTTTGAATGTCCTTGAATGCTTCCATTGGTTTGCAAGATTCAGAGGGGATGTGGTTCATGTATAAGAGGTGACTGAAGAATCAAGTAAGATCCAACACTTAGAGTAACAGCCATCAGAAAGACAATTTGATTTCTTCTGGTCTGAATTGGGTTTTGACTGCAGAGAATGGAGAGTGCTCATGATTTGGTGGAAATATGATCACTTCTCTCTATCGTGTTTTGAGCCATTATTTGTTCAGTTACCTAAGAAACAATTACATGGTTGTCCTCAAGCAAAAGACCATAGAACAATCAAACCATTCTGCAACCAGAACTCCATGTGAGTACAGAAACCCAAGTCTCCGATTCTTCTGCAACATAAACTTCAATTGCTGCATTTTCCAACACCTGTTAAAGGATCCTTGCTACAACTGTCAGGTTACTTGCACTTTGAAACATACAGCATCCCTGTTCCAATAATTATGCTCCCTCCTTCCCCACTTCTGGCCTCTGATACCAACTCTTATCATCCATTTGCCGTTTTTCCCTAAACTCCTTTGCCTTGACTCCAACGTCTTCTGTCTTTTCTGTTGCTCTCCCCATCCACTCCATCTTCTTTCAGTGTGTTACAAGACAGGGAAACCAAGCCAAACCAAATTTAACTCATGAGCATTTGAAATCGCAACACAGTAAAATTAAAATATTTAATAACCCTAAAATTGCCCAACTGTGCCTAATAACACTTTATACATAACAGGTATCAGACACCAGGATTATAAGGTCAGTAAAGATTTACAAGGATGCTGTTTTGGAGGGATGGAGCTATAAGGAGATGCTGGGGATATATTTTTCTGGAGTCGGGGGAGGGGAGGAGAGTGACCTTCTGGTGGTGTATAAAATCATAAGGGACATGAATAGGATGAATAGCCATGGTCTTTCCACACCCCCCTCCCCCTCCCCGAACAAGGAAATCCAAACTAGAGACCATAGGATTAAGCTGAGAGGGGTAAGATTTAAAAGTGATGTAAAGAGCAACGTTTTCATGCAGAGGATGGTGGATTGAAAGAATGAGCTGCTAGAGACAATAGTGGAGCCTGGGGCATCAAGGGTACATGAATAGGAATGGTTTAGAGGGATATCGGCCAAATGTTGGTAAATGGGACTATATTAATTTAGGAAATCTGGTCGATGTGGACAAAGTAGACCGAAGGGTATGTTTCCATGTCGTATAACTCAATGACTCTACTCTCATTTTCTCCTTCCTTGCAATCCATATTCATCCACTCGCCTCTTCACACACACACAAACACACTTGTCTTTTCTGTTAAGTTGTACCACTTCTGTCGCCCATTAACTCTGCATCAATCTTCACCCCTGACTGATTTTCTCCCTGCACATCTCTTCCATTCCTCTTACTTTTCACATACTGAATATTCTTGCCTATTTCTGCTTTGGATATCCCCTGATTCTTTATACTATCTGTTCCCTTCATCATCCAACTCACACCTTACCTTAGTGCCCTGTATACTTTCTTCATTTTCAGTTCTACTTCTGTCTTCCAAACAGTGTTCTACCTCTGTCTCAAAATCACATTAGCTCTCTTTTTTCCTACTTACTGTTGCTCTCGCCCAATTTTCCTTTATTCCCTTCCTTCCCCTCACCGTCCTCTGCTCTCTCTCTCTCTTCCTTTCTTTTGAACCTTCTTTTCATTCTGCAGATCCTCTTCACTTCCCTCTGAGTCTTTTCTGATGTTATGTTCTTCCTTTTACCTCTTCCTCAAATGCTGTCACTCTCCTTGTCACCTCTATTATTTCTTTCATCAATGTTCCATCATGCTCTTTGTCCTTCTGTTCAGTAGTTTTCACTTCTGAGCCAAATGTTTTCCCAACAACACCCTTCATCCTGCGCTTCCTCCAATCTGGCACACTTTCAAGCATTCTGCATTGTGCACTCTAATTCTTTCCCTACTGCCATGCACTGACCCTCCAGCCTACTTCCTTAGTTTTCTTCAAACTTCATGCTATCTCTCTTTCTACTTTCATGCTTTGTCTCTCCTTTACTCCTACTTTTCTTTTCTCCTTCTGCCATCCTGCTTATTGTCTCACCTCTTTTCACTTTCAATACCCGATCACAAAGGTTCACATTTCGCACACTTCTTGCCCTCCTCGCTAGTTCTGCCTCCAGATAATTTTAATCAACCTGTTCAGGCATGCTATTACACAAATTTGGAAGAGGTGAGGCTTGAACCCAGGCCTGCTATTTCAGAGGTAGGGACGCTCTCACTGTGCCTCAAGAACCAACACAATTCCACCTCAACTCACTCCCAACAGACTGACAACAGGTGATCCCCTTACTGAATTAATCTCAACTCCTCAGTGACCAATTCCTTCCTATGGTCACTTTCTCCTAGTACCATGTATCACTTTCTTTATTCTCTTTCTTACCCCTTTTCCAGCTTTATCCTACCTCCAACCCTAAATTGCCCACTGTCACTGATAGTGTTATTTTCACATTTTTTTCCAGCTCCAGCCTCTCTCACTCTGGATCCAAACACTGCGAATCCCCGGCTAATCCTGTCTGAGGACCAGACCATGGTGCGACTTGGAGACAATGAACAGGAGATTCCGTACACCAATGAGAGATTTGACTACTGGTACTCTGCCCTGGGATCAGAAGGATTCATATCAGGGAGACGTTACTGGGAAGTGAAGGTTAAAAACAAGACTGAGTGGGAAATTGGAGTGGTTCGAGAGTCAGCTGGTAGAAAGGGGAAAATAGATTCCTGCCCTGTGAATGGTTACTGGACAGTGTGGCTGAGAGCAGGGAAAATATATTTTGCGACCTCTACCCGCTCTAACGCCCTGAATGGCCTATCTCTGAATCCCCAAAAGATAGGTATCTTTCTGGATTATGAGGGTGGACAGGTGTCATTTTACAATGCAGACAACATGTCCCATATCCACACTTTCACCCACACTTTCACTGAGAAGATATTTCCATACTTTTGTCCGGGAATGAATACCAATGGAGAAAATTCTGCACCGCTGGTAATCTGTGGCATTAAAAAGTGCTAAAAGATCCACCCATAATGTCTCCCTACCAGTTTCAGACTAATACAGTGGGACTCTTTCAAAGGTGGAGAGAAGAAAGAAGAAAATAAGATCTATATCAGAACTGGGTATTGTAAGCTCAGCAAGGAGTTCTTTCAGACCAAGTGATTGGGGGGAGGGGGGAGTGGGAGGTTGGGAGGGTGGTTGGGGGTAAGGTGAAGAAATGAAGTGGAAATTGGATATTGCCATTGGAACACATTTTGCTTTCAAAATTCAGATCAAGTGTCCAACATTGCACATGATTCCATGTTTGAACACATTTGTAAATAAACCCAGGGTGTGCTGAGAATAATATTGATTACAAACTTAAGACTGTCAGTCACCTCATAGTTAGATACATTTTGACACATTGGAAGGAGGGTATATTAAAATATTCTGCTGTGCTATTCTATAACACTAAAACATATGCAAGCAAATGAACTGAAAGTCGCCATGTCCAATGCGAGTGGCAAGCTTTAGAAGGCGAGGCCGTAATGGTGAGCATAGTCGGTAAAGGAAATATATCTGGAATATTTTCTTCACTTTTCATCATAGGCACACTTGTCCAGTCAACTTGATGAAGTGACCAGGAGGGTTGACGAGGGCAGAGCAATAGACATCCTCTATATGGATTTCAGTAAGGCCTTTGACAAGGTTCCACATGGTAGGCTGCTCTGGAAGGTTAAATCACATGGAACCCAGGGGGAGCTGGCAAATTGGATGCAAAATTGGCTTGTTGGTAGGAAGCAGAAGGTAATAGTAGAAGGATACTTGTTGGATTGGAGGCCTGTGACTAGTAGAGTGCCTCATGGGCCGCTGCTGGGCCGTTGCTGTTTGTTACCTAGATCAATGATTTGGATGAGAATGTCCAAGGCATGATTAGTAAGTTTGCAGATGACACTAAATTACACGGTACCACGGACAGTGAGTAAGTTTCTCAGAATTTGCATCAACTTGGAATTGGGCAGAGAAATGGCAAATGAAACTTAAATTAGGTAAGTGTGAGATCTTGCATTTTGGAAAGTCAAATCAAGCAAGAAGTTTCATGGTGAATAGTAGGGCCTTCAGGAGTGTAGTGGAACAAAGCGACCTTGGAGTTCAGGTCATGGTTCTCTGGAAATGGAGTTACAGATAGACAGGGCAATGAAGAAGGCTTTTGACACCCTTGACTTTATCAGTCAGGCCATTGAGTATAGAAGTTGGGAAGTTATGTTGCAACAATACAGAACATTGGTGAAGTCGCACTTGGAGTATTATGTTCAGTTTTGCTCACCTTGTTATCGGAAGGTTGGTGTTAAGCTGGAAAGGGTGCAGAAGATACATACAAGGATGTTGTCTGGATTCTACGGCCTGAGTTATAGGGAGAGGTTGGACAAGCTATGACTTCTTTTTTAGAGCATAGGAGACTGAGGGGATCTGAAAGAAATATATAAAATCATGAGAGACATGGATAGGGTGAATGCATCCAGTCATTTTCCCAGGGTTTGTGAATCGAAGAGTAGAGGGCATCAGTTTAAGCTAAGAGGGGAAAGAATAAAAGGGAACCAGAGGGGCAACATTTTTACATGGGGGATGGTACACATATGAAATCTGCCGACAGCAGAAGTTGTTGCGGTGGGTGCATGAACAACATTTAAAAGACAATACCACAAATACAGGGGTAGGAAAGGATTAGAAGGGTATGGGCCAAGTGCAAGGAAATCACTATAGCATGGTTGGTCGTTTTGGTCGGCATGGAACAGTTTGGACAAAGGGCCTATCTTCGTGCTGTTGTAGGACTCTATGGCTCTATAACTCTAACTTCGATCAGCAAATCACCAGTATAGAGGCACAGTCAGTGAACTGAACTTAAAAATGAATCTACAAGATCAGATTGTAACAAAATAATCACCGATATTTCTGGTAACATTCAATAAGAATCAGTAAAGATTAACCACATTTAGAAAGGCAGACATTTTGAGAATGGCTATTTTGGGATCCATCATCTATCTATCACCTGGCATCTGCCTGTATCCACATATTTGTGGTGTATGCTATAAAATGGTTATGACTATGCTATTGATTTATTGTGATGGAAATCCAGAGGTCTGACTAAATTGATCACTTTCCTGTAGTTACTGTTGCCACAGGCTTACGTTTACTCAACTGGGCAACTGTTATCACCATGCAGGCAGTTGAGCTGTGTGTGCTGAAACATGCAAACCAGGATTTGGTAGATACAAGGAAATCCTGAGTACTGAGAATCACTATGAAGGTCGAAGGATGATTAATAAGGTTGCTGATGAACATTGACATGCTGTGCTACTGTTCACAAGCTAATTGTATAACCACTCGATGCCTAATTATTAACATAATTGGATATATTTGTAACAATTGACATTGTGTTTGGTCTATAATCAACGAGGATGATCTGGTATAAAGGTGTAAATAATGTATGATTTCTTTTGATCAGCGGAGAAGTGCATGGTTAACGCAGTGATTTACTTACACTGATGTAAAATAAATCATTTGTTGATTGGAACGGACCTGGGTATTGAGTAATTTGTCTTAAGTCATTCATTCCTAACGAATTGGTGGTGTGAGCAGGCTGATGATGGTCATCTATCAATGATGGAGGATTGAGTAAGTACATTTTACTCCTAATTGATCAGGATTAAAACTGATCATAAGACTAATTAGTGTTCAGTGATTGAGAACTGGATCTGGTTTCATAAAGAAAAGAACCTGATCGAACATTACCTTGGGTCACAAAATGTATGAAAAACGTTCTTTGGATTTGACTAAATGTCGTGAAGAGAAGGCTCAATAACGTAAATTTACTTAAACATTTATTATAGTAACTAAAAAGTGAGAAAGAAAGGAGAAAATAGCAAAAGTCCCGATGCCCTTCACCAGTCAGGGACCCTTTGATTGATGCCTGGTCTGGAGGCTTAGGTTTGTTTCTGGCACCATTTGTGTTCACGGTCAGAGGAGAGGTCCAATGATTTGGAATGATACTCTCTCTCTTATATAGGTTTGAACTGCAAGTATAGAAAAGCAAGTTGATTGTGCCATTGTCAGCAAAGACAGAAATGTGCGTCACCTATCACAGGACTTATTCCAGGCCAGGGAGCTATTGAATATCATCATCAATTAGGAATTTTTGAGAAGAATTTTAGCTCAGGTTGAAGACAAGTATGTAAATTAGCTCACCGAGCTGGAAGATTTGTTTTCAGACATTTTGTCACGATAATAGGTAACATCATCAGTGAGAGTCTCCTTTGAAGTGCTGGTGGTATGTCCCGCCTCTCTATTTATAGGTCTTGGTTTCTTCAGGTGGGTAATGTCATTTCTGGTTCTGTTTTTCAAGGAAGGTTTGATAGGATATACATCTATGTGCTTATTGATGGAGTTCTGGTTAGAATGCCATGCCTCTAAGAATTCTCGTGCGTAAGTTACCAACTTGAGAGTGTGGTGCTGAAAAAGCATAACAGGGCAGGCAGAACAAAGACATGCACGAGAAACATTTATTATTTCTCTATAAATAGAGATGTGGGACATACCACCAGCACTTCATCGGAGATTCTCACAATGACGTTACCTAGTATGGTGTTGAAATGTCTGAAAGCAAACTTTTCAGCTCAGCGAGCTAACTTACATACCTATCATTATCAATGTTAACCCTTTCTATCGATACATCAAATGGTTGCAGGTAGTTTGTTTAGATGTTAAGAAATGCTATCATGCATCGTTTAGAGTACATATCATAATGCTGTGATTAGTATTGTGGCACAATTGTGACCATTAGTCAATGAAGTAACAATTTTCTACAAATCAGGAAGGACAGGAAAGATGTCCGCTGAGTAGATCAGACTCTAACAGCATGCAACAAGTTGCATCAGGCCCGAAAAGATTGCATCAGACTTGGAGCAATGGTTTGCTACAACTCATCAAGCAGTTTCCAGCATAGATCTCACGACACCAACACTAATCGAGTACAGCTTATTAAAAACGTAGAGCTGCGGTGGGTCAAGTGTTTAAGCTATAGGGAGTGAATAAATAGACTATTATCCCTGGAGCATTGGAGGCTGAGGAGTGACCTGATTAAAGATTATAAAATCAGGAGGCACGTGCATAGGGTAAATAGACAAAGTCTTTTCCCTGGGGTGGGGGAGCCCAAACCTAGAGGTCATTAGTTTAATGTGAGAGGGGAAAGATTTAAAAGGTATCTATGGGACAACGTTTCCACGCAGAGGGTGGTGATTGCATGAATGAGATGCCAGAGGAAGTGATAGAGGCTGGTACAATTACAACATTTAAAAGGCACCCGGATAGTTATATGAATACGAAGGGTTTAGAGGGATATGGGCTAAGTGTTGGAAAATGTGACTGGATTAGGTTAGTATATGTGATCAGCATGGACGAGTTGGGCCAAAGGTTATGTTTTCATGTTGTACATCTCTATGACACTAAGCGTTGCAAGCTGGGAACAAGGAACCTATCAATAACAAAAAGCAGAAAGTTCTGGAGATATTCAGCAGGCCTAGAAACATTTTTGGAGAGAAAAATGAGATCAAGAAATAGTTGGAGGCACAGTATGCTGCAAAGGCCATCGGACCTGATATCATGCCAGAAACAATGCTGCAGGAATTACCGTGCTCTTGTCAAGCTGTTCACAAAGTCACCCAGTTAGTTCCCTCACCCCAGGGAAAAGACCTTGTCTATTTACACCACACACGTGCCTTCTGATTTTATAAACTTCTATCAGGTCAGTTACTGCCTTATCAGGCTACTCTTGATTGCCAGTAAACTGATGGAAGATGCCGCCTACAGTGCGAGGAAGTAGCACATGCTCACTGACCCTCAGTTTGGTATTCACCAGGGCCAAGTAACGTTTGATGTAGGTTATTTTAGATGATACTTTACTGTCTCATGTTGTCCACGGTTGTCTCCCACACATTTTGTTGAATACTTACTCATCCTGAATTGATGGGCGATGCATCTTGAGGTGTGAATCAATGGACTTGAGATCCCTGATGCAGGGAGATTTAGAGATGTATTATATTTCTGACAATAAACTTCACTACCTCAAGCATCTTCTATAAGACCATAAGATCACAAAACATAGGAAAAGAAATAAGGGCATTCAGCCCATCGAGCCTGCTCCACCATTGAATCATGGCTGAATAGTTTCTCAATCCCATTCTCTCGCTTTCTCCCCATAACCCTTGAACCCCTTTACAGTCAGGAACCTATCTATATCCATCTTAAATGTATTCAATGACCTGGCCTCCACAGCCTATTTTGACAGTGAATTCCATAGATTCATCCCTCGCTGGATGAAGGAGTTTCTCCTTATCTCCATTTTAAAAGGTCTTCCCTTTACTCTAAGGCTGTGCCCTCGGGTCTTAGTCTCTCCTACAAATGGAAACATCTCCCAACATCCACTCTGTCCAGACCATTCAGTATTCTGTAAGTTTCAATTAGATTCCCCCTCATCCTTCCAAACTCCACCAAGAATAGACCCGGAGTCTTCAAACATTCCTAATATGTTAAGCTTTTCATTCCTGGGACCATTCTTGTGAACCTTCTCTGGACACGGTGCAGGGACAGTACATCCTTCCTGAGATATGGGACCCAAAACTGTGCACAATACTCCAGAGCCTCAAAAGTAGACCCCTGAATTTATATTCAACTCGTCTCAAAATAAATGCCAACATTGCATTTGCCTTCCTAACTACTGATCCAACCTGCAAGTTTACCTTGAGTTAATCCAGTATTAGAACTCTCAAGTCTCTTTGTACTTCAGACTTCTAACAAAAACCTTTAGATAGAGCTTGAGATTGGAAAGGAGCAATATAAATGCAATTCATTCTGCCTTACAGATAACATTGAACTTCATAAGGCTAAACCCTGTCAGGAGTTTTCTTTTATTTTTGGTGTTGTTGTCCAAACTGCCTCTTTCCTGTTTATAAATACTTCGTAGTTCTCCCCATTTAGAAAATCATCCATGCTTCTATTCTTCTTGCCAAAGTGTGCAACTTCACACTTTTCCAGTTGTATTCTGTCTTCAAATGAACAACCAAATGCATTTTGTATTATTAACTGTCCATATCAATTTCCCAATCGCTGATTTTATAATCTGTCCACATGGAAGCAAATTCTATGTTCTAACCATTATCTGAGAGAAGAAATTCCCCTGTTAGAAAGAAACCAATCTCAAGCTTCTGAGGGTCATTTTTTTTTTGTTTCCCGTGCTAGTGTCCTTAGAATAGTCTAGATCTCTATTCTGAGGTTCATAGAAGAAACAATGCACCATCAGAAAAATATTTGGAGAATCATTAGAGATCGGATCGGCACAGAAGGAACCTTTTGATGATGAATACTATCTCTCGCATAAGAGCAGATGTAGCTTAGAGGTCATGTTCATGCCTATAATTTGATACATAAGAAAAAGGCATCCAATTGATGTAGTCTAGACAGATACTTTCCAGCTGGAGTGAGGGAGTGACTGAATGTGTGATGAAGTTTGTTTTAAATGAGACTTAGCTGAACTGTCGACTGCATTCTCAGTTGAACTTAAGCAATAACATGAAGTAACACTTCTCACTTACCCAACATTTCTAAACCAATTCTTCAGATCACTGATTTCATTGGTGTATTCAAGATCACTCCAGAAATGCCTTGCATTCCTTGGATATAACAGTGCGCAGCCATCATTGATAACTTCCACTTAAGATAGAGCTTGAGATGCGAAAGGAGCTATATAAATGCAATTCATTCAGACTTATAAATAGAATCAAACTTCATAAGTTCAAACCCAGTCAGGACGTTTCTTTTATTTTTGGCACTGTCGTCCAAACTGTTGCTTTCTTCTTTATAGCTACTGTGTAGTTGACATTGAGTAACTGCAATATGAACACAATACAATTCTGGATGGGGATATGACACCATATTTCATCAGTCTGCATCATCTGCATCTCCCCATTTCTTCTTCTCCCTGGCTCTCGTTTTTCCTTCTAAACTGACAATTCTCCATGTATCATTGAATTCCTTCACATGATCATTAAATGTGACCCCTGATATTGTTGGTTGTCTAGATTTCGTTTCCTTGCATTGTCATATACACATAGACAAAAAAATACTGCAGGTTATTATTTTACTTTGTGTTGATGCTTGATTTTGCAAACACGGCGTAAATGATGGTATACTAATATTATAACATGAAAATAGGAATATGTTCCCAATGTTGGAACTTGCATCGCTTCCTGAAACAAATTCATAACAGTTTATCTGTTCACTGGTTTAACTGCTGTGTTCAAAGAACCTGCATTCCTCATAGCACAGCAGTCGATGTATTTCGAAAATACTCTTGTTATAAAGACCCTTGGAAATTGTGTGTTTCACAGCATTTTCAAATTCGTGGACACTGGAGCAGTCCAAGTCAAAACCTAACAATATTCAGATAACATTCAGACTTGGTTAAATGAGAATTTTGAACTAATGAGAATATGACTACTGACCATTTAAATATTCAGTACCATTATGAAAATATCAACAAATTAATTGGCAAGAGATCATAGAATCTCTCCAGTGTAGAAGCAGACTATTCAGCCCAAGAATTCCATACCAATTCTCTGGAGAGCCATCCATAATCACACTCCTCCTCTATCC
Organism: Chiloscyllium punctatum; assembly: GCF_047496795.1. Taxonomy (NCBI): domain Eukaryota; kingdom Metazoa; phylum Chordata; class Chondrichthyes; order Orectolobiformes; family Hemiscylliidae; genus Chiloscyllium; species Chiloscyllium punctatum. Next base: position 25,977,365 of record NC_092768.1, on the reverse strand, counting down.
CTGTAACGCTAATCCACATAACCTACACATCCCTGGCCACTGTAGGCAATTTAGCATGGCCAATCCACTTAACTGTCACACCTTTGGACTGTGGAGGAAACAGGAGCTCTCGGAAGAAGCCCACATAAACACAGGGTAAATATGCAAACTCCACACAGTCACTCATACTGGGAAGTGAACCCCGGTCCCTGTGAGTGAGCATGGTGCATACAATTATCAACATCTGTAAGTTGCCATTTAAACTTTGCCACGCTGACTTGAAATAATATTGCAGTTTATTCAGACTCCTTTGTGAAAACCATGGACTCCCTCACTTATAGCACTTGGGCGTCTCTGCTTGCCGACCACAGAACAAATTCCCAACTCCCCCTCCCAATCGGCCGAGGACATGCGGGTCCTGGGCCTCCTCCGCTGCCGTTCCCTCACCACCCGATGCCTGGAGGAAGAATACCTCATCTTCCGTCTCGGAACACTTCAACTCCATGGCATCAATGTGGATTTCACTAGTTTCCTCATTTCCCCTTGCCCCACCTCACTCGAGCTCCAACCTTCCAGCTCAGCACCGCCCTCATGACCTGTCCTACCTGTCTATCTTCCTTTCCACCTTTCCACTCCACCCTCCTCTTTGACCTATCACCTTCATCTCCACCCCCATTCACCCATTGTACTCTTTGCTACCTTCCCCCAACCTCCTCTCTGACCTATCATCTCCATCCCCACCCCCATTCACCTATTATACTTTATACTACTTTCTCCCCACCCCCAGTATTTCTCAGTTACCTCTCCACTCTGCAGGCTCCCTGCCTCTATTCCTGATGAGGGCTTTTGCCTGAAATGTTGATTCTCCTACTCCTTGGATGCTGCCTGACCTGCTGTGCTTTTCGAGCACCACTCTAATCCATCCTCAACCTTAGACCTGCTGAGCCTTTTCCAGCAATTCCTGGTTTTCTTTCTGATTTCCAACTCCCACAGTTGCTTGTGCTGTTTTTGTTTTGAAGGTGAATTCATTTGGGTGACAGTGAATGAGTATTTTTTCAATTGGGATGAGTTTTACAGCGACTTTTCCTTTAGGTCAGTTACAATGGCTTTCTGGTATATATTGTTATGGACCAGGCCAGACCCTCAAAACATTTCAAGAAGGTAGCCTTCGTTTTCCCTTCCTATGTTGTTAGTTCCAATGTGTACAATGACTTCCTGAAGATCCCACTCTTCAATGAGAATATTCTGCACCCTCTCCGAGATATCCTTGATCCTGGCTCCAGGGCGGCAACACACCATTCTCACTGTCAGTCTGTCTGTGCCTCTGACTAGAGAGGCACATGTCACCCTCCACTCTGCGTCAGCTTCACCTCATCCAAAACTAGTGTCACCCACATCCGAACTCCCACTGAGCCCCTATCCCTCCATTACTCACTGACCTACATCAACATTAGGCCTCATTGATTCCAGATTCTAGTTCACATTTCACGAGCTGCCCTCGTTCAAACCCATGTCGGGAGGCAGACAGAGGATGGGGAATGATAGATCAGCTATCTTAATCTCTGTCGTGGAGAAGATGCTTGAGTCTATTATCAAAGCTGAAGTAGCAGGGCATCTGGAAAACAATTGTCCCATTGGACAGACGCAGCACGGTTCATGGAAGGGCCGGTCATGCTTCACAAGTCTTGGAATTCTATGAAAACATTTCGAACAAAGTGGACCCAGTGGATGTGGTGTACCTAGATTTCCAAAAGGCCTTTGACAAGGTGCTGCACATGAGGGTGCTGCATAAGATAAAGATGCATGCGTTATGGACAGAATATTAGTATGGATAGAGGATTGGTTGACTAACAGGAAGCAAAGTATGGGGATAATTAGGTGCCATTCTGGCTGGCAATCATTGACTAGTGGTGTACCTCAGGGATCTGAGTTGGGATAGCAATTACTTACAAGTTATATAGATGATTTGGAATTCGGGACTACGCGAGTCAAAATTTGCAGATGATACTAAGGTGATTGGCAGAGCAAAGTGTGTAGAGAACTGTAAAACGTTGCAGTGGAACATAAATACGTTGAGTGAGTGGGCAAATGTCTGGATGTTGCCTAACCTGCTGTGCGTTTCCAGCACCACTCTAATCTAGACTCTGGTTTCCAGCATCTGCAGTCCTTGTTTTTACCACAGATCAAATTCAGTTCCATCTAGGTTATAGCCTTTCTTTCAGAGAGAATTGGAGGACCTTGAGAGTATCCTAATGGGAAATGGACATGTATTTGGATTGCACACCCTTGGCGATAAGGGGTGAACTGGTGCCATTAAATTGGAAATTTAAGACTACTGTAAACCATCAGATGAATCATGGATGTAATGGGAAGGGACTAAACAAGAAAAAAATATTCAAGTCACGATCTGAAGAGATAAGTTCCATGGAGCACGAACAGTTGAAACTAATATGTCTGCTGGAGTAGTCCTATTTATGGAAATGGGCTTCACAATGAGCTATAAGCTTGAAGGCTTTGAGGAGTTAGACCCCAGCGAATGTGAGACTGCCGTGGACACACTAGCCTAATATTTATTGGTGATGATATGGTTCAGGGGGAGATAGGAGAAGATGACCAAGAGTGGTGCATACACTCTGCAATGTAAAGGTTAGCACGCCAGGTAACAACTGCACCACCAATGTTGGGAGTCTTAATTACAAAGACATAATTGGATCTGACCACATGGAGTGCCGTCAATTCAGAGGGAAATATATTGAAATGGGTGAAAGGGAGAAGAGTGACTGATGTTACATCAACAGGTCTCAATGATCAAATTGAGTGCAGGTAAGAGTCTAGAGCAAAGTGTCCAGGAGGAGGGACTGTGTTGGACGTAGGTGAAGGCATCTGTAGAATGAGAAAAGTACTCTGGCCCAAAGAAATTGTCACAGAAACCAAGGTAATGGAAGAAGAGTTCAATATCATGTCGTTTCTGAAATTCATTGAGTTGGGGTGCAGATGGATAAAACTATGACCTTTGCTGAGTATAGAATATTCAGCAATATAGCATGGAAGGCCAGAGTGGCAATAAATTCGACTCCAAGAGGTGGGCTTATGAGAAGGGAAGGAGACAGATGAAAGGAGAGGGAGGAAATAAAAGAGAGGGGTGGTATACTTGAGTTCACATAGCTTAATAGAAATGCAGTTTAATCCGTGAAAGAAGAGAAAAGTATATTGCTGCAACATCGAATGAGCCAAAGAATGATTTAGAACTCAGGGAAAGGGGGGCTCGAGACAGCACGAGCTGGTGCTGACAGATGGAAGTCAGAGAGTGTACATAAGGTGCTGTATAGCATTGTGTGTGGATCTCAGGATTCAGCAAGAACAGCTATACATCCTGGGTGGATATGAAACATGAAGATAAAACTTCAATTGGAATCCATGTGTCATAAGAGTGAGCCAGACATGTCTGTAAAAGTGTATTTGAGCAAATATCTTGTCAACAATAGAAGAAAAGTAATATGGTGAAGAAGAAAGATTAGAGTTGAAGTCATGTTGAAGGGAAGAACAGAATTCCTTTAAACTGTGCATGCTTGAAGAAGAGTCATGGCACCTCAATTTTAACTTTGCTTTCTCTTCACAGATGCTGCCTGATTTGTTGATTTTCTCCAGGTATTTCTGACTTAGTTTCAGCTTTCCAGCATCCATGTGTTTTTTTTTCTTTTTCATGTTTGACTCACTGCCACATCACTTCCAGATTCATGTTTTTACTTGAGGATCTTATAGCCTTCAAGACTCATTACTAATTCCAATAATTCTATGACCTTCCTCCATCCATTTTAATTCCCTTCCAACCCTATCCCTCTGGCTCTGACAATACAAGGGCTCCTTTCATAACAGCCAACTTATTTTCACCTACTGATGGACGTAATTAGCAACACTGCCTTCTCTCCCTTTTACAATTATCCATTCTCCAACTGTTTTTCTATCCTTCCAGACTCCATCTCCATTTATTACTTACACATTTACCTCCTCCGCACTCTGTCTTCTACATATATACTACCTTTTAGGAGGTACCATCATTGTGAAGGGTCACTGGACTTGAAACTTTAACTGTGTTTTCTATCCACACATACTGCCAAACCGGCCAAGTTTCTCCAGCATTTCTATTCTTATTTTATGAGGACATTGCAGGGAATGGAACATTTCACTTACAAAAGGAGGCTGGACAAGGTCAGGTATTTTTCTTTGAAGCAGTGAAAGTTGAGGAAGACCTAATTAAAGTATATAAGTTCATGAAGAGAATTTTTCTATCCTATTTTGTAATTTAACCTATTTTCCTGAATGAACATGATCAGATATTTATTATAAACCTCTGAAACACGTGTGTCTTGAATTCATGTCACTCAGTTAAGAGTTGGGATACGACCACTGCGGAACAAGCGGGCTTTAAGATCATGAGGCCTATGGACAAGGGTGACTAGAAACCAGCTGTTCCCTTAGTTGAAGAGTAAATAACAAGTGAACTAAGTTTCCCTTGGTAGGCAGAAGGTTTAGAGGGCATTTAAAGATTAATCATTTGCACCCAGAGGGTGGCAAGGAACTGCCTGAGAAGGGAGTGACCTTTGATGGTTTTGGCTGCTTTTCTGAAGCAGTGAGAGGCGTAGACAAAGTTAGTGGATTCAAAGCAAAGTTGTGTGATGGACTGGGCTCTGTTCACCACTCTCTATGTTTTTTTTTACAATCCTGCACAGAGCAGTTGCCAAAGCAAACCATAACACAACTAGATAGAATGCTTTCTGTGGTGCATCTTTAAATGTTGGTGAGATTCTTCATGGACATGTCGAATTTGCTTAGCATCGCGAGGAAGAAGAGGCATTGTCGTGCCCTCTTGACTGTTACATCAACATGGATGGTCCAGGACAGATTGTTGGTTACTGTCACCCTTAGGAACTGTCGAGGAACTCCTAGTTCTCAACTATCTCTATCTCAGCTCCACTGATGTAGAGAAGGGCGTTCCATCCTTCTTGCTTCCCAACTCTTCAGTTTTGCTAATGTTGAGTGAGAGATTGTTATATTTGTGCCATAGCGCCAAGTACTCTATCACTTTCCTGTATTCTGTGTCATCATTGTTTAACATCTTGCATACAATGATGGTGTCCTCAGTGCACCAGTAGATGTAGTTTGGATAGAATTTGGCCACATGGTCATGAGTGTTGTCCTCCTCCTTTAAGCCTTAGTCAGATAGAGACAAAAAAAACACATGGAACATGCCTCAGTGACTACTGCCCAGTGGCTCTCACCTCCATAATTATGAAGTGCTTCAAGAGGATAGTCATGGCTTTTATCAACTCTAACATTTGAGCCTGCCTGAATCCCTTGCAATTTGACAACCAGCATAAGGCGCTGAGTAATTATTCTTGCAGGGCACCAGTGTTGAGAATTGTAGAGGAGTAGGTGTTGTTGCCTATCTTCATTGACTGCGGTCTCTGTGTTAGGAAGTCGAAGATCCAATTGCAGAGGGCGGAGTACAGACCTAGGTCTCCGAGTGTAGTGATTAATTGGGTTGGGATTAAAGCATCAAAGCGGGACCTGCAGTCAATAAATAAAAGCTTAAAGTCAGTGTATTTACTTTCTAGATGTTCCAGGGATGAGGGTAGGTCCAGTTGTCTGCCTGTTGCACCAGTTGTCAAATTGCAAGGGATTCAGGTAGGCTCAGGCATTAGAGTTGATATAAGTCACGAATATCCTCTGAAAGCACTTCATAAGTATGTAGGTCAGAGCCATTGAGCAGTAATCCCTGAGGCATGTTGCATACATTTTCTTTGCTCCCTATGTAAATGAGGCTGAAGGAAACATACCACAGCACTGTGGTACAGGAAGCCGTTCAAGAAGGTAGTGAAAACAGAAAGTTCAGTGGTAAACAGGGTAATATAGGTGATGGAATTGACACTGTTCTTTGTGTCCAGTATTGAGAGTCTGGCAGGTTGTGCTGCCTGTCTGATGCCTGGGTTCATGATATCTTATCTCGGTTGCAGAGGAACTTGGGGTACGTGGGAAGTGAATTTTCATGCTCCAAATGGGGAACCAACAATATAGGTAGAAAGAGGAAAGAGTTAAATCTCTTTGACTATCTGACTCTGACGTCAGGCAATCGGAGCAGTCGGGGCTAAATTAAAAGGCAGAAGCGAAAAGGTAGGGATCTTCAGTTTATTACCTGAGCCACGAGATAATTGGCATCGGGTCAACAATATTAAAGAACTAATGTTTGGCTCAATGATTGAAATGGAATAAACTAGCTTGAATTCATGCAACATTAGCACTAATAGTGGGAAAGAGAGAATTGTTTTGATGGCATACGCTCCACCTGAAACATGCAGTGACCAGAGTCTAAGAACTGTGGATTTTCAACTAAATGGTGTGGAGCGGTGGGTCCAGTTGCATGGAAAATTATGGAAAATGTTCAAGTGAGAGAGAACTCAGCTGATCTTAAAGTTTTCAGAGCAAATAATATTGCTTGACTCAGGAATCTGACTTCAGGCACAGCAGGTTAGGAGTCAACAATGAGAAGAGGAGCAGTCAATGGAGGATTGAAGTGTTTTACTTAAATGCACACAAAATACGAAAAATGTAATGAGCTTGTAGAGCTGAGATTGAAATTGACAGAAATGATGTTGTGTGTATCACAAAGAAATGGCTGCAAGTGTTTAAAGGATGGGAACTAAATATCTAAGGGTACATATCCCATCAAAAGGACTTGCAGATGGGTGGGGAGTAGCATTGCCTTGCTCATAAGAATGACATTACATCAATAGCAAGAAGTGATAGAGAGTTAATAGGCAGCGAATCTGTATGTGCAAAGTTGATTAACCACAAAGGTAAAATATTCCTGATAGAAGTTATGTGTAGGCCTCCTAGTTACACTCAGGATGGGGGCAGAAAATAAATTAAGAGACAGCAAAGTATTATGGACCAGGCCAGGCAACTCAAAATATTCTTAAGCTGGCAGACCAGGCCATAACTTTGCTACATGCTTTGGTAAGTGTACAGTGAAAATTACCCGAAGTAAGTTAGTGAGGTTGACTACTAGATTTTAAAACAGATAAAAATTTATTCACAACATTACACAATGAATCACAAAGAACAGAATAAAGAACCCCTACAGAACTCAGTCTACCCAGACTAGACTTAAGTATGCTGTTCTGAATATACACAAGAGTCCCAATAAGTAAACTCTCTTCAAAACCAGGATAAATGGAATAGATGCTTACAGGTTGAAGTTAGAAGACAGAGAGAGAATTTGTTTCCTCACAGCTCACTGTTGAACTCCCAACCAGTTCAGCGCTGAACTGTTCAGCTCGGCTAGAGAATTTACCAGTTCCCTTTCATTCTATATATCACTTCTAAAACATGACCACTTTGGCCTGAAGTCTCGTCTGTTTACATATAAACAAAAGGCCTCTCAAAATCCTTTTCATCTCTGTACCAAACCAGTCTGATCAGAGCCTGGCCTGGTTTACTACACCTCTGAAAAAAATCAAGGACGGAGTATCTTTGAGCCAAGGGACAGCTTTTAGGAAAAAAAGGACTATTTTTGTGACAAAAACAACGTGAGAAAGGCATATTACAATAATCATAAGGGACTTCGATGTGCAGTTGGACTGGAAAAATCATGCTGATAGTCATCCCAAGAAAAGGAATTAATGAAATGTCAAGGAGATGTTTTTTGGGGGCAGCTTGTGGTAAAGTCCAACAGGGAACAGGCAATTCTCGGTTTTGTGATGTATAATGAGGCAGCCTTGATTAGGGAGCTGGGATAAAGGAACTCATTGAGCGCAATGACCACAACATGAGAGAATTCATCCTGCAGTTCTTGAGGGAGAAACTTCAATCAGATGTAATGGTATTACAATCAAACAAGGGTAACTACAAAAATATGACGGAGGAGTTGGCCAAAGCAATGAAGACGGTAGAGCAGCAATGACATGTGTTTCTGGGCATAATTCAGAGACACAGTAGAAATTCATCCCAAAGCAGAAAAAATGTACTAATGGGGGGGATGAGACAACATTGGCTGACAAGGGAAGCATGAGAGCAAAATAAAAAGCAAACAAAGTGCTGAAGATCAGTACAAATCCAAAAGCCTTCAAAAACCAGCAAAAATCATCCATACAAACAATCGGGGGCAGGGGAAAGATGGAGGGAAGCAACTCATGACATAATCAAATCAACGAATCTTTTCAGTGCTGCACGGTGAGTGGCACGGTGGCACAGTGGTTCGCACTGTTACCTCACAGCGCCAGAGACCTGGGTTCAATTCCTGCCTCAGGCGACTGACTCTGTGGAGTTTGCATGTTCTCTGCTTGGGTTTCCTCCCACAGTCCAAAGATGTGCGGGTCAGGTGAATTGGCCATGCTAAATTACCCGTGGTGTTAGTTAAGGGGTAAACGTAGGGGTGTGGGTGGTTGCGCTTTGGCGAGTTGGTGTGGACTTGTTGGGCCAAAGGGCCTGTTTCCACACTGGAAGTAATCTAATCTCAAAAAAAAGGGACCATAGAAATCATAATTAAGATTCTGAGTCCAGCGAATACTCGGGCGAGTCTGGGGAAGGGTCACAGGACTAAAAACATTCAACCTGTTTTCTCTCCACAGATGTTGCCAGACCTGCTGAGTTTCTTCCAGCGATTCCGATTTCCAAGTTCACCAGTTATTTTGTTCTCTGTGTCCACTCCAAGTCGTAACTGGTTGTGTGGAAAAAAGCTTCCCCTTACTCTGTTTCTGTTTATAACTATTTCCAAGTATCCTTTGTTTGGTGAACCTCACATCCCAATTATCACTGAAAGCAGCTTCTACTTATTTTCTCCTTCAGGACCTTCACGGTTTTAATGTTTTCCGGGAAACCTCCAATTAAACTTTCCTGGGGAGGTACTGGCCATCATCTTTCAACAGGATGGGGAGGTGCCTAAGGAATGTTGAATTGAAAATAGCTCATCTTTGTGGGAGAATGAATGCAAGAATGAAACCAGCAAAGAGATTTGTAATTTAAACATAATTACCAACATCATCCAGATTTGTTTGATGAAGTCACATGATTTATTGGAAATGATATTTTCTTAACTACATAACAATTCGTTGATTTTTTAAAAAGACTTTTACAGAAATAAACAATCAAATCAATTTTCTTTCCATTTTCTCACCAAGATAGCAATTGATAGTATGAGTTTCACCATATTTTCAAATTTAATTTATACAAACACATATAGTCACTGAGTGATTTTTGCATGGTAAGGTTCATCTAAATTCTTCAGCTGCATTATCAAAAATATGAGGCCAGATGTCCAAAGATTTGGCTTTTAGAAGTGTCTGAAAGGAAGAAAGTGAGATGAAGAATTGAGCAGTTACACGGATGGAGCTTAGTGATTATTTAGCCAATTGTACCACCAAAGAAGCACCGATTATCATCAAGTCTAGACAAGGGTTAGAAGCCAGTAGATAGCAAAGAATAAAGATATCCATATAGCTAGAAGAGATTGCAGACTTTTGATGAAGCAGGGCAATCCATTTTTGAAAATAAGAATAAGAAACTTTACGAGATTCAGAAGCAAATCTAGATCGATGAAAGGATACTTGATTGGGGAAGGGTACTTGACTAGATGTATGACCAGGCAACATATTTTACCATGTTGTGAAGTTTTTTGAAGGTAAAGGATTCTTTTGGAATATTTTGTTTTACATTCATTTAAGGAATGTCAATTTCACTCACTGGGTCACCAAATTATTGTTGATCCGTAATTTCCCTTCAGCTCGTGTTAAGTTGCGTTCTTGTCCCAGGCAGTCCTTTCATGTCAGTATAATCACAATACTGTTATGGACTGCATTCCTAGACTTTGATCCAGCAATGCTGAATAAACAGCAAAATTCATCCGAGTGAGTGATTTGAGGAGGGCTTATCTGTTGCTCTTGTCCTTCTGAAAGGCAGTGGTTGCGGGTTTGGACGATGCTGTAAAAGCAGTTTTGCTGAATTTCTGCAGTGCATCACCAAGTTAGAACACACTACTGCTATTGTACACCAGTAGAACAGGGGGTGAATATTTGTAGATGTGGTGCCAACCAACAAAGCTGCTTTGGCCTTGTGGGTGTGAAATTTCTTGAATGTAGTTTTGATTTATATTTATCCTGGCGTGGATGGAACGTTACATCACATTCCTAAATTGTGTCTTACAGATGATGGACTGACTGCAGATCCTACCCTCTGACATGCAGTTGTAGTCACATTATGTATATTGCAAGTCAGTGTAGTTTTTTTTATCAATAGTCACCACAAGCTTTTTGGTAGTGGGGAATTAAGCAATGAAAATATAATCGTATGTTAAGGGATGTTTAGGTTCCCTGCTTTGTGGAATATAATAACTGTTCCTTTGTCATTTTTCTGGATATATTCCAAAGTTCAGCTGCATTGTAATAGCTCGACCAGTCTAACTGTGGGACAAACTTGGCAAAGATATACATAACGGTTGGAGAAACAAAAGCTATGAGGTCTGAACAAGTCCAGCAAACTTGAAAAAGTGGAAATATGAAATGGCATGACTCTTGAATGGTAAGTTAGTTTCGCAGGCAATCCCAGGTCCTCATGGTACCATAAATGCACCAAATAGACACGATGGTAGTTGACTAACTTGTTGCCACACTAACCTTTCCAGTTTGCATTCCTTCAATATGAGGAAGAGGGGATGAAGGCAATTTCATGGTGAACATGTTGCGAGAAAAATGAGTTTGGTTAACATTGGGGAAAGAAAATTAATAGCCAAAATGTAGTTGAGCAAATTGGTGCATAAAAATTGACTTGAAAACAGGAAATAAGTGGAATGCTTGCATGTTGTTTATCTGCTTCATTTCAAATAATACTTTTATTGAATTATGAAAATGATTTGTGAAGCAATCGATCATTGCCTTGGTGAATTTAAAAAAAAACTGAGTCAGGCTTTAAACCCATGGCAAATGTATCTCTAAGGTGTTTTAATGCTGCAAGATTAATGCAACACGATTGGTTCTTTCCGCGTTAGAATGTAATACTAGAAGTATTATTTACTGCTACTCATGTCCAATTGGATTGGTTCCAAGGACAGCTTTGTACTACTGATCAAGACCAAATTATTTTACACCTCAGGCATAAGTGACCACTGCGATCAGACTGCTAACTTTATTATTTAATCTCTCTTTACAGTGAATGCCCAATGTGAATGCTTGTCTAGTTCTCCAATTCACCTCGTGCTTCCTTTGGATATTATTTAATTGGTCACATCTTGGATGATTTCCTATTTATTTATCTGCATGGTCCTTTCTGCTAGAGATCCGAAATAAACTCATTTGCTCCCCACTGCTCCTCTTCAACATGAACCTCCCAGCTCAGGTCGCTCACTTACAGCATATATTGTCAATTTTTAAAAATTTCATCTCCATTTATTTATATACAGTAGTAGATTCTGCTGCAGCTGCCAGACATTATTTTAATCTTCCGATTAGAGAAGAAAACATTACCAGCAAGACATCTCCACTTCCATTTCTTCCAAGTGACATTTGAACCATCCTCTCCACTGAGGCAGAAACTGGCGATCATCAGTTCAAAGCTGGTAAGAAGCAGTTAGCTGCTATGAAGTATTGTAATCAACTTGATAGAGGCGTTTATCTCTGCAGTTTCTCAGCGCTGTTGAGTTTTTCCCTCTGTCGTGTTGCCCAGGATTGAAGAAGGGAAAGACATTCTCAGTGAAAGTGTGGGTGAAAGTGTAGAGATGCGACATGTCGTCGGCGTTGTAAAATGACACCTGTCCACTCATATAGACCAGGAAAACCCCGATCGTCTGGGGTTTTGCTTTCAAATTTAAGGTTGTTGGCGAGGGGGAGGTGACAGCAAAATAGGCACATCCTGATTCCAATCGCACAGCCCAATATCCGCTCTCCGGTTTCAGGTTGATACATTCTCCCCACGAGTTCTGGACTCCCCCATCACAGCGAGTCTATTTATCCTACCATGCCCCTCATGATTTGAAAACCTTGATAAGATCACCCCTCAGACTCTGATATTCCAGGGAAAACAGCCCCAGCCTATTCAGCATCTCCTTGTAGCTCAAATCTTCCAGCCCTGGCAACACCCTTGAAAATAACTTCTGAACCCTTTCAAGTTTCACAACAGATTTTCACAGATCTTTTCTTGTGAGACTAAAATCGGGATACCAAGAACAGCAGTGGTCCTTATGTTAAAGCTTTGCAACCTGTACAGAGAATGTGCTTCAGAGATTGCTACAACTAAATGGTTGCTAGTTAATAACAGGGTGAGTAAATCAAATTTTAGCATGAGAATCAGAAGGAGGAGTGGGCAATACAACTCATCGAGTCTGCTCCACCTTTAAATAAGGTCATGGCTGATCGGATTACTCCATATTCTTGCCTACCAATAATACTTTAATTTCTTAAAGATCTGAAACAATATAATCCACTTCTGGATTCTCCCTCAAGAAGAATTGTGTTCCTCATGCATCTTTTCAATATCCCTCAGAATTTTATATGCTTCAATCAATCATCATCTTACCCTTGTAAACTGCAATGAATAGAATCATGCCCTATCTAACCATTCTCCACAAGACAACCAATCTATTCCAGTTATTTTCTTTTTACATTGAGAATCATAAAATGTGTGTTTTATTTTGTTTATTTCTCCAGGAGGAATGTGTATTGCTCGCAAGATAAGCATTTATTGACCACGCCTAATTGCCATGAAGATGTTAGTGATGAGATATCGTTTTGAATTGATGCAGTTCTTGGTGAATAGGGATAACTAGAGGGTGCTGCAGAGAAGGGAGTTCCAGGATTCTGATCATGTGACAGCAAAACAATGGCAATACATGGGCAGCATGGCGGCACAGTGGTTAGCACTGCTGCCTCACCGTGCCAGAGACCTGGGTTCAATTCCCGTCTCAAGCGACTGACTGTGTGGAGTTTGCACATTCTCCCCGTTTCTGCATGGGTTTCGTCCCACAGTCCAAACATATGCAAGTTAGGTGAATTGGCCATGCTAAATTGCCTCCAGTGTTAGGTGAAGGGATAAATGTAGGGGAGTGGATCTGGGTGGGTTGCGGGTTGGTGTGGAAATGTTGGGCCGAAGGGCCTGTTTTCACACTGTAAGTAATCTAACATTTCTAGTTCAAAATATTATGTGGCTTGAAAGGGAAAGTGAAGCGATACTGTTCTCAAACATCTGCTGCTCTTGTCTTTCTGTGTGGTAGAGGCAGTGGGTTTGAAAAGTGCTGTTGAAGGAGCATGTGTGAGTTGCTACAGTATGTCTTGAAGGCAATACATAATGCTGCTGCTGTGCTGTTAGTGCTGAAGGGAATGAATATCGAAGTCGGTAGATCAGATGCTAATGAAACAAGGTGTGTTGTCCGAGATGATCTGGAATCACTCAAGTATTATTGGAGATTTATATTGCCGGATAGATGGAAAACATACCTTCAAACTTCTAATTGTGCCTCAACAGTGGGGATAGTCACCTAAAACACAGAAGGTTGATTGTTTTCCACAAACTAACTAGCCTCTGACCTGTCTTTAGTGCCAGAGTATTTATATGACTTGTGCATTTCACTTGCTCGTCAACAGCAAGCCCCAGGATTTCAATATTGGGAATCGCCATTGATGGTTGCATTCTCTTTTGTTGGATATAGTCATTGCTTGGTACTTTTGTGGTGCGAATGTTACTTGCCACATCTCATACATATTCATTAATGTCGTACAAGTCTTCCTACATATGCCCTGGGAGGGGAATCTCACTGTTGAACATTCAAAAACATTTCCACTTATTATATTACGATTGATGAAGAAGCTGAAGGTGCTGACTGAGCAAGCTGAAGATATTTGAAACCAAGACATTATCCTGAGGACAATGAAGTGGGTAGGAAGCCAAGGGAGAGGGTGGGGACAGTGAAAGGAGACAAGAGAATTAACAGTGAGATGAGAAAAGGGGCAGTAGGAGGGAAAAACACAGAAAGATGAGAAAGACATTCAAAGCAGGAATGGCTGTTCATGGCCCTAGAATTGGAGGGAAGGAAGGCAGAAAAGGCAGTGTTCATGACCTTGGAGAGACAATATAGAGAAGGGTGCAGCACTTTGTGCAAAATGGATATAGTGGTAGGTTAAAGACACCAGTTGGAAATGCAAAGGAGACAGAATGGGATTCTAACTGCTGCAGGATTTGACCATAAACTATCATTTTAGGAAAGGAAATCTGCCCCGCCTGCCCAATCCTATATCTGATTATGGCAATATAGTTGCTGTTCAAACTTAACTTCACAGTTCAAGGGCAATTAGGAACAGGCATGGAATGCTGGCCTTCTCAGCAATGCCCATACCCATGAAAGAGTTAAAAAGAAAAGAGTACTAATTATGAAATTGTGAGAAGATCAAGTTTCTCAATTATAGAAACCTAAACTGAGCAGGATTGACCATCAGGCCAATCTCATTTCTTGAATGTGTCTTTAACAAGTCATTACTTGCGAGTACATGACAGGAATTGAATATCTGAATACGCAAGTACTGTGGACATCTGAAACATTGGCTGCCGCAATTTTCTTCACATCATACAATATTGGAAAATGTTTTGGCACTTGCTGCCTATGTTTGATTTCTGAAAAAGACATGGTCTATATTTCAAGAGGCAACCTTTCATGCTACAAATAAGACAGATAGTTAACTTCAAGTACAATATATTTTTGAGGTTTCTCTAAAATTTACCTCTTCTGTGATTTCAAGCATAACTTGCCAAAATAATGTGTATAATGAAATCTTAACAATTCCATCCACAAAACAATTCATACTTTCTCGTTGATTGTTTTGTCAATTATTTTATATTGATGAGGTCTAGTTACAGAATGGCTTGCTCGTAAAATTAATTATTTCCTAACAATGCCATCATTCAACTGGCAAAGGAAGCAATGATGAGGCAAAATAAACCAAAGAAAAATATTTAGCTGTGCAAATGAGAAACACAGGATTGCTACAGCAAAAATAGAAGGATATGATCCCATAGAAGAGAGGAAAATGGCAATGAAGGGAAAATTGGACGGTGAGAAAGAAAGAGTGCTCATAAAGGAAACCAGAAAAAGTAGAACAAGAGATTTAATATATTGAGGAATAAGATGGCCAGGATTACAACCAGAATGGAACGAATTATTAATGTCAAATTTAAAGAACTTGGCTTGCTCAAAAAAGAAATTGACCTTCTGTTTGAACTCAACAACTCACAGCACCAAACAAATGATTCCTTCCTTATACATGTTTTGTAAATCAACTGAGATACCAGTCATTTGAATATTGAAAACATCAAAGTAAGAAATAACAAAATGAATGATGACAAATGAAGATTTCATTCTCAGATGGTGGTGATAAAGACAGTGGATTCATCAGAATTCAATAACATGTGTCTCTGTATCTGTCACTGCAAGGAAATGGAATCAGAAAATAAGCTTGGGTTGAATAAGACAGTAAGGTTTCCAATGCTTGAATTTAGCTCAGAAGCATAGCTAAATTAGGAATGACGTTCTTCACAATTTGTGCATTTTGTGGAATGGCGCTGACATTTGAGAATTATCTTTTAGGCTACAACGAACCTTAATGTGGCTTGAGACAGGATCAGGTGCTGTATCAATTAAAGTCCTTTTGATTTTCTTATGGCTAAGGGATGACTTAAACATCATTAATGCTGATTGTCAATTCTTAGTGTTCCATGCCTTGCCTTCCTCCCAGGGCTGACCACCTCCCACAAATCTGTCTGCTGACCAATTGCACTATTGTCAGCAATCTACAGCTTAAATTTATCTGTTACATCTTCACTCAGTCTTCCAGTCTTACTTTCCCTGCTTCAATTTTCAAGGACCAACCCGAACCAGTCGATGCTCCAAAGCCGTGGGCAGTTCCCAAAACTCATTTTTACAGAGGCGTCACCCTTACTGTCTATACTCAGGCCTAAAGTAGCTGTGCTTGAAGAGTGTGGTGCTGGGAAAGCCCAGCTAGTCAGACAGCATCGAGGAGCAGGAGAATCAACGCTTCAGGCACAATCCCTTCATCAGGAATGGCTTGTAGCTGTGCTGCAAGCAATTGCTGTCATTCAATCTAAGTTCTGATTTTACCCTCTCGTTTCCAACTTTGAATTTATTTGCTATATATAGTAAACTTACAAATTAATGTGAACTGTTTATTGTGCCAACACTAGAGTTTTTTAAAATTGGAGAATGCAATTAGAGTGATAGATTCCTAAAGCATGGAGACAGGCCCTTGGCCCAAACTGGTCCATGCCGATCAAAATGTCTGTCCACACTAACCCCATTTCCCTGCACTTGGCCCATATCTGTCTAATCCTTTCCCATCCATGTATTTATGTAAATGACTTTTAAATGTTATTAATGTACCCACCTCAACCAATTCCACTGGCAGCTTATTCCATATGTGTAAAAATGTTCTCCCTCAGGTTCTTTTTATTATTTCCCCTCTAACCTTAAATTGATGCCATGTATTCACAAACCCTGAGAAAAAGACTGAGTGCATTCACCCTATCCATGCCTCTCATGATTTAATATCTATCTATAAAATCCCTCCTCAGTCTCCTATGCTCTAAAGAAAACAAGTCCTGCCTTGTCCAACTCCTCCCTATAACTCAGACCATTGTGTCGATGCTACATCATTGTAAATTTCTACTGCACACTTTCCATTTAATAACATCCTTCACATAACAAGATGACCAAAACTGAACACAATACTCCAAGTATGGCCTTACCAACACCCTCGATAACTGCAAAATAACTTTCAAACCTCTACACTCAGTGCTGTGACTGATGAAGACCAGTGTGCCAACAGCCTTCTCCACTGCCCTGTCTATCTGTGACTCCACTTTCAGAGAATTGTGAACCTGAACTCCAAGGTCCCTCTGTTGTGCTACACTCCTTAAGGCCCTACCATTCACCATGAAACTGCTCCATTGATTTGACTTTCCAAAATGCAAGACCTCACACTTATCCATATTACATTCCATTTGCCATTTCTCGATCCATTTCCCCAGCTGATCAAGGTCCTGCTGCAATGTCTGAGAATCTTCTGTCATTTCTTGCAAGGCATCTTCATTGTTACAGCTTCTCTTTTTTTGTTAAGATATTTAATCTAACCTCTGACATTAGATGCCTCATATCTCATATTTTCAAATGCCTACAGGTATTGTTGTTTGTGATTACTGCAAAGGCAATAATTTGTGAGTAATTACCTAAGCCATATACAAACTGGCATTGGGGAATGAAATAAACAGCTGCCTTAATGTCTGAATTTATGCCAGAGTTGAGGTAAGTCATAGTTGCTAATTTCTTTTTGGAATTGAGTTCCTTAAAAAAAAATAGTGAAAAGAAGACCTTCTGAATATTGATAATGCAGTGGCAGACAGATTCTGCTGGGCGGCACGGCGGCACATTGGCATAGTGGTTAGCACTGCTGCCTCACAGTGCCAGCGATCTTGGTTCAATTCCCAACTCAGGCAGTTGTCTGTGTGGAGTTTGCGCATTCTCCCCGTGTCTGCGTGGATTTCCTCTGGGTGCTCCGGTCTCCTCCCACGGTCCAAAAATGTACAGGTTAGGTGAATTGGCCATGTTAAATTGCCCATAGTGTTAGGTGCAGGGGCAAATGTAGGGGAATGGGTATAGATGGATTGTTCTGCGGAGGATCGGTGTGGACTTGTTGGGCCGAAAGGCTTGTTTCCACGCTATAAGTAATTGTGGGCGTCACGGTGGCACAGTGGTTACTACTGCTGCCTCACAGCACCAGATACCCAGGTTCAATTCCCACCTCAGGCGACTGTCTGAGTGGAGTTTGTACATTCTGTGCTTGCGTTTCCTCTGGGTGGTCCGGTTTCCTCCCACAGTCCAAATATGTGCCAGTTAGCTGAATTGGCCACGCTAAATTGCCCGTTAGGGTAAATGTAGGGGAATGGGTCTGGGTGAGTGCGCTTCAGCGGGTCGATGTGGACTTGTTGGGCCGAAGGGCCTGTTTTCACACTGTAAGTAATCTAAGTAAAAAAAGAATAATGGGATGAAAAATTTTGTAGTATACGAAATAATGTGCAGCCATGAGCTTGGCCAAGATCAAATTGAATGGCAGAGGTGGATGAAGGGCTGAGTTGTTTACTCATAATCCTTATCCAAATTTTGATCAAATATTACTCTGAACTTCATACAAGATGAAAACGGTCTTGTCAACAAATACTGTTCCTCTGCATTTATACATTTCCTTACTACTTTGTCACACAGTTCTGATTGATTAAAAGCTTGATGCAGAAAAATTCAAGAAAGCCAGAAGAGAAGCATGGAATATCTCCCAATGACTTAAAAACAACAATGTTATCATTTAGACCAGGACTACGAAGCCAATTTAGTATCATCTCGTCTGGAGTTTTGAATAAACAAAGGAAATGTCTACATTTTACCGGGGTTATTGATGCCAAACATTTCTTTCCACAATGCGTACTGCAAAGGACTTTTGAACACTCCGATTGACAGGTTGCCAGCTTCAGCCACTTGTAGGACTTGATAGTCAGAGCTAATTCTGTAACTATTAAAAATAGTCGGGTTATTCATTGCACATGGACACTATTCTGCTGACCATACTATATACTGATTAAAGAAGATACCTACCGTCTCTTCTGGAAAGCATTTTCCTAAAATAAATAAAATACAACGTGAGTTCAGAGAAATAGGGTTGCAGTAGTTCATCATGCTCCTTCACGGGACAGGCACAAACCCAACAATTCTAGGACTCCATGCAACTTACAAAACGTGCAAATAGCATGAATACTTAAAGGTACCGAATGCGTTTTGTTTGGCACAGGTGTCCATAACCAATGGACACGGTCTCATAAAATATGCATACGAAATTCAGAACTGCAAAGCAATTTCTTCATTTCGTACAGAGTGAAGTTTAAGATTTTCTGCCCAATAATGCCATGGAAGTTTGGGCATCGAGTATGTTCAAGGCAGGGGTAGAATCTTGACTCTGATGACGTGATGTAGTAGTACCTTTGGGAACTGGAAATTTGACAGATGATCAGCCATGATCTCGAATGAGGAACTGGCTGAACGGCTACCATGACATATCTGTATCTCTGTAACATGCATCCAATGCTGGATGAACAGGACTTCTTATCCACCCGGGCCTCACTTGTTACTGAAAACAGTTCTTCATTACTTTAGTGGTCAGCCACCTATCTTCCATAATGCTGAATGCTCTCAAATCTTTTGTTTCTAAAACTAACTTGATCAGACATACACTTGGAGCGGGTGGAACTTGAACTACGTTCTCAAATCTCTAAGCATTTTTAACTAACATGTTCGGATATGTTATGATCCACCTGCGTGTGGGATTTGACTCTGCTAGCTCAGTGGTTGGAACACTACCACTGTACAGAAGGATCCCCTCCTGCTCCGAGCCTCACACATTTCTGGGTGTCATTCATCCATCAACTGTGTGCTTGCTCGGATACAATGGCTGTCAGTTTGGCCATACCGTTTAATGTTTATTCCAGTTTCAAATTCTTTCCTAAGTTTTACCCACCTTAACACTCATAGACCCGCTATTCCCAGCGACCTTTCTAGACTTCTGCACATCTTCAATTCTGGCCTCATTCCCATTTTAAATACTAATCACGAGATCATTGGCGGTTGCGTCGTCAGGGGGCAGGTCCAAATTTCTGGGATTTCCCAAGCTTATCTGTTCCTCTAACATTCTTCCTTTAATTCGATTCTTAGGACCATCTCATTTCAAAACGAATACACAAAAATCATGTTATGTTGAGCCGATGTCGCCCTTGCGAGGCACAGTTTCGGGATGTTCATGTCAAATGTGTTTTCAAAGTGGTTTTCCTAATGTAACTGTGGCACAATATACATTCAAGTTCTTGTTGGGACTGAGCCTTTCCAGAACTTTGGCAATCATTGTGAGAGCTGGAGTAATCGGCCCGAATTATTTAAACAATTGCTTCAATCCATCCCCAAATACTTAGCAAGTGGCTCACATATTTCAATGTCACCACCAGTTATCAGTGTGTAGTTCCATTCAACTCACCCGCAATATATGGACTCACCTTCAGATACGTTAGATCAATCTTTATTTCTAACTTTGCCAGAATCTCCTCAATCGAATGTAATTTCTCTTTCTTTAACTTCGTGAGTTTCTCCTCAATAGAATTTAAATTCTCACGAATCTATCGAAGGTTTTTCACCATTGGTTCTACAATCCTCTCCTCTTCTTCCCTGAGATCTCTGAGTAAACGCTGCTCTTTGTCGGCGAGAAACTGGTGCATTTTCGTGAACTCGGATGTGATGTGGGTCTGCAGACTGCTCGCCTGCTCCTACCAAATGAAATGTGAATCCTCATTAATGACCTGCGATAAAGGGAACAAAACTAACCGAGATCCCAGAAAATCAGCACAGGGAGAGCTCACCTTCACTTCGGAAATCTTCAGTTTCTGGTTCAGTTCCATTTCCAGATACGCTGATTTCTTCTCTGTGAGAGAATCCAAAGAAGATTTCCGCTGATCCTGGAATTTGGAGATAAAATTGCAGAATGAGACAGATTATAATAACGCAACAAAAAAATCAAACATTTATAATAACTTTATTTACCTCGTAAATTTGGACAAATTCTTTAACCGGTAGGCACCGGTGCTCTTTGTGTTCCCGTGAATCTCTGCAAACCAGACAGATCAATTCCTTGTCATTTTCACAAAATGGCTTCAGTTCTTCCTCATGTTTCTCACAGCGAGGTTTACGTTGCTTTGCTTTCACAGTTAGATTCAATTTGCGAAGCTTCGCAGTCAGATTCACTAGGGACCGACAGCGTCTGAAGTTTGTTTCAGGAAACTCCTCCCTACATTCCGGGCAGATCTTTTCCTTTGTCCTTTCTCCAAACCATCTCATACGAGAACGGCAGCAGTGGTGTCGACACTCCAACATTACTAGATAGGTGAAGCAATTCAGACAAAGTGAACACGTTCCTTCTTTGATCCAACTCTCTCCATACTGATTGTAAGCCATGTTTAGAGTTCAGAACTTCGTAAGTCAGCTTGAGTATAGTTTGAGAGTTAGTGTGCTGCTGAATAACTCGAGATCTGCAAATGCCCAATTAAATTTAAACAATTCACATGAAATTATGAAAATATCCTCGTCTTTCCTTCTGGACAGAGGAAATTCTAAAACAGTGTAAAGGGTTTTTCAGAGTGTGAGTACAGAACTGATATGACTGGACCCTGTCCCAGAGGTTAAAAATCCAAGGAGAGTTAAGTGTGGGTGGAGACAAAGATTGGAGAGAGGGAGGCGGCAGAAATGGGCGAAGGAGAAGATTTCATTGTACTTTGCTCTCGGCTAAACTCGATTTTGATTTGAAATTTCTGCAGAATTATGATCCAGGAAATGAGCTGTGAGAATGATTACAGTTTGTCACGCGCATATACAAGTGACAATAAACGACAAAGAGCCATTTAAAGAGAGTCGCAATATACTTACAACACAAAATGAGGCCATTGGGCCAGTTGTGCGTGTACTGCCTGACAACAGGCGGAAGTATCAACTATGGGCAGATAGTATGTAGTGGTCATGTCATCAAACTAGCAATTGTACAGATTACACCTTGGGTTTTTATTTTGTATATTGTTGAATATGGACTGGAATGGGGAAATAACCGTTACAAATGCAGATGACTGCTTACGAGTCTGACATAGAACCGGACTCTAAAAGTTCGCTCTGCTTCTTCTCACAGATGATGCCAGGCCAGCTGAGTTTCCCCAGCAATTTCTGCTTTTGTTCAGATCACCAGATTCTGCGGTTCTTTCTTTTGTTTTGTTGTACTGTTTAAAAAATACAGCAGTTTTTAAAAGCCTAACACTAAGTCTAAGTGGTGTATACTGTTGGCAGCCGAAGCGCAGAGGGCCTGACGGCAGGGTGCTTTAAACAAGTGGGGTTGTGGGAGCAACGAGTAGCTGATTAGTCTGTGGACGAGTGACCAGTTATCGATAGCAAAAGCCTTTAGATTGCCACCAACTATGTGATTGGCTCCAGGGAAAGGGACCAGCGTGTGGGTGCGAACATTTGAGGCAGAAGCCATCAGAATGAAGGAAGGAAAGAAAGTGTACTTTTCTCCTCAGTAAACAAGACAGTCAATTTAGTTTACCACTTCAATTTCTGTATACTGTGAATTCGTAGTGTGGAAGCAGATCATTCAGAACATCAAGTCCACACCAACCCTCCAAAGATCATACCAACTGCATCCACTCCCTTACCCTATTCCCATAACCCCACAGTTACCATGTAAAATGGCATGTCCACCTCCCCTACACACGATGGACAATTTATCATGGTCAACCCATCAAACATGCACATCGTTGAACTGCTCAAGGAAACTGAAACTCTCAGGTGAAACTCATGCAGGCACTGGGAGGATGTGCAAACTCTGTGTAGATAGGGACCCGAGAATGAAATTGAACCCATCTCCCTGGTGTTGTGAGGGAGCAGTGCCATCCTACCATCCTATAATATTATGTCCTATGCAGAGCTATGGTCGATCTTTAATTCATTAGCAGTCAAGTTGGACCCCGGCCTTTTAGGATATTAGCAAATTCAGAGGCCCTGAGTTTCCTTAAGAATTCTTGAATGCCTTTCTTATTCAGAGAAATGGAATGGCTACAAAAACAGAAATTGCAGGTAAACTCAGCAAGTTTGGCAAGATGTGTGGAAAGAAAGCAGTCAGCAAGTTTCACATTCAGTAATCCTTCTTCAGAGCTAATTGGGGCTAGGAATAGGTCGGTATTTATGCTGAAGATTGGATTGGAGAAGTAAATGATAGGTGGAAATGGAGCCCAGAGAGTGAACAACAGTTGGACAAGTAGGGTACTGGGTGAAAGTCAGCCGGAAGCAGTACAAGTGATGCTTTTTTCCAGCTTGTGCTGAAGTTTGTCAGAGTTCTGTAGCAAGGCCCAGATAGATTCTTTAAGATTTTTCATGTCCCTCGCATCTGTTCTGAAGATGTTAACTGTGACAAGTGACACTCCGAAATATGCAACTTCTTTTTCAACTGAGGATTTCTCGCCACAATGGATGAAAGGGACGTCAACTGTAGCCATCTCACACACTAATCCCTTCTCTTCCCTCTCACAACAGTGATTTGATTCCCCAGGTCCTCACATACCACCTTGCCTCCAGCATCACCCGCATGCAAAGGATCACTCACCACCACTTCTATCACCTCCAGCAGGATGTCACCACCTGACACATATTCCCCATGACTCCACTACCAGCTTTCTACGGGACTGTTCCTTCAAGGACAACCTATCCTACTCCTCCTCCACTCCCAACACCTCTCTATAGCACCTTCCTTTGTACAATCTTATTATAACTGGTATACCTACAGTATTAGGCCGGCATAATCATCATTTACTTCACCCAGTGGTAATCCTGTGGAATTCTCTGCCATAGGAAACTGTCGAGCCTGAAATGGTTAAAACTTCACAGAAGATGTAGATGTAGTGCTTAGAACTAAAGATATCAAAACATCTGGGGAGAAAGTGGGAACAGTGTACTGAGTTGGTTGATTAGCAATTATCATATTGTGCAGCAGAACAGGATCAAAGAGCTGTTCCTATGTTTCCATGACATGGCTGTCATGAGGATGGGACAATTGTGTAATTCTTTCTGAAATGCCCTTTTGCAAAACAATTTAACTTGTGCACTATTTGTGGATAAGCCCACAGAATCCCTTGACACAGGACTCAGCACACTTCTATTCAACCCACCAAGTCTGTACCATCAAAGCTACATAAAATCTGCACTTGCCCCATTTTTCAGTCCTAGGCCATAGACGTGAATGCATGACAGTTCAGGCACGCATCCAAGTGCTTGTTAAAGATTGTGAAACTACCTATATCATTTACCCTCCCAGGCAATGCATTCCAGACTGCCACCATTTGCATGAAGAAGTGTTTCTTCTAATCCTGTTTTCCACCTTAAAAATATAGCCCCTTGTTATTGACCCTTCAACTGAGGGGAACAATCACTTACTATCCAACCTGTCTACGTCCTTCATAATCGTATATACCAGCAATCTTATCCCCCCCTCAAACTTCACTGCTTGAAAGTAAACAATGCAAGATTATCCTGCTTATCGCTGTAATTTCAATTGTAATTTTCTCACTGACTATTCTCAGTTTTATATTCTGCATTCATTGTGAGTCTGCTGTTCCACTAAATCCTTCAGGTTTAAAGAAACTTGTTCCAGACTGACTTTCCCAAATGGACTTTGCTATACCGCTTGCCTCATACCTTTATTTTGCTACTGTATTAAGATACTGACTTTCGTCTGAGCTGAATTCCAATAATAAAGTATTTAAGCTTTGTTTAAGTCTCCAGATTAACTGTAACATTTACAGAGGTTGTATTCTCTGTTGGGCCCACCATCTGGTCTATTTAACTGTTTAATTTTAAACTTTCCCATTTTAACTGCGACTCACCTAAATTTTCCTTGCAAGCTCATTTTGTAAATGGATCCATTTGCTCAAGTCCTATCCAACACTCTTTTTAGATTTTATGGACACAATCTCAAATGATCCACACTAAATCCATTTGTGTGTCGAACTATTCCCTAAACTAACTTTCGTTTGTGATCAATTCTGATTTCCATGCCCACCTCCAGCACTGAATGATTGAACCACACCAACCCCACAATTCTGGTCTGACAATAACTGAGTTGGGATTTTTCTAAATGACCGGGCAGACCTTAAAACAGGCAGGAGGCCCCTCATCTCTTATGTTGGGTCTATTTTCAGACTCTGACCATAAATTGAGATGTCCTGATACACCAGCCCTCACCTTTGGCTTTCTGGACCTGGACTGTATAATGGTGGAATTGTGAGCTGATTCATTTTCCTGTTTTCAGTGTAAATGTGGGAGGGACAGCAGGGTTTCTCCAAGACCCACAATGCTCCTGTCTGCTGATTGTTGACACAATGACGACCCCCGTCAGGAGGAGAGCAGACACCCAAAATCAGGAATCTGCTTCACCCAACCACAAGAGAGGACCTGTCAATACACCAGCAATCCTGGATAAAGCCTGTCCTGTAAAGGTCTGATCTGGTACTGAGGATGAATTTCGAATTTCAGGATATGGAAAATCGCCAAGGTAGAACTCCTTAAATCCTCTCGCCCTTGACCTTCTCACTGCATCCACACTGCCAGCCCCTCACTCTCACGCCATGGCAATCCCTCTCACCCAACCATTTCTTTCCTCTCCACTTCCACAAATTCCACATTTACCCTCATTCTCACCACCTTCACTTCCTCCTCAGTCTCCACATCACTTGTCCTCTCTCTTGCATCCCCTTGAATAACCCTCTCCTCACACTTTCTGTGCCCTGTGGTCCACTAAGAATATGACAACAATATTACTTTAATTAGGAAAGGAACGCACTGCCTGACATTCAGTGGCAGAGTCAGGTTCAATTTGGCTCAAGTGGGTTTCAATATTTTTTTCATTTGTGAAGTGTAGTTTCCCTCACATGGGTATGAACTGTTTTTTTGTCACATTAAATGTTCTATTAAATATCCTCTTTTGTTCTTCAGTCACTTTACCCATTAACAAATGTTCCCAGTTTACTGAGGGCAGTCTCAACCTCAGCTCATTAAAGGACGAAGTGCCATTAAGGCACTCTGCATGTATTCCTGATGAAGGGCGTTTACCCGAAACATCGATTTTCCTGCTCCTTGGATGCTGTCTGAACTGCTGTGCTCTTCCAACACCACTCTAATCCAGAAGCTGTTTTTACTCAGCTCATTAAAGTTGGTCTGACCTAAATAAAACTCTAGAAGTTGATGCCTGTTATTTTTAAATGTTACATTGAGCGCAATTATGTTATAATCACTATTTGATAAATGTTCATGTACAATTAGTCTACTAATAAATCTGGCTTATTGCTCACTAATAAATCCAATATTGCTTGTCCCATCGTTGCATCCAGCTCATCATACAATAAAGGAAGATCTGTAATTATGGGTTCCCCATAGGAGATTGGGTGAGTAAGGTTAGATCTTACGGAATACATGGAGAACTAGCCATTTGGATACCGAACTGACTCAAAGGTAGAAGACAGAGGGTGGTGGTGGAGAGATGTTTTTCAGACTGGAGGCATGTGGCCAGTGGAATGCCACAAGGATCGGTGCTGGACCCTCTACTTTTTATCATTTATATAAATGATTTGGATGCGAGCATAAGACGTACAGTTAGTAAGTTTGCAGATGACACCAAAAGTGGAGGTGTAGTGGACAGCGAAGAGGGTTACCTCAGATTACAACAGGATCTGGACCAGATGGACAAATGGGCTGAGAAGTGGCAGATGGAGCTGAATTCAAAGAAATGTGAGTGGCGGCATTTTGGGAAAGCAAATCTTAGCAGAACTTATACACTTAATGGTAAGGTCCTAGGGAGTGTGTCTGAACAAAGAGACCTTGGAGTGCAGGTTCATAGCTCCTTGAAAGTTGGGTCGCAGGTATGTAAGATAGTGAAGAAGGCGTTTGGTATGCTTTCTTATACTGGTCACAGTATTGAGTACAGAGTTGGGAGGTCATGTTGCAGCTGTACAGGACATTAGTTAGGCCACTGTTGGAATAATGCATGCAATTCTGGTCTCCTTCCTATCGGAAAGATGTTGTAAAACTTGAAACGGTTCAGAAAAGATCTGCAAGGACATTGTCAGATTTGGAGGATTTGAGCTATAGGGAGTGGCTGTCTTCCCTGGAGAGTCGAAGGCTGAGGGGTGACCTTAGAGAGGTTTACAAAATTATGAAGGGCATGGATAGGTTACATAGAAAAAGTCTTTTCCCTGGGGTCGGGGAGTCCAGAACTAAGGGGAATAGGTTTAGGGTGAGAGGGGAAAGATATAATAGAAACCTAAGGGGCAACTTTTTCACACAGAGGGTGGTCCGTGTATGGAATGAGCTGCCAGAAGAAGTGGTGGAGGCTGGTACAATTGCAACATTTAAGAGGCATTTGAATGGGTATGAATAGGAAGGGTTTGGAGGGATATGGGCCAGATGCTAGCAGGTGGAACTAGATTGGGTTTGGAAGTCAGGTCAGCTTGGATGGATTGGACTGAAGGGTCTGTTTCCATGCTGTACATCTCTATGACTTTAAGACTTTAATCTGCATAGAGATTGAACAAATCCATTTAGGAACAATACCATAGAGATGGAATTGTTGGATTTTATGCAAATTGGGAGATGTGGCAGGGTGGCTCAGTGGTTAGTACTGTTGCCCCACAGTGCCAGAGACCTGCGTTCAATTCCAGCCTCGGGTGACTGTCTGTGTGAAGCTCGCACATTCTCTCCATGTCTACGTGGCATTCTTCCGGGTGCTCGGCATTCCTCCAGGTGGTCTGCTTTCCTCCCACAGTCCAAAGGTGTGTTGGTTTGGTGAATGGGCCATGTTAAATTATCCCATAGTGTACAGTGAAGTGTCAGTAAGGTGCATTAATCAGGGAATGAATTTGGTGGGAAATCAGGGAATGAATCTGGGAGGGTCCGTGTGGACTTGTTGGCCTGAAGGGCCTGTTTTCACACTGGAGCGATTCTTTCTCATGTTGCAGGAAACTATCCCGGACACATTGCAGAAAGTCATTACCTTTCTAACAGGTGCTTGTGTGCCTCTCCCAATTTGTAAAAACTCCAAAATTCCACTCTGTGGTATTGTTCCTAAATTTATTCGTCCAATCTCTATGCAAATTAAAGTCACCCATAACTACAGATCGTCCTTTATTGCCTGCATCCCAAATTTCCAATTTGATGCTCACTCCCAACATCTACCCTACAGTTTGTGAGTTCACATATGATCCCGATTTACATTTTGTTTTTTTTGTTCTTCCTCAATACTGAATATCCCTAGATGTTCACTTCCGATCACTGGTCACACGACATTCATGTTTCCATACCGCCAATTAATACCTGGTTTTCTCCATTAGCATTCATTCACACACTTTCTTGCAAATGCTCTGGGCTTTAAGGCACAGGCCGCAAGCCTGGTCCTTTTTTTTCTCATTACTTGAATCGTTGTGGTGATTTTTCATTATAAGTCTGTTTGATGTTGGTCAGCAATTTCTCTGTCAATCGCTTTCCTGTTCTCCTTTCTGACTTTTGGCTTTGTCTGTGATTTACCTTCCTCTGACTCACTGCACAGCTTCCCATCACCCTCGCCATTATACTTTCAAACCTCCCCAACTAGTCCAGCAAATATTCCCCAAGGACATCAGTCCCAGTCATGCAGGTGTAAATTGTCTCGGCTTTACTGGTCCGATCTCCCCCAGAACCAGTCCCAATGCCCCAGGAATCTGAAACCCTGCCCCTTACACCATTTCTTCAGAAATGCATTCATCATTTAGAGTCCATCTCCCGTTCCTCATTCGGTTGCATTCATATCCTCTTCTCACGCCTTATCGGTTCCTCAAGAGGGTATGTCATCACTGAGTTCAGTCTGCAACAAAGTGCAAAGATAAAACTGTCTTCCCCGCACAGCTCCACTTTCTCCTTCCCTCCCTCACTGCTCACCCTCCAGGCATCTTAGCCTACAAGTCTCCTCCCCGGACAGGGTTCAACTCCCCTTCTCGTCCCAACCCATTTTCTCCTCCCTGTGAAAATGTCGAGCCCATGAAACAAGTTTAAAATAATAGTTCGCTGAGCCTTGCGATGGAATTCTTCAGGGAATCGTTGAACTGAATGTGTTCAGCGCAGGAAGCAGTTTGAATCAGCAAGTGCTGAGACTGAACATGGCTTCCAGACAGCATCTACAGAGATTGAGCGAGGAGACAGTTTGTCCCATTTGTCTGGATTTCTTCACGGATTCGGTAATGTTGGGTTGTGGGCATGTCTTCTGCCGCTCCCGTATCATCTCGAGTTGGGAAAAGAAGTAGGCACGGTGGCACAGTGATTCGCACTGCTGCCTCACAGTGCCAGAGACCCGAGTTCAATTCGCGCCTCAGGCAACTGACTGTGTGGAGTTTGCACATTCTCCCCGTGTCTGTACGGGTTTCCTCCGGGTGCTCCGGATTCGTCCCTAAAATGTGCAGATGAGGTGAATTGGCCACGCTCAATTGCCCGTAATATTAGATGTAGGGGGATGGGTATGTGTGGGTGAGCTTCGGCGGGTCGGTGTGGATGTGTTGGCCCAAAGGGCCTGTTTCCACACTGTAAGTAATCTAAATCAACTCCTGAATATAGAGAGGTCTTTCCGGAAAGAAACCTCCGGGTAAATCGGGCCTTAGCGAATCTGGCCGAGAAAGCTCGAAAATTAAAGCTGGATCCGAAAGAGAAGGAAAGTAAACCTCACTGTGAGGATCATCAGACAGAACTGGAGCTGTTTTGTGAAACTGACAAGAAATTGATCTGTCTGATTTGTAGAGATTCGCAGGAACACAAAGCTCACAACTTCTGGCCGATCAAAGAGGCTGTTGAAATCTACAAGATAAAATAAAGAATATTTTTAAGGCTGTGAATTTTGTCTCAATTTCAGGGTCTGACATTTTAATGCTGCGATTTTTTCTCCCAATTC
This sequence comes from Chiloscyllium punctatum, assembly GCF_047496795.1. NCBI lineage: Eukaryota > Metazoa > Chordata > Chondrichthyes > Orectolobiformes > Hemiscylliidae > Chiloscyllium > Chiloscyllium punctatum. Next base: position 25,947,753 of record NC_092768.1, on the reverse strand, counting down.
CAGGATAATTTTCGTTAGATTCTTGCACAGAGAGGAAATCAGCGGTTCTACAAACGGGACTGAAGCAGAAACGAAAGATTTCCGAAGTGAGGGTGAGCTCTCCCTGTGCTGATTCTCTGGGATCTGGGTTAGATTTCTTCCCTTTATCGCGGGACATTAATGAGGTTTCACATTTCATTTGGTCGGAACAGGCGAGCAGTCTGCAGACCCACATCACATCCGAGTTCACTAAAATGCACCAGATTCTCACTGAGAAAGAGCAGCGTTTACTCAGAGATCTCAGGGAAGGAGAGGATTGTAGAACCAATGGAGAAAAACCTTCGAGAGATTCAGGAGAATTTAAGTTCTATTGAGGAACTCTCAAAGTTGCAGAGACAGTTGGAGCAAAAGGATGAGCTGATATTTCTGAGGATGAGGAAATGTATTGCGGGTCAGTTCCCTGAAACGTCGCCCGGTTACAAAATAACTGATGAGAAATGATACATTAATGGAGCATTACCTGAAACAGACAGAAGAAAAATTAAACTGATTTTTTGTCTCAACGATTCTGATGCTGTCACGAGAGAAAAGCTGCTCCCACATTGTCTGCAGCATCTCGGAATACCGAGATCCTCCTGGGAATAGCTTTTGATGTTATTACTTACTTTGTTGTTATCTCCATGTTCCCCATTGTAACTCCCATTGTAATCCAATTTCAGTTCCATGTGGACAGTGTGTGTGTGTGTGTGTGTGTGTCTGGTACAGTGGGAGTGTGAGAGTCACTGTGTCTGTGAGCGGGACTGATGGTCAGTTCCAGTTTATTTTACGCTCTCTTTAATCTTCCTTCCAAAATGTATCACTTTACACTTCCGTGTTATGTCTGCTCATTTCAGCAGCGTGTCTGTATCCTCCTGAAATCTGTTGCTGCCTCCCTCACTGGTTGTGATTTATTTCTTTCAGGTGGCAGCATGTCAGAAGAGAAGGTAGGACATGCTCTTTCCTGAAACTCTGCACAGTTTGCTGAATAACTCAGGAACGGTTTATTACGGGTTTATTTCCTGGTTATGTAGCCACTTTAAAGGACCGTTTATCAGGCGACAGTAACGAGGAGTATGGTTCACACTCGAGCTTCATTATGAAAACAAACTTAGGGCAAATACGTTGAAAGTATCTCAGAATAAAGAGATTTTACACCGCAAGCAAGACATTCAGCCCGTCGAGTCTGCGTCAGAGAACGCTCACTCCTCCCTATTCTCACAACCTTTCTTGCCCCTGGCCCATGCCTGGCATATCTTGTGATCACACGTACAAATTCTTCTGAAATGTCATGAGATTTTGTGCGTCGAACACTCTTACAGACAGTGACTTCAGACTCCTATGACTCTCTAGGTGAAAAAACATCCTCACATCACCTCTTTACCCCCTGAACCCCGCCCCCCGAAACATCTGCCCTCGATGTTGATCCTGCCACCGAAAAGAGCTCTTTCTTGTCTATACCCATCATAATTTTATACACCTCAAACATGCACTCCCTCGATCTCCTCTGCTCCAAGGAAAACAAATTATCTCTCTCCAAACTCGCTACGTAACTGAAACTCTGCAGTCCAGTCCAGTTCTTGTAAATTTCCTCTGCACCCTGTTCA